>NC_029788.2:14681753-14707971 GCF_000816755.2 Arachis ipaensis
CAACGGTGGTTATTGGTTCACCACTATAAATACACTGACACCCCTCAAGTATCTCTAAGTCCCAATACTCTCTAGACCTGCTAACACTCTTGCTGACTTAGGCATTGGAGTGTCCTTGCAGGTACCACCCCCCATTCATTCATACTCACAAGTCGGACGGAGGCCCCCAAGGCGCAGACCCTCACAAAAGGCTTCCTCCCTCAGACGATTGGGCCAACCAACGCCATCCAGCCCATTAATCTCCGGTTACCTACCGTAACATTGGCGCCGTTGCTGGGGACCCGAGAGATCAACCAGTGATGGCGGACAGATCCCCTGAGGAGGGTCATGTGGAAACAGATTCTGAACAAGAAAATCTGGATACCGAAAATAATGACGCGGACCTAACCCTCCATCAGGAAACCAACGATCAACACAAAGAAGGAACCTCCGGAGTCAAAACCCCGAAGGTGAATTCCTCAGAAGGCCGTGAGTCAGAAAAGGACGGACAGTCCCACGCAACTGAGCTTATGGGATTAGTCCATGTCCACCAAAGTCGTTTGGAACAACTAGAACAGGAACGGGAGCGACAAAGGGAGATAGAAAAGCACCTAAGAGAGGAGATGGATCGACGAAAAGAATTAGAGGAAAAACTCTTAAAGTTAGAATCCTCCCTCAAAGGTCGGAACTTCCGTGACAGTAGAGAAGAGTCGCCCCTAGGGGGGAAGATCCTTTTAGCGAGGACATAATGAGGGCAAAAGTTTCAAGAAACTTTAGAAGCCCCGATATGGACCTCTACGACGGAACCACTGATCCAAAGCATCATTTGAGCAATTTTAAAAGTCGGATGTATCTGGTTGACGTTTCTGATGCTACGCGATGCAAAGCTTTTCCGACAACCATGTCGAAAGCGGCGATGAAGTGGTTCGACAGCCTCCCCCCGAGGTCGGTTACCAGTTTTGAAGACCTCTCAAGGAAGTTCTTGATGAGGTTCTCTATCCAGAAAGATAAAGTAAAACATGCACCAAGCCTCCTGGGAATAAAACAGGAGGTCGGAGAATCCTTACGAGCCTATATGGAAAGGTTCAACAAAGCATGTTTAGAGATTCAAGACCTGCCCACCGAGGCAGTCATAATGGGGTTAGTCAATGGGCTCAGAGAAAAAAGGGGGGAGCCGCAGCGACTACTGTGAGTACCATAAAATATATGGTCACTCCACAAATGACTGTTACGACCTCAAAAATGTGATAGAAAAGCTGGCTAGAGAAGGTCGGCTTGACAGATATCTCATAGAAAGGTCGGACAGCCATGGGAAGAGAAAGCGAGATGATGTGGATAGAAGAGACCCACCACCACAGACCCCGGAGAGACATATCCATATGATCTCAGGAGGGTTCGCAGGAGGGGGACTCACCAAATCCTCTCGCAAAAGGCATCTCAAGAGAGTCTACCAGGTCGGCGGAGAGTCATCCGACCTCCCCACCATTTCATTCACAAAAGAAGATGGGCAAGGAATAATCCCTGGACACGATGATCCAGTGGTAATAACTATGATCCTAGCAAATGCTCATCTCCACAGAACCCTAGTAGACCAAGGAAGCTCAGCGGACATTCTTTTCATGCCCTCTTTCGACAAACTAGGGTTGGATGAAAAAGAGTTAAGAGCTTACCCCGACACCTTGTACGGATTAGGTGACACGCCCATAAAGTCACTGGGATTTTTGCCCCTCCACACCACTTTTGGAAAAGGGGAAAAATAAAAAACTCTAAGTATAGACTTCATAGTCATCGATGTAGGGTCAGCAAATAATGCTTTAATCGGCAGAGCTACCCTTAATCGACTCGGAGCGGTGGTATCCACTCCTCACCTTTGTATGAAATTCCCGACCTCAGCGGGAATAGCAACGGTAAGGGGAGATCAAAAATTGGCAAGGAAATGCTACAATGAAAGCCTAAACCTGAGAGGAAAAGGCAGAGAAGTTCACACAGTAGAGCTCGGAGGCGCAAGGGCTAAAGAGGAGCTGCGTCCACAACCGGGAGGAAAAACAGAGGAGATACAGGTCGGCGAAGAGGAGGGAAAAAATACTCACATAGGGGCCAACCTAGGG
The DNA here is from genome assembly GCF_000816755.2 of Arachis ipaensis. Lineage (NCBI taxonomy): Eukaryota > Viridiplantae > Streptophyta > Magnoliopsida > Fabales > Fabaceae > Arachis > Arachis ipaensis. The sequence goes on from NC_029788.2 coordinate 14,683,841, forward strand.
GAAACCCTAAAACAAGGGTTGACTAAGCTCCTAAGAGATAACTCCGATCTCTTCGCCTGGAAGGCCTCCGACATGCCTGGGATAGACCCCGAGCTCATGTCTCATAAGCTCTCGGTTTACCCGAGGTCCCGACCTGTACAACAAAGAAGACGCAAGCTCGGCCCAGAACGAGCCCTAATAGTAGAAGAGCAAGTACAAGCGCTCCTAGAAGCCGGCTTCATCAGAGAAGTCAAGTACCCAACATGGCTAGCCAATGTAGTGCTAGTCAAAAAACAAAATGGTAAATGGAGAATGTGTGTCGACTATACCGACTTAAATAAGGCCTGTCCCAAGGACCCTTATCCACTGCCAAGTATTGACACCCTGGTAGACTCCAGCTCGGGGTATCAATACTTGTCATTCATGGACGCCTACTCGGGGTATAACCAAATCCCGATGTATGAGCCAGATCAGGAGAAAACATCATTCATCACGCCCAGAGCTAATTTTTGCTACGTGGTCATGCCGTTTGGATTGAAGAATGCAGGGGCCATATACCAGAGGTTGATGAATAAGGTGTTTGCCTCTCACCTTGGGAGCTTGATTGAAGTATACGTCGACGACATGCTGGTAAAGACCAAGAAAGAAGTCAACCTCTTAGCAGACCTCTCACAAGTCTTCGACACCATAAGGTTACACGGGATGAGACTAAATCCCTCAAAGTGTGCCTTCGCGGTAGAGGCAGGAAAATTCCTAGAGTTTATGCTAACACAAAGAGGGATTGAAGCTAATCCCGACAAGTGTAGAGCTATCCTGGAGATGAAAAGCCCGACTTGTTTAAGAGAGGTCCAGCAGCTGAATGGCCGACTTGCAGCCCTCTCCAGATTCTTGGCAGAATCAGCACTAAAATCCCTTCCACTGTTCTCCTTATTGAGAAAGGGATGCCAATTCGAATGGACTCCGGAATGCGAGGAGGCGTTCCAGGAGTTCAAAAGATTCTTGAGCCAACCTCCTATTCTGACCCGACCTACAGCTGGGGAAGACCTTGTCCTATACTTATCTGTAGCAGACAAGGCCGTCTCGTCGGCCCTGATAAGAGAAGACGAGGTCGGACAGCACCCAGTATATTTCATCAGTAAAGTTCTACAAGGCCCTGAGCTAAGATACCACAAACTAGAGAAGTTTGCCTACTCCTTAGTGGTAGCCTCACGAAGGCTACGACCTTACTTTCAAGCTCACACAATAAGAGTCCGCACGAACTAACCCATGAAGCAAATCCTCCAAAAGACGGACGTCGCAGGGAGAATGGTTCAATGGGCAATAGAGCTCTCCGAGTTCGACTTGAAGTATAAAACTCGGACGGCGATTAAAGCCCAGTGCCTCACCGACTTCATCGCAGAATACGCAGGAGACCAAGAGGAAAAACCAACTGCATGGGAACTCTATGTAGATGGATCCTTAAACAAAACAGGAAGCGGTGCAGGCATAATATTGGTGGATGAAAGAGGAACCCAGATAGAAGTTTCCCTCAAATTTGAATTTTCAGCTTCAAATAATCAGGCAGAGTATGAAGCCTTGATTGCAGGATTGAAGCTGGCGGAAGAAGTCGGTGCTACAAAAGTGATGATATACAGCGACTCGCAAGTGGTGACCTCCCAGATAAGTGGAGAGTATCAGGCAAAGGACCCAAATATGAAAAGGTACTTGGAAAAAACTCTGGAACATCTTGGGCGCTTTACAGAAACCGAGGTCAAACACATAACTCGGGATCTAAACCTAATTCACCGACTCTACCTTTAGAAGCCTAGTAGCCAGTATGAAAATCAAACACCAGTTCACCTCGGTGGAACACCCGCAAGCCAATGGGCAAGCCGAGGTAGCCAACAAAGTCATACTGGCAGGGCTGAAGAAAAGATTACAAGATGCAAAAGGAGCCTGGGCCGAAGAGCTCCCACAAGTGCTATGGGCTTACAGGACAACCCCCCAATCCGCCACTGGAGAAACACCCTTCCGACTAGTTTATGGCGTAGAAGCCATGATCCCAATAGAAGTCAATGAGCAAAGCCCAAGAGTGATTCTCCATGACGAAATCGGAAATATACAGGGACACAAAGAGGAGCTCGACTTGCTCCCCAAAGTCCGAGAATAAGCCCAGATAAGAGAAGCAGCGTTGAAACAAAGGATGGCTACAAGATACAACAAAAAAGTCATTCGAAGAGCATTCGCCCCGAACGACTTGGTCTTGATCAGAAACGACATTGGAGTCAACAAATCAGGGGAAGGAAAACTCGCTACAAATTGGAAGGGACCATACAAGGTCAATGAAGTCTTAGGAAAAGGTTATTATAAAGTAACCGACCTGAACGGAACCGAGTTACCGAGGTCGTGGCATGCTTGTAATATGAAAAGGTACTACAGTTAAAAGCGAACTCTACTCGTACTCTTTTCCCAACTTCATGATTTTTTCCCCCAAAATCAAAGGGTTTTTTCTGGAGAAGGGTTTTTAACGAGGCATCATAGTAGGGGCTAAGGGAAATAGATTGTCAAAAACCCTTAGTAGCAACGAAGTACCTCCCCAATTAATAAAGATCTTTTCATCTTACAAATATCTCTTATAAATTCCTTTTTTGTTGTTTTCTATTCCTTTCGACGAAACGCGCCGACTTAAGCTCGATAAAACGTGAAAATCCCATGAACCGACCTAGATGGTCGTCAGGATAAAACGACGAGGTACAAGTCGGTGTAAAGAGGTTATAGAAGTTGATCATAATAAACTCGGAAATATCCCAACTCATAAGCCGGAACGGGAAACTGAGTAACACAAAAATGAATCACGAAAGTAGCCTAAGTCAGAAAAGCTTAATGAAACGAAATTGAGTACTAGGAATAACAAAAGAGAGATAGGAAAAAACCCAAGAAAAGACTAAAAGGCTGTCCTAAAGAGCCTTAAAACAAAAAGGTTCAGAAAGGCAGACAAGCCGAAGAAAAGGTTTTTTCAGAAAAGATCAAGGGGAATTCGAAAAAATCGCAAATCAGAAAAGCATGCACGCATAAGGTAACTTAAACCCTTATCCAAAAAAGGGGTACTTATTTTTTAACTTAAACCCCTATTAAAAAGGGTATTATAAAGTGTTTTGTTTACGGCCTTAAAAGGCCAAAAAATTGTTCAAACACTACCAAAAATAAATAAAGAGTTTAAAAAAGAGGGGACCCACAGGCCGGGCCCCAAATAGCCAACAAATTACTTTTTTGCAAGAGGAGTAGACAGATCACCACCACCAGAGGCAGAAGGAGCGCCACCAGGACCGGGAAGAGAGGCATCCATAGGAGACGAAGAGGAAGTCGGAGGAACTGCAGAAGAACTCGGAGCGTCCTTAGGGCGAGGAGGGGACTCTATAATTCTCTGCCCCCGAGTCTTCAATTCTGACTCAGAAATAATCTCGGGGACAGGGGGATCCACAATGGCACCATCAATGACAACTTTATCAGGATCTAAAGGGGAAAGGTCCAGGCCAGGAGCAATGACTCCGACCTGCTCCCTAAAGATCCTCCAAGCCTCTTCAGCCCCATCAGCAATAGAGTCCTCCAACTCGGTATAGGCCCTCTGAGAATTCAACAGCTCATTTTTCACAGACACAAGATCGTTAAATAAACTTTGGTAGCTGTCCTGTGCTGTCTTCCTCAAGCCCACCTCCATGTTGCATTGGGCTTGCAATTTCCTCTCCTTCTCCCGGAGGCTATCCTTCTCCTCCTTCAACTTGGCGACTTCCTCCTTCAACTCCCTCTCCTGCTCTTGATATAAAAGAAGCCTTCCTTCCAGCTCCTCGACCCTCGAGGTCATCCCTAAAGAGCTGAGAGGAGCCTTCTCAAAAATATCTAAGAGTTTGCCACAAACCTCCGCCGCCTTGAGGCTCTCCCCAACCAGAGTGGTAAGATGGCGCCGAACAGAAACATCATCCATGCTTATACGAGCATGGGGATAGATGTTCTTTCGGACGAATGCAAGAGCATCCGCCTTAACCTCACCAGAAGAGCCAGACTCTAAAGCCTTGCGCTTCTTCTTCTCTGGCTCAGGAGAAGATCGGGCGGAGGGGGCGGCTGAGAGAAAGCTGAAGAAGAAATCACAATGGGCTGAGAGGGAGTCCCAACGTTCCGAGGAGGAGGAGGAGGAGGAGGGATAACTGCCCTAGCGCCACCAGTTCTGGCGCGAGACCTCACTTTAGCCTCCTGAACTCTCTGGTAAGACTCCTGAGCGTTTGTCTTCGCCATCTCTGAAAAGACAATAACTAATAGATTAGACAAGTCGGAAAGGTTAGTCAGACAAGTCGGAAATCTAACAAACAAATAAAAGCTACCTAGTTGTGCCTGAAAAAAGGTCAGAGACCCCTGGAGAAATTTTTTTGTGTCCAAGTATGGGGCCCTCCCCCACACTTCTCGGAGGAACCCCACAATGGCTGCTTCTACCTCATCCAGGTCATCCAGACCATATTTCTCGCAGGGGGAGGCCTCCAGCCAGTACAAAGGAAAGCGGGGAGAAGAATTATCATCCAGAAAAAAGGGGTGGTGACCCTCTACAGCTTGAACCCCTCCCAAAGCAAACCCGGTCTTCAGGACCCGGGACTACCAACTCATACTTCGGCTCGTCCTCCTCGGAAGTACAAATTCTGTAGTGAGTACGAAGGTGGGTGATAAAATCAGTATCGACCGAGGGTTCCTCCCCTAGGACCGTGACATCAACCCACTAAGAAAGGACATCTACGGAAGCCATCTCTTTTTTCTTAAAAAGGTAACAAAAACCTACAAAGGAAAAAAAGAAAAGGAAAATCAAAAACACGGTCTCTAAAGGGAGGAAATACGGAACTAAAGTCTACAAACCAACCTATCTACAAAATAAAGACATGCAAATAGAAAGGCATGTTACAGAAAGAACTAACCTTTATCTGAAAATGAGGGTTGGAGGAAGCAAAAGCCTTCGAAAACACGAGGGTGCAGCACGAACAAATGAGGAAGAAGTTTAAAAATCGCAGAAACGAAACAACGAAAGAGAGGGAAAGCATTTATAAACATGCTAGGGGAACTATGGTAAAAACGGGGCAGTCATTAATGAAAATGCACCGTTACCAAGACCATCAATCCCTACGCACATCCCTAACGGACACGATGCTTATTTAACGAACTTCTTCAGCAAAAGGGCCACAATTGCAATGGCAAGTCCAATGGCTATCAATGTGAAAATATGATCATCAAGCTTTTGCTGTATCCTAGTCTCCGGCTTCAGATTTTGAACCCTTAAACCAGAATTATGGGGCGACTGGTTCCTTGAAACACTGGATTGGATCTCCGTTGAAGGTTCAACTCCTTGAGGATTATCATCAACAACTACCTCCTCTTCAACAATTCTATCTCCTGCTTGATCTGGAATCCCCTCTTCAGCAGGTAAAGCCTCAGGATTATGGGAATTTGCCTGGGACTCAGCCTCCTCGTCTCTGGAATGCTCTTCTTCAAGTAGTTGTATGGAGCTATGTTGAGGAACAGGGGGTGCCTTGCTTAGCATATACTCGTGTATCTGTGATAATAGAGTAGAATCAGCGCAAATGCACAATATGTTGGTAGTTGCAGAAAACATGTTTTCAGGTGAAACATATGCAATATCTTACCTCATCAATCAGTTTTTGACGTTCAGGAGTCCCAAATTTCGGAGGCGCTTCACGAGATTTGATGGCCAAGGTACGCCTTTCTTCCTTCTTGTAGTCCAACGAGCCCAAAGCACCATTAGGGTTGGTAGGCATGAATGCAATCAGAGCAACTAAAGCGGTCCTTACTGACAAATGAAATTTACACCAACTAAATCAGAACCTTTGCTGTAAGTAATGTATTAAATTAGAGCAATGAAATATACCAAAGGAAATTCACATTCTATTCCAATTCCTCTTGTATGCATATATGATATCAAAGTGCACAAAGCATAACATGCATAACATGCATATCGAGCAACTCGATCTATAGACCACAGATAACTTGCAAATTAGCTACTCAAATGCAGTGACTCAGGTACAAAAGAAAAGTTAGTTTACCACTCCATGATGGTTGCCAATGCTCAGGGTGATGATTTGATATGCTCAAGCAAATCTTTGTTTGGGTCTCGAAACGACCATTAGGCTGATAGCATAACAGTAAAACTTATAAGCATGTAATAATAGAGGTTGCGTTTCGTTGTTCCAAACTTCCAACACAAAAGACTGAATGCAAAAGACAAGATTAACATAATAGTATTATCCTCAATCAGCATCTTACCGTCAATAACATAAATGAAGGTGGTTTGAATGGATACTCTGAAGGCAATTGGATCCGTCCATGATAGACAGCACCCTCAAATTCAGTATCACGAGGCCCTCTAATTGCAAATTGCCATTCAAATATATTTTCCTGAAAACAAGGGTGATACTGAAGTTGCTCAGCCAAGTTTTATGAGTTATGAGCCATGATGTCACAGCAAACACGAAATATACTCAATAATTAAAAGACTATTTTCCAATGGGTAACAAGTTATAGATCATGCAGATAAAGCTCCCTGGAAGTAAAGTTTTTCTCTTTTTTTTTTTAGTTTTATTTTTATTTTTTATAAACGGAAGTCATTTGAGTAACACAGAAGTCACAGAAACTTATGAAGTTGGAAGTTGGGTATACTCCTAAGCGGAAATAAATAGTGATGAAGTAAGATGTCCTGTACAAGCAGCACCTTGTAAAGTGTAAACATATCTTTTCCCTAAGATCTTGTTTCCTACATAAGTAGGTAGAAATAGAATAACGTAAAGGCCCAAAGGGCGTGCCAAATTCTTCTGTATCAAATTTCTGAACTTCCCATTTCAATGTAAGGTTAAACACAATGGTAAAAGGGAGATTTTTGTTTAAAAAAAAATTGAAGTTTCCAAAGTGTTTATTATTCATACATATGCAAATGGTTCTATTTTGAGTCTTTGACTAAGCAAGTGTTTGGAGGAACTACGAAAAGGAAAGATATCTGATAGATAAGAGAGAAGTCAGATACGAGAGAAGTGCTTAACATTATCCAGTTACTCTTGCATAAATCTTAGATATTTTTTTTTAACAAAAAAGAAGTAATGATCAGAGCTTATAATGTATTTTGCTAATTTTACCTTTCATATTAAAATAACTAAACACATTTAATACGTTTTAAAATCTTATAGGAGGGGGCAGATTGGTAAATTATTAATCTTTTATTTCTCACTAATATATAATAAACTAGGATTTAGCTAAATATACTCTAAGACACATTAAACTAAACTCTAAAAACAATTCTCATTACCCTTTTTCATTAATAGGAGTGATAACTATCAAAATCACAATACAACCAATCCCTAAAAACCAGTGCAGAAATTTGAATACGTAGTAAACACCTCTTTTTTCTCTCTCAGTCCCACTTAATTTCAGAAGCAAATTTAATTGTGCCACTTCCAATTTCACGAAACAGCAGAGTTCACACAAGCTCAATCAAACAATTCCCTTAACAGGAGTTTCTGAAATCAGCCACTAGCGCCATGAATCCAACATACCAAGCTTTATTGAATTCGCCACAAGTTCACAAAATAGTATAAGTATGCCATAACATAAACAATCACCTGAATCCAACACAATTGCTCCACAACCACCACAAAAAAGAGATCAAGCTTCAATAAACCCTAATTAAGAAAAAAAAAAAAAAACAGAATTAAAGGAATAAAGTACAGAACCTCGAGAGGGAGACTCGTGAAATCATCGGAAGGATTGGACTGCATCTCCTTGACCTCTTGGAGAATGCGCTTGACGGCGGGGTTCTTCATGTTGTACTTCTCCGCCATCTCAAGGGTATATGGGGAATTTCTCAGAGTGAAAGGAGTTTGAGGTTTGTGAAATTGTGATCGTTAGAGTAGGAGGAGAATGGAAAATTGGAAAGGAGACAAGAGTATGAGTCAGAGTGCAATACAACAACGACGTTCCATCTCCATAATCATCAACACGTGTCATTAACATAAGGGTCTATCACTCTTTCTACTTCAGTTGACGTTGACCACGCATCAGATTTAATCTTCCCTCAAGTGAGTACTGTCATCAATGCCCTAAATTATACTTCTTGAATTATTTAGTAAAGTAGATTCAGTAAATTTGATTAGATATTTAACCTTTTTCATTTTTGGCAAGTATACACGAGTTTTAACTTTTAACAAAAAATAATTATTTCTTGTAAATTTTGTTATATATACTACTGCAGAGATTTTACATTCCTTCGCTGCTATGTGCTTTCGTTTTAGAAAAAAATTAATTTTTTTTTCTACTTCTAATACTATTCTCTACTTTTTTTAATATATTTTATAATATAAAGATAAAATTCTTTTTTTATAACATCTATTTCTTTCTTATTTTCTTTTTATCCAAACACATCTAAAGAAAACAAAAATCTATTCAATTTTTTTTCTTTTTATTTCGTTCCTCTCTATTTCTTTCCTTTCAACCAAACATAAACTAAGTGATCACAAAAACCCATTTTGATAGACGGACACTTATTCTTGTTAAATTTAATTATATATCTTTATAGCGTTTATTTGTAGTTTGTATTTTTTGAATTATTTCTCTCAGCGACAAAATCTTTTTGAGTACAGTTTATTCATAGTTAACCAAAGAAAAATAATTCGTGGTAAAAGTAGAATATAATTGGACCAGGAAAAACCTCGCTCGAAGTAGAAATATAATTCACAAGGTTAGGCTCATAAGGACTCCTAATCTGAATTCTAGTTTCACACTACCAAGATCATGCTGTTGAGATTATAACTACCATTATCTGATGGCTGAATAATGGTGAGTGTAAAATCTCAATTTGCAGCAAAGAGTATTTGTTTTCTAGAACCAGAATCATTGATCAGAGCATACAAATCAAATTTTTCTCATAGGAACTTCCACACGGAAATAGAGTTCAATGGTGTTCCCTTCCACCCCAAAAGAAGGGAATTCCCATCCCAATCAAATGTACAACTGCTTCCACAAGGGAACCTTTTAGCAACAAGCTCAGCTTGGAACAAAGATAACATGCTAATCTCTGCTTCCACCAGTCCAAACCGGGAGAAAAATGCCCTCCATACATCAATCCTCACATTCCTAGCATTCCTCTCTGCTCCCTCGGCAGCCAATATGTTCTTGATTCCATAATCAAGGTACTGCGACTCGAAAACCAGCCTGTTCGGCTCGTCATGCTTCATACAATTCTCTAAACAATCAAACAATGCACTGAAGTAGAAAAGCGCCTCAATGAACCGGTTTACAAATGAAGTCGAATTGTGGCTCGCCTCAATTTCAGTTATGGCAAGTACAGTAGGCCTTATTGTTTTGACAACTCTCATGATAGTTTCGAGCTGGTCCGGCTGCTGAATCTTGCTGCCAAGTGCATACTGAGAGTAAACCACAATTGTTTCCTCAGGATCTATCTTAAATAGATCCTCTCTGAGTTGCAGCATGTCAGGTACAATAACATAATCATAGCAAAGGTTTATCTTCAAGCTTATTGCAAAATCCTTCAACCTCTTTCCAGTGTCCTCTATGATAAGCTTCGAATTGCTTCCACTTCCAACAGCTGTTATCTTAAGCAGCTCTAAAGGACATCGATTTCTTGACACAAGGGATTGCATCAGGGTTGTCCATTGCACACCCTTTCTGATTTCAAAATCAATGACGTGAATCTTCTTTGCCTCAGTAACATTTTCAATTATAGATTGGACTAGTGTGAACATTGTGATCTGACAGAAAGGAGCTGCTTCATAAAATGCCAAAACAGAGGGGGTGAGATTCTTGGTTATCTCTCGAGGATCCATTGGTTGCATCTTTTTCAAGTCCTTGGATGAAATTCTTCCCGTCTCAAGATCAATCCTGAGGCGAAGAGCCTCCGCGAAGTAATGAACAACTCGCTTAACTGGTGAACCGGTCTTGGAAGACGATGACTCGCATTGAGATAGCAACTTGCCGGCTCGCCCGAACTGCTTAAACCCCACTTTCTCAGCACAAGCCAAGAGTGATTCAGCAAGTTGAACCTCCTCTTTCTCCTCATCAGAGAGTCCTGAGAAAAATTGACCAAAAGGGTGGCTAAAAATTGACTTCAAAGCTGATGATCCTAAAGATTTTGGTGATGATGGTGATGATTGAATGAACCTTGTTCCTGCTATCCTCATCACATCGTCAGTTGAAAGCTTTCTTCCAAGAACTTCATTACCTGCAGCAGAGTGATCAATTGGTTGCATGATTTTCTCTTCATCACATAACTTCTTAAATCCTTTGTTGCTGCCATAGCTCTTCAATAACTCAAGTGATGCTAAAGGAGTTGATGAGTTTTGCTGTTTGTCGTTTGCAATAGTTTCTTCACTTAGTGGAACCATTCTTGTTGGATTTTCATCAAACATGTGGAGGTCATCAAAGTATGTATGGGTTTGTGGTGGTGGAGAAACTGCAACAAATTGTAGACTCTCCAATGTTCCATACTCAAGATATGATAATTGTTGTTGCTGCTGCTGCTGTGAAGGAAAGAATTCAAAACTAGACCCAAAAGGGTCAATTCCCATTGACTCACCCCACTCTTCAGCACCAGAAAATTGAACCTTGTTCACTTCATTCATTCCCTCTATAGCCCAAGAAGTATAATTTGATGAACTATGTTTATCCTCAATTGCACTAAAACCGAACTCATTGAAAGGACTCAAATTTTCCATCACACTAAGTTCTTTTTGTAACTAACAATATATAACAGAGAACTGAGGGATTATTAACAAATTGATGCGAAATTATATTTGTTAGTTCAAAGTTCTAACACTTAGATCCTTGTAGTATAGTTAAAATTGATTTTGTCACGGGTGAGGTGACTGAGGTCTGTGTCGATATGACCAAGATGGCCTCATTGGCCTGCATATATATATAAATAGAAGCCAGTTGTTTATAATGACAAAGCTATAATTGATTAAAGTTTCAATGAGTTGCATGATTTATTTTGGTTCTCCACATAAATTACTCAGAAGTTCAACCAAGAAGCTAGTATCCAACAAAGTCCAAACAAAGATGGATAATGATTAGCGGAGAAAATATTAGAAAATTGTAGGACTGTCGGGAGATTTTTTATTTATATCGACAATTCTTATGAATTTAGTTTTGGTGTCGTGTTTAAAAAAGAAATTTACAGCATCTAATTACATACTAAGTTTACTAACATTTATCATTGCGTGAATAATTATTTATAAAAATAGATCATGGCAAAAGTTTAATAATATCAGCGTATTAAAATAAAATTATATATTATTCTTTATTATTTTGAGAATTTAAATTCAAAACTGCTAAATAAAAAATAAAAAAAATTATTTTGATTAATCTAACATTCAGCAGTAACCAAGACATTTAGACAAGGAATTTATATATAATAAAAAAAGGAAAGCAGAGTAGAATATGATTTAGGACAAGGTATCCAGCTATGCAGTAGCCAGCATAACTTCATAAATTGTAATGAGTACCAATTGTTTTTAATTGATTTTATTATATTCAACTATCGCAACAAAGTATAAAAAATAATGATTGAAAATAGTCTATTAATATTTATTATTCTAAAACTAAGTTTGTATGTAACATGTTTGAGATAGACTATTTCAAGCATATTACATACAAACTTAGTTTTTACTTTTTACTGATACATTAGTTATTAGATTTATTTTTCGAAATCAAATAATTTAATTTTAATCACAAATTTTGGAATAGCTTAACTGAAATAACTACATAATTCAAAATCATTCAATAAGTAAAATATTTTGGCCAAATCGAATCAACTAAGTGGCTGTAGTTTAGTGGTAAGAATTCCACGTTGTGGCCGTGGAGACCTGGGCTCGAATCCCAGCAGCCACAAATTTTTTCCCTGTTCCTTGTTTTATAAAGGAACAAAATGATTATGTATATAATATTTAAATTTGCAATAGGTAATTATTTAATTTTGTGTCATTCATTTTAATTTATATGTTAAAAATTGTGTGTATATTGATTACGTTGAATTTGTGTTTTATTATATTTTAATTTGATACAAATAACTGAATTACATTGAATTTTATTATGATTGTGTTAATTTTTTTTAAAAAAAATTAAAGCTAAATATCTATGGATATCCATAGCTAAACTTTACATCCATCTTCCTTGTTTTATAAAGGAACAAAATGATTATGTATATAATATTTAAATTTGCAATAGGTAATTATTTAATTTGTGATAGAGATGGAGCGGGAACGAGATGCATTTTACTAATCGGGGATGGGGAGTGGACGAGGGGTCTCTTCCTCCATAGAGTTTCGGTCCATTGCCATCTCTAGATACATCCATCTTTATCATAATATATAGAGTAAATAGTTATTTTTGACCATGAAAGAACTAAATGAACTTTATATCTGTTAGAAACAAGAGAGCAGTCTAAAAAAAGTGTTTGTGTGTATTATTCAATATGAGGAAAAGTACAATGTACAAGGGGTATATATAGCTGCTAGAAGAATCAAAGTAATAAAAGCATAAAATCCTACAACTAATATACAGATACGCTATATAAATACAAATGATAATAATTGATCTAATTTGATTCTAATTATTCTCTTAACATCCCCCCTCAAACTCAAGTGGGAGCTAAGGATACTATCTTGAGTATGAATAACAGAGTCCGGAAACGAGTCGGATGATGAGCCTTCGTGAAGATATCAGCAGTCTAATCTAGTGTTCCAACAGCGATGAGATGAACAACATCAATAAGGATACGTTGCCGAACAAAGTGACAATCAATCTCAATGTATTTGGTGCGTTCATGAAACACATCATTATGAGCAATTTGACTAGCACTGCGGTTGTCACAAAAAAATCAGTTGGGGATGACTGAGGAGCACCCAAGTGTTCGAGAAGCCAACGAGTCGAGATAACTTCAGCAGTAGTCTCAGCGAGAGCACGGTATTCAGTGCCATCCATAGGAGTAAATTGAACATTAGGCTCGAGATGAGTAGACTCAGGGTGACTATCTGTAATTTCGGCTCGAATAAGAAGATCTGAAGCATATTTAGCTTGAGAGAGATAGATTCCATCATCAATGGATATGACTTCTAGACCAAGAAAATAGCTAAGAGAATAAAGATCTTTCATCTCAAAAGTATGTTGAAGGGACGCCTTGAGATCAGAGATACCATCAATATCATCTCTAGTAATGATCATGTCATCAACATACAGAAGTAGAAGAACAACTCCACATTCACTTTTACGAATGAAGAGAGCATTCTCATGAGGGCTGCAAGTGAAACCAAGATTGCATATGGTAGTGCTGAACTTGTCAAACCATTTACGAGGAGCTTGCTTAAGTTCATAAAGTGCCTTGCGAAGGAGACAAACTTTGCTAGAAGGACAAAGATAACCCGGAGGGGGTTTCATATAGACTTTCTTTTTCAAATCTCCATTAAGAAATACATTCTTCACATCCATCTAATTGAGAGACCATTTTTTAACCGCGGCAATGGCAAGAAGAGCTCGAACATATGTGAGACGAGCAACAGGAGCAAAAGTCTCTTCATAGTCAATACCCCGCCAGTTTCGGCATGTTGGGCGATATCATTATTGCCGAACCCGATGCTTACATTGCATTTGCGGGTAAAAGAGTAATTGAACAAACGTTGAATACGACAATACCCGAAGGTTCACAAGTAGCTGAATATTTATTCCAAAAGGGCTTGTTGCTTTGTCTGGTTTAATAATACCGCTTATCCGAGTGAATTTTACGGGCCCACTGGTCCAGAAGCTTCTCAAGCTCAAGCATTTACTTTTCTAGTTAGAGACCAACGTCTTGGGGCTAATGTAGGATCCGCTCAGGGACCTAATACTCTTGCATACAACCCTGAGCAACCAATTGTGCCTTATAACGGTCAATAGAACCATCAGAGCGAGTCTTGATCTTGTATGCCCATCTGCTTTCCACAACTTTCTGATTAGAAGGAGGATCAACCAAATTCCAAGTGTGTACTTTTTCAAGTGCCTGTATTTCTTCTTGCATTGTTTGTTGCCAATTTGGATTTGTGGAGGCTTCTCTGAATGACTTAGGTTCATGTTGATGAAGAATAGTAAAAAAACAATGATAATCAAGAAGGTGAGGAGGTGGATTTCTTACCCTAGAAGAACGAGTGGAAGGAGGAGGCATGACGATAGGAGAAGGATCGTCGTCCGGTCTGGAGTCATTAGGAGATGGAGAAGGCGGAAGAATAGGAGGTTGTAGAGGGTGACTCGAGATAAAACCTGTAGAATCATCACTAGAAAAAAGATCAACATTGGGGTTAGTGAAAAAAGGTGACTGAGTAGGAGGAATGAACTCAAAGGAGGAGAACCGAGAAAATATGTGATGCTCCCAGAAGATAACATGACGAGATATACGAATACGTTTAGAGAGAGGATCCCAAAAACAATAACCCTTATGTTCAGTGCCATAACCAAGGAAACAACACATACGAGCCCGAGGTTCAAGTTTACTATGTTCATGAGGCTGAAGAAGAACAAAATAGACACAACCAAAAACTCGAAGAGAACTATAATCTGGGGAGGTATGATAAAGACGCTCAAAGGGAGTAACGTTACCAAGAACAGAAGAAGGGAGTCTATTGATAACATGAACAACAGTAAGAACAGCTTCACCCCAAGTACGCTCAGGACACGAAGCAGAAAGAAGCATTGCACGAACATAGTCAAGAATGTGACGGTATTTGCGTTCAGCTCGGCCATTTTGTTGAGATGTACCAGGACAAAAAAACTCAGACAAAGTACCCTGTTTTGCAAGAAAGGTTAAAATTTTGGAATCACGATATTCAATAGCATTATCGCGTCGAAAAACCATAATGACCTTGAAAAATTGAGTTTTAATCATAGTGACAAAGTTAATATAAATCTGAGATAACTCATGGCGATTAGTCATCAAATAAACCCAAGTAAAACGTGAATAATCATCAATAAAAACGACAAAGTATCGAGCTCTGCCTATAGAAGTAGTGGGAGCGGAGCCCCAAACATCAGAGTGAATGAGATCAAAAGGAGAGCAAGCAAGAGAGGAATTATTGTAAAAAGATAAAGCAGGTTGTTTGACAGTTTGACAAGAAATGCAATCAAAAGATTCATTAGGAACCTGACCCAAAACACCCTGAGACACAAGAGGACGCAATTTTTCTAAGGAGCTGTGAGTAAGACGTTGATGCCATAAGTGAAGGATAGATGGAGAAGAAGTAGCACAGAGATTTGGTACAGGAGGAATATGGAGATTCTCGAGTACAAACAACCTTCCAACCTTACATCCAGTCCCGATGATTTGTCCTGTCCGATGATCTTGTACACGACAACCAGAAATGAAAAAAGTAACATCAAAACCCTAATCAACAAGTTGACCAATAGAAATAAGATTAAAGTTTAATTTGGGAATATAGTAAATATCAGGAAGATTAAGAGTCGACTGGGAGATAGAACCCTTGTGTGTTGCATGCAAGAGGGAACCATTAGTAGTATTGACAGAAGGTGCATTTGTAGTGGTAGGCAGAGACGAGAAAAGATTACGCAATGGAGACATGTGATTAAAGCAACCCGAGTCAAAATACCATTTAGAATTACTTGGAGGAGTCGAACAAGCAGCAAGGGTATTACCAGAAAAGGAGAGAAGATGCTGAAGGAGAGACGCAATATCAGATAGAGAGACAGGAGACGGGTTGAGAGGAGCAGAGGTAGTAGATTCAGTAGTAGCAGCAATAGTAGAAGCAGGCACAATCTTGGAGAAGGTGGGACGAGAATGATACTTGAGTTGATCAGGACATGGTGGGCGAGTAGGATAGGTAGTAATTAAATGTCCCGAGAGCTTGCAATAATGGCAGAACAGTTGTGAACAATGGTAGCTAATATGACCTTTCTGGTGGCATGTACAACATTCAACAGAGGGACAGTCGGAGAAGAGGTGCCCGGAACAGTTACAGTTTCGACAGAAGTTACCCTTTCTGTCTATGGCAGCAAAAATATCTGACTTTTCCATAATAGTAGTCACAGAGATCAAAGAGAGTAGAGAAAATTGCAATTTTGGAGTAGAAAATGAAAAATTTGGCGGCAAAATCGGAAAGAGATCACCAAAAAAGCTTAGGGAGGGTCCCATTGTCTGCCACATCGGATGACATGTCAGCTGCCACATCGGATGACATGTCAGCTGCCACATCAGTAGGGAAGGACACGTGGCGCTGCGTGATTGGAGGAGGAGAACACGTCAGCAGCTGACGAGGCATGGAGATGGCAGCGGGTCGCGAAGTGGATTGGGTCAGGCACGGGTCCGTTGAGCAAACTGCCTGACACGTGGCATGACGGAAGCCATTGATCTGGGGCACTGATCCAATGGTGTTGGAGGCGTCTGGAAGGAGAAGAGCTTCAATCGGACAGGGAACTTCAAGCGGCGTGTGGCGGCGCGTCCGGCATTGTATGGCGGTGATTTTGGAGGCGTTGGAAACCTTGCGACGAGGAGAAGGTGATGGTGGCGGCGGTGACGAGTCAAGGAGTCGGGAATGAGTCAAAAAATGAGGACAAAGTACTGCCAGAGGAGACAAAATAAAAGAGCTAGAAACCAATTGTTACTGGAAAAAAATAACCTAAGCTCTTGATACCAAGTTAGAAATAAGAGAGCGGTCTAAAGAAAGTGTTTGTGTGTATTATTCAGTCTGAGGAAAAGTACAATATACAAGGGGTATATATAGCTGCTAGAAGAATCAAAATAATAAAAGTATAGAATCCTACAATTAATATATAGATACGCTATATAAATACAAATGATACTAATTGATATAATTTGATTCTAATTATTCTCTTAACAATATCCATGAAAAATGAATTATGTTCGACAAAGATATTCAATCCTTAAATTTTTGTTAGACTCCGTTTAAAAAACATGTTAAATTCCAAGATTAACCCTACCACCAATCATCATTAACCTTCAACCCCCTTTGATCTTCTTCTACCACTATTTTTTTATGAAATTGTTCATCAAATACGAACTTCGAGTTTAAAAGAGGTGTTAAGACTACGGGTGAAAGTAAGTCAGGCGGCCTACCAGGGTCCACAACCTAGCCTGCATTCGGCCTGACCTGTTATAAAATAGTTCTAAACCCATGCTAATTTAAAAGCCTAATTTTGTTAATAGGTCAAACCCAAACTCACAAAATAGCTTAATAGGTCTATCAAGTCTCCTACCTGAATTTATTAAAATACTTTTTAAAAATTTTAAATTTGTTATGTTTTATTATAAATATTTTTTCATATTTTAAATACATTAAGTTTAGATATTATTATAAGGATTGAATTTAATATATTTCATATAAATATTTTTTTGAAAGAAAATTATTTTTTAAAATAATTTTTATTTTTTATTTTAATAAAAAATTATATATATTAAGCTTTTATCAAATTTCAGGTCTGGTCAGATTCAATAATAGATCAAACTTAATACTTAAAATAAAGTCTATAATAAATTATATGTCAAATTTAAACCAATTAAATATTTTACAGACTTAACTTGTTAAGAGTGAAGCTGACCTAATTTATTTTCACTCTAAATGAAAGCTAATGATAAAAAACAAGAACAGTTAAAGTTTAACATAGTGTGGCTTAACTATTAGGTTGTTGTACATTTTGTTTATAAGTTAGTTAGAAAGTCTTTAGCTTTGTATCTTAGCAATCTCCCTCCACATAAGTCTAATACTCATTGTAATCACTGATAAATTCATTATCAAATTAGTTAATTCAATATACAGTTTTCATCTACTCTAAATTTTAATTTTACTCGGCATTACTTGCTTAGAAAGCTTTCTTCCCAGAAATTCTATAATTCTCATCCCCTGAACCTTAATTATCTACCATTTGAATTCACATCTCAAACACTATTAATTAATAAAGAACAATGTTTAATCAGTAACCATGTGAAATAGGAAGTGGTGAAATGATTGAAGACTAACATACACAGCAATACAGCATTATATTATAAATTTTTCTACTTTGATGAAATGATTGAAGAATAAATACTATAATTAATTTCCTTTGTTTGGGGTAGTACAGTATTCTTAGCAGTAACTGCGGTTTTTCTAGGAAAATTATGTCTCTGAATATACTTAACATTTCCATAATTGGTGCTTTATCTTTACTTATTGTCTAATAAATAATAATAGCACTATCAATTAATACATATCTAACGGATCCATCATCAAGTTCATATCAAACGTAGTTATCAACAACCAATGACTTAACAATTATATATCTATTATATACAATATACAAAAACACAGTCCCCAGCCACTACTTTGCCTTTAACCCTTTTCCTGTTTCCATAACCATAATTAAGCTTAATTAATTAGAAGACAAACTTATCCATTCGGCTATTTTATAGCTAAAGGCACTTTATTAGTTATCAGATTCCCTCTAATTTTGTTTATATATTCTGAACGGTATGTCCTAAACTTTTCCACAGTTTTTGGTGATGATAAGTACCGAAAACATTCTATCACATAAAATTGTTTTTTTCAGGTAGAAAAGCATATAAAGTTATTTAAGTGGTTAGATTCTTAAGCTATTTTTTACTTTTTTTTTTTTTTTTTCCTTTATCTTTTTACCTACAAGTCTACAACTAGTGCTACAGTGATTTCCGTTTTTTATTTCTTTTAATTAAATTTTCTGAGTGCGTACTAGATTCGTACTTATACATATCGAACAAGTTTCACACTAAAATAGCTTAATTATCTTTTTCAGGTCGTGAATATTTAAAAGGCTAAAGAATAAATTGAAAGCTATAGTACTTGAGCGAATAAAACTACAAGGGACGCGTGGGTTAGGTTAACTACACAATCTTACACGAAATGAAAAGAGCACACCGAGATTCTTGACTTGGAAAAAATAATGCAAACGAATCAATAATGTTTATTTGCATATTAAAAAAATTAGTATTCATCCTAACATTTTAAACTAACGGTATAATTAATCATTTAAAAAAATAAACATAATTACCATAATTCTAAAAATTAGATTTGATCGACCGAATCAGCCGGTTCGATCGAATTAACCGTGAATTGATTTTTTAACTGGTCCAGTTGAGGTCAGAAATCGCCTGACAAAAAATCAGTATACGAATCGATTGAATTGGCGGTTAACGATAAACTGTCAGAATTGAGCCGATTTTTTGAAGAATTTTTTATTCGGACTAGACGCATTAGAATGACGTCGTTTTTTAATTTTTTATTTTAAAAAGAAGTAAATATTAAATCAGTACCAAAAAAATTCTATAACAAAATGGTACCTAACCTTTGTTATTGACAAAATAACCCTCGAAAGAATATAAAATTTGACAAAAACATCCAAATGTGAAAGCATAACGTTACATTCACTACAACAAACAAGGCTTTTCGCAACGGTCAAAAACCGTTGCCGTAGATTGAAAAACCGTTCCCAAAACTTTAGGCAACGCTTTGGCAACGGTTTTTGACCTGTGGTATATGCGGCCGTTACCAATGCTCAAAGGCAACGGTTTTTTACCTAAGGCAACGGTAACAGAAAAACCGTTGCCATAGTTAGTGGCATAGACAACGGTTTTGACGAAAAATTTTAGACAACGGTTTTGATCCGTTACTCAACAAGCAACGGTTTCTAACCGTTCCTATTAACATGACAACGGTTTAAAATCGTAACTGGATAGGCAACGGTTTTAAACTGTTGTGGTTTTATTATTCACATAGCCAACGGTTTTAAACCGTTACCGTTGGCTCCAGGTTTCGGCAACGGTTTTAAAACCGTTGCCAGTTTATAGCCATCTAGGACAACGGTTTTAAAGCGTTACTGTTGATGTCGTTTTCGGCAACGGTTTTAATACCATTGCCATTTTATAGTCATCTAAAATAACGGTTTTAACACCATTGTCTTTTATAACTATTGACAACGATTTTTTTGTGATATATAATTTTTTATTTACAATAGTTTTCTCGTGAATGAACTTAATTTCAGTTTTTTTTTAAATTATTTAATGTCAATAAATAATCTAAACTATTTGAATGAAGTCACTAAAGAAAAAAAATTGAACATTTCCCATCAAATTTAACTTATAAGAATTGTTGTAAGATCCACAATATCATCTAAGTTTGCAAAAAATATAATAACAAAAGAGAGTTGAAATATATAAGTAGTAAATAGTCATCATGTTGGTAAGAATAAAATACATGTGTACATTTCCAGATACTTTCTAAAAGAAACAAGACTAAAGTTCTCACTTGAATATATTCCCAAATGGCTTCTTTATCTTTAATCCCCTTCCAATTTGTGTAAATTAATGGACAAAAATCTGAATTCCTTGTCACTGTGCCCAAAAATTTGCTCAAGTTGTTTCTAGCTTCATCAGTAGGACCAATTGCCTCTCCTTCACTATCTAGAGTAATTTCTTCTCTATCTTCCAAATGTCTTGCATGAATCTTCAAGCATTGTGTAGGTCCTCGTGTTTTCTTCACTGTTTTCTCTATACAAAGATACTAATTATATATGACATTTTTAGAAATTACCAAATTCGATTCACAGATTGGAATTCAATTAACACAAATTTTTAGATATTTCGGCAGCATTCTGGCATTAAATATGACATTTCTGAATTTAACAAATTAACCCATATGAACTCACTAAAACTAAATCAGCACTAATCAGCAAAATCAACACTAAACAGCAAAATCAGCAAAAAAACCAAATCAGCACAAACAGCAAAATCAACCCATATGAACTCACTAAAACCACATCAGCACTAATCAGCACTAAAATCAAACGGCAGCAAGCGAAAATGGCAATCAGCAGCAATATAACTAATTAAACTAAGAAAATGTTACCAGGGAAAAAATTGAGAACCTACAGAAGAAGCAGAAACAGAAAATGGCAAGCAGAATCAGCCATATGAACAAACAGCAAATCAACCCATATGAACTCACTAAAATCAAATCAGCACTAATAAAACAGCTCAGAATAAGGCCATCAGCATCATTGCTCAATCAAAACAAGGCATGGAATCAGCCATTAACAAGGATAAAGCAGCATTAAACAGCAAAATCAACCCATATGAACTCACTAAAATCAAATCAGCACTAATAAAATAGCTCAGAATAAGGCCATCATCATCATTGCTCAATCAAAACAAGGCATGAAATCAGCCACTAACAAGGATAAAGCAGCACTAAACAGCAACATCAACCCATATGAACTCACTAAAATCAAATCAGCACTAATAAAACAGCTCAGAATAAGGCGATCAGCATCATTGCTCAATCAAAACAAGGCATGAAATCAGCCATTAACAAGGATAAAGCAGCACTAAACAGCAAAATCAACCCATATGAACTCACTAAAATCAAATCAGCACTAATAAAATAGCTCAGAATAAGGCCATCATCATCGTTGCTCAAATAAAACAAGGCATGAAATCAGCCATTAACAAGGATAAAGCAGCACTAAACAGCAAAATCAACCCATATGAACTCACTAAAATCAAATCAGCACTAATAAAACAGCTCAGAATAAGGCCATCATCATCGTTGCTCAAATAAAACAAGGCATGAAATCAGCTACTAACAAGGATAAAGCAGCACTAAACAGCAAAATCAACCCACATGAACTCACTAAAATCAAATCAGCACTAATAAAACAGCTCAGAATAAGGCCATCATCATCATTGCTCAATCAAAACAAGGCATGAAATCAGCCATTAACAAGGATAAAGCAGCACTAAACAGCAAAATCAACCTATATGAACTCTCTAAAATCAAATCAGCACTAATAAAACAGCTCAGAATAAGGCCATCAGCATCATTGCTCAATCAAAACAAGGCATGAAATCAACCATTAACAAGGATAAAGCAGCACTAAACAGCAAATCAAACCATATGAACTCACTAAAATCAAATCACCACTAATAAAATAGCTCAGAATAAGGCCATCATTTGACAACATCAAAGTAAATAGTAGAAATTAAGAATAATATCAGGAGTCTTTAACTCAACTGTAAACATAAAAGTAACAACAATTGATGGACAAATTGCCAAGAGACAGGAAATCTATAACCTATTTTAACTCAACCCCAAAGCTAGCTCATAGGCAAAGAATGTCTCACATTTATAAACCACCTAGAAACCTCATCTTTGAATGATGTTGGATTTGTAATGCTGGCAATGTTCATTACCTCACAAAAGTCACCAGAAATCTGCTTAGATTTTGCTTGTAAAGTCGTATGGTACT
Organism: Arachis ipaensis; assembly: GCF_000816755.2. NCBI lineage: Eukaryota > Viridiplantae > Streptophyta > Magnoliopsida > Fabales > Fabaceae > Arachis > Arachis ipaensis. The sequence goes on from NC_029788.2 coordinate 14,706,161, forward strand.
CACGCAACAAGCACTGATCAAGAGTTTAAAATCTACCCTCTCGTATCTGCATCAGTTAGACAGTTTACATTATAGTAAGCAGCTTTTCGTATGGAAGGAAGAAAGCATAGTAATCAAGAACTCAAATGAGTTTTGACAAGAAAATGTTAGACGGTTTACATTATAGTAAGTAGCTTCTCGTATGGAAGGAAGAAAGCATAGTAATCAAGAACTCAAATGAGTTTTGACAAGAAAAAGAAACTCACTGATCTCAGGGAAACCTTCAAGCTCAATGGCGAAGCTTCTTTAAGTCTATTTAGGGTAGAAATGCACCATGCATCATTTGTTTCACTTGCCACTCTTTCTTAATGGAAATTTAAGTAATTAGATGGAAAAAGAAATCATGAACTGTTACCAGAAAGTTAAGCCACTCACAATAGATAGATGTTAATCAAGACTAGCTGGTACAAATAGAGTTAACGAGATAAGAGACTACAACTAAAAGCAACACTAAAGACATTTTAGCAGCAGAATAAATGAAATTCTAAGATAAAGTTGTGCTAGAGGTACTTAAATTTAATGAAAGATGTAAAGCTCACCAAAGAATCAACAATCTGTTCTATTATGTCATGGCAAAAGCATTTATCTACAATTTCAATCCTGAAGAAAATGAAAAGTAGAAAAAAGGGCTATCTTAAACTGTGAATCAGAATATAAGAAACAAAGTTAGTAAAGAGAGCATCTAAACAGCTATAGGAATTTTTCATTTTCAGAGAACCAGTTTCCAAATCAAAATCAGAACAACATTAGACATGTATCTTCTCAACACACTCTTGCAGACTACAGCATACACATATCAACATGTTCTACCTTACTATCGTAAAATCAACAAGAGGCACAACCAGTCACACATTTAATCTACAACCAAAATCCACTACATATGAAGCATTCAACTATTAGTAATAATCCAGTAAACTTTTCAGGCATTCAAAGTTTAAAATATTTAATTTAATAAAATATTCCCTACCTCGATGTCACAACTCGCGAAAATCACTAAACACAGCAGCTCCATCAGTGGTTCCAATACCAGCTCCCATGGCAGCAGCAGTAGTGATTCTGGGCAGCTCCAGTGCTGGTTCCCGGCGGCTGAGGACTCCGGCAACTTGCAGAACCTAGAGGCGAGGCAGAACAGAGCCGTTTTCCTCAAATCCCAGGTAGCAGCTTCCCTGTTTCCTTTTCCATTCACATTCCTCTCCATGGCCATGATGAAACAACGAATTGAACGGCGGCGTAGCCAGGATGCAACGGCGGTGGCTCCCTTTCCCTGGCCCCTGGCTCATGCGTAGTTCTTTCTCTCCGCAACATGAAAGTGACGGAAATGGAAGCTTCTGTGACAGAAACGAACGCGACGGCGACGGCAGCGGCTCAGCGACCCCTCGACGGCTCCTACTCCTTTCTCGCACGATGATGGCGACCGCTCAACGGAGGCGTTGCGGGGTTAGCGCGGCTTCTCTTCTCCGTCCCTCACTCTCCCTTTGCGGACTCTCTTTCTCCTTCGGGTTTGGCAACGACGGCGACGGCGGCACCTAACCCGCCGGCGCCGTCCTCTTCTCCTTCCTCCTCTCTTGTCCGTGTGTGTATGTGTTACGCTTATGAGTGGGGTTGTGTGCTCAGTGTTGGGGGGGTGTTTAGGGTTTTAGAATTTGGAAATTAGAGTTTTTTATTTAATTTGGGAATTTAGTTAGGAATGAGAGATTTTATAAAAGAATATAGATAAAATAGATATATTGATAAAAATGGGTGGATAGAATAATAATTTTAAAATTTAATAT
>NC_029788.2:14707996-14710169 GCF_000816755.2 Arachis ipaensis
GATTTCGAGAAGGCTAACGATCTAGTCACAAAAGGAAAGTTAGTGATGTTGTTTATACCGGAAATCGTTGCGGTTTAAAGCGTTGCGGAATTTTGGCAAGAGAATCTATCCAAATCTGTTGCCAAAAAATTTCACAATGACAACTTAAGTCAAAAAGTAGTTAAAGATCGTTGTTTTATTTTGGCAAGAGAAACTGATAAAATTTCTTGCCAAAATATTGGCAATGGTACTAAACCGAAATTTGTTGCCAAAAAATAACAACAAATTTCTTAACATGTTTTCTTTGCGTAATTTTGGCAACGGTTTTACGATGTGAAATTTTGGCAAGATAATCTACCAGAATCTGTTGCCAAAAATGTCACAACAATAACTTCAAGTAAAAAAGTAATACGATATCATTGTTTTATTTTGGCAAATGATGATGACAGAAAGCTCCGATGGCATTTCCAGCAAGGAGGGGTGCTTGCAGCTGCGATCATGGCATTTTTGCATCTCGTTCTCTCTCAGATTCCCATCCCACCTCTTGTTTGCCTTTCTCTCTTCCTCTCTAGCTTGAAGAAGAGGTGAAGATTGAGAGAGAAACAGAAGAGAGGGAAGAAGAAGAATCAAGCTCACTTTCTTGTGTCGAAGGCAACAACTCCAACTGGTTCCAGGGACGGTGACAATGCACGACAACAATGCAACGACGGGACATCTCCCTCTTTCCTCTTCTCCGTCATACCCATGTCCTCTCAGCATCTCTCTCTCTCTCTCTCTCTCTCAAGTTGCATTTCTCTGTACTTTTCGGACTTTCTCCCCCTGCAACGACCACGACAACAACGGTGACAGCGAGCAGCAATCCTCCTTCCACCGGCGCCTCTTCTTTCGCTTCTCTGCTTTTTTCTTCTTCTCTCCTCTGTTTCTCTCTCAATCTTCTCTTTTTCTTCAAACTAAAGAGGAAGAGAGAAATATGAACGAGAGGTGGGATGCGAGACTAAGAGAGAATGAGATGCGAAAATACCATTATCACAGCTGCAAGCTCCCCTCCTTTCCAGAAACACCATCGAAGCTCTCTGCTGCCATCATTGAAGCTCTTATGATTGCCAGATCAGCATTTTCCGTTCAATGTGACGTCATGCTTTTACATTTTGGTGTTTTTATCAAATTTTAAATCTTTCTAGATTTATTTTGTCAATAACAAAAGTTAGGTACCATTTTGTCAACACCAGAATCTTTCGAGTACTAATTTGGTATTTACCTCTAAAAAAAAGATTCAAAGATCGAAATCCCCTCTCCCACCCCTTTCTCTCTCTGAAAACTCCAAAAACCCCAACCCGAGGTCTAAACCCTCTTCGATACTTGCTCACTTACCCAGCCACCATCCCACTGACTCCAGAGCTCAAACTCATCGACAAGAACCCTTCTCCTCGGGTGGAGTGTGCTGTCGCTTACGGGCATCGTTCCTCTCTCTCCAAAAACCCCAACCCGAGGTCTAAACCCTCTTCGATACTTGCTCACTTACCCAGCCACCATCCCACTGACTCCAGAGCTCAAACTCATCGACAAGAACCCTTCTCCGCGGGTGGAGTGTGCTGTCGCTTACGGGCATCGTTCCTCTCTCTCTCTCTCTCTCTCTCTCTCTCTCTCTCTCTCTCTCTCTCTCTCTCTCTCTCTCTCTCTCTCTCTCTCTCTCTCTCTCTCTCTCTCTCTCTCTCTCTCTCTCTCTCTCTCTCTCTCTCTCTCTCTCTCTCTCTCTCTCTCTCTCTCTCAAGCACTGTAGCTTGAATTTATTTTTGTTTGTTTTTATACTTTCGTTAATAATACTGATTCTAAGTTGCTAAGTTAATACTTAATAGTATTAAACTACTAATTTTGTTAATTTTTGATTATCTTGAGTTGTTGATTTTCTAAAATAATGTTGTTGCTGATTTTTTGAAATAATATTGTTGTTGGCTTCCTAGTTTTCTAATTTTATGAGTTAATTTTATTGATGGTTAATGTTGTTACTGATTTTCTGTTGATTCTTTGCCTTTGTTTAGTTGAAAACTTGTTTTGCTGCTTTTTTTGGTGGTAAAATATTATGTGTTTGTCATTTACGTATGTTTCGATCTACTTTAGTTATAAATTTTGATGTTTGAAGTTGTTTATAAACTTTTATTGATAAATTATAGATAATTTATTATGTGAAAATTGT
>NC_029788.2:14710225-14712645 GCF_000816755.2 Arachis ipaensis
GTAACCTTAATAATTACACAACTATATAAAATATTTTATATTACTAATATATCATTCTAACATTAATTTTATTATCATTATACTCAATTGTGCAATCTTTTCTTATTAACCTTCAATGAATTCCATTTAGTTTTTATTATTTGCTGATCTTTTCCTTCCCTGAAATTTAAGATATATCTAAGTGAATACCAAATTTCGGTACTTTTGTTACATGAGAATATATCATTTCTCAAAAGGAAAAGTTATCATACAAATAAAAATTAAGCCCAAAAATTAATGTCAAAGAAAGTCTATGTATAGATTTGTACAACGCACATTTTCACGACTAATTAAAATATAAAGTAAGTTGCTTATGTAAAAACTTTATTCGTATATATATATATATACACGGTGAATTCTATCCGATCCCTTCTAAAATAACATGTAAGTTACTCTTTATAATGTGTCATATTTTAATTGGTCAATCTTAATTATAGTTGGATTATTTTGTAATTTATTATTTGAGATTGATAATGGTATAATTTCTTAAAATATCAAAACTCTACTCTCGTTAATTAAAACATATTTTCACTCCTCCATTCTTTCTTCGCCACGTAGTTTCTATCCTTTCAATCATCGCAGTCGCCGTTCGTGACAAGAAGCGCCGACATGGTCGCCATTTATTGCCCTCTCTCTCATGCAATCTCTCTTTCTTCAGTACATCATCTTTTAACGACTTAGTTGAATTTCCGTCGTCCGTAACTTTGCCGTCCTTCTCAGTATGCGCCTCTTTCTGCCGTAAATCACTCTTTACTCACATAATTAATGGTTAATTTAGTTATTAAATTTTTTCATATCTTTATTTAATTATATGATGGAACATATATTCATATGTAAAATATAATATAATAAAATAAATATATCCAGAATACTTAAAAGTATAATTAAAAATAATAAAATTTGTACTCCAAACAAATAAACATATTTTTTTTATCATACATATATTATTTAAAAATAAATATATTATTAAAATTAATAACAGAAATTTAAAATGATAAAATTTAACCTTTTTACCGTATTTTTTATAGTATTTTTATTTTTTTAATTTTTAATTTATTAGTACTTTATTATTTAATTAATAATTAAACAAATTATTTTTATGAAAATTTATTTTTTGTATTATCTTAAAAAAGAGACCAATATAACAGTTTAAAAAATAACATAAAAATAATATTTTAAATAAAAAATATTAAATATTAAAATTTTTAAATACAAAAATAAATTGTATAGATATTTAAGAGATAAATATGAAATATACACCTAAAATAAATAAAATAAACAAAATAGGAATACTCTTCAGAAATAGAGAATTATTTTTATCTGTCTTATTTATTTTGGCATGTATTTCATATTTCATATTTCATAATATACAATTATTTCCTTCTCACCTTCTATTGCTTCTTCTCCATGGAGAAAAGGAGGAAAGACAAAAAAATAAAGAACAAAAGAATGACGATAAGGAGAAAACAGTGAAGAAGAAGGAACGCGAAAAAGAAGGAGAAAAATGTGGAAGAGGAGGAACGTGAAGAAGAAAATAAAGAAAAAGAAGGCGCTCCATACGTAAACGAGCGTGAAAAGAAGTGCGGAAGAAGAAGAAGTCCGGAGGAGAAGAGAAGAAGAAGAAGAGAAGAAACTTGAAGAAAGAAAATAGAAAAAACGCGTGACTTAAAATTGTTTAAATAACCTTGAATGTCAAAATTATTTGGATGTGGAGAATATTTTTTATAAGATAATGATAGAATCTAATAATAATGAAAATCCCAGAATATCAAACTAAATCAGCAATATAAAATTAATACAAGATATATATTAAATTATAATATCCTAAATAGTAAATATATTCTAATACTTCCTTAAACTCAAGCGGCACAACTTATTAAAATCAATGGAATAAGAAACCAATGAAAAAACTACTTGTTTAAAAAATTCATAGATTTGAAACTCTTGAAAAAACTAAAAGGAACTGTAAAACACTAAGGCCAAAAATAAATCGTCGAAACTTAAAATGTAAATAAACTTGCCGAAACTCAGGGCACATATGGAATTTTCAAAACTCAGAGTGCAGGCAAAATTGTAGAAATTTTAGGTAATGTTGAACATACAACGGAGTAGAGGAAGATTACCAAATTGAAGTTGTTAAACCGAGTAGAAAGATTATTCAAATTTGGAACATTGAAGTAAAAGTCGACACAAAAACAAACAAGAGTGACTTCTGATAGAACTCCAAAAAACGAAAGAAGAAAGTTTTTAAGGTGGATACCATGATTTTAATATCATCTTATAATTTATAATGAACTGAAAAATAAATTCAGCATTCGAATACTGTGATCAGTGTGATGTACAATCATAACACCATTCGATATATATTTAATTTTAATATA
>NC_029788.2:14712800-14732035 GCF_000816755.2 Arachis ipaensis
TCCCACCTTCTATTAAAATCTCGGTAATTCACATAAACAAAACAAATGCAATCTAATATTACATTAATATTCTAAATAAAATTAGATTACGTTGGTGTCCTGTTTATATTTAGGGTAAAATGTCATATTAAGTTAAATAGAAGAAGAAATTAAGTAATTCTACCAAAGCAAAAAAATATAACATGCATTAACCAAAAGTATATTTTAATATAATTCGAATGAGGTTAGTTCGAATTATACATGAGTGAATCCAAGGAGTAATTCGAATCATATTGATTCGAACTATATGCAAACATGATCTACACTGCTGATTCGAACTAGCCCACTATTTTAACACCCATAATAATTTGAAACAGGTTGATTCGAATTGCATACATAATAATCCATACAATTATTTCGATATGCCAACAATTATATCTATATGGAACCAATGCTAAATCAATTAGTTCGATAATACGAATCTATAAAAAAAATTTCATTTTAATATGGCATTTTGTCCTTATATTTATACATAAATCGAATCAATTAGATTCGAATTAGTGTTACATTAATAAATCAAAGTTACTAGGTTTGATTTAGTATGAATACGGCATTGAAATATGTTAACCCATAATAAATCGAATTAAAAAGATTCGATCTAAGACACATAGTAAATCGAAACAAGTGATTTCGATTTATAACTCATAGTAAATCGAATTCATTAGATGATTTATAGATAACATATCACTTAGTAAATCGAATGTACTAACTTCGATTTACTATTAATTTTCTTATATATACAATTTGAAATTAATTGTTTCGAATTATAATTCACATTTTCCTCCACCATTCAATCCCACCCAAGAGAAAAAAGTGAGACCACAACGCGATAAGATTTAAAACTGCGAAAATGAAAGACGATCCAGATCATATCTATCAGTTGGACGGAGTTGTCCATACTGCTGGTAGATCATCAATAAAGAGGTTAGTGAAAAAATTTCTTTTCTTCAAGGTAGATAAGAAATATTAGTAATATTAAGTCAATTAGAATTTTTTATTATAAGCGTGCCTTAGTATTTTTAAACTGCAATTGTTAGTTACAGTAGTATTTATTAGTTTGTTAGAATTTTAAAACTACAAATGTTATTTATAGTAGTGATTATGAATAACTGTTAGTTAGAGTAATGAGTAGACACGCTATTACAATTTGTAAGTTATAAATATTAGATTATTAAGTAGTGAAAATTAGTTTAGTTAAAACTTAATTTAATTCAAAAGTGTCTGTGATAATAGTGATTCAGAATTGTAATATGTTTTACATTAAAGTTATTTTTATTAGAATTTTTCGTGTCAGGTGATTTTAGATTTAGCTCAGATTTTTTTTGAACTTGTAAGATTATTTATTTTGGTTTTGGACATTTTTTCGAAAAGGACATGCATTATTTAATATTACTTTAGTGAATTGTTTTGTTATAGCTTTTAGAAATAATTTTTTATCGTTGTCAAAATTCTTACACTTCTCATGGTACTTGCAATGATCAGATTCCAGCAGCTCTGTATGCAATTCCATGACGGATGTTATAAGTCTCCATGCTTAAGACGACTTCTTCTTTATCCTAAAACTGCTGACCAACTTGAAACATAGCTAGACCTCCTACATCCTATGTATCTCATGGCCTCCAAGTCTAAAGTCGAAAAGTGCGAAAATATTGTTGAGTTCTCGAACTAGATGCTCCACCATCCCAACTGAAGTATTCCTCCCGAGATCATCATTGCTATCCTCATCAATCGTGGTGGACTCCACATCATCATCATGCAGTACATCTTGGACACCGTCTAGTTCTCCATCCACCCCGAAAATCAGAATTATAACAGGAGTACCGGCCAGCACAATAGCAAGTTGACCGAAAGTAGTGACGGACCCAGAAATTTTAGAAGTGGGAACAAAAATATATATATACTATAATAAATTTTGTTAAACATTATTAATTATATTCTATTTAATTATGTATTGTAATTAAAATATTTTTCTATTATTATTTCTAAAAATAAAAAATTTATTTTAAATTATTAAATTAATCAATTCATTTTAAAATTTTATATGTAACATAGGTACATATAATAGAGCAAAAAAAAAAAAAAAAAAAAAACAAGAAATAAGGATGAATAAATTGAGAATAAAATAAAATATATAAAATCATGAAGAGAATAAAACATTATATTAATACCTAAACTATAATTGTTTGAATTAAAATTTTCAATAGAAAATATAAAAAAGAGAAACAATGAAATTGAAAAATATATACATAGACTCATGGATGATGATTTTTAGTGGCTAAGAGAAGGGGGTTGAATCTTAGCCTCCTTTTTTCGCTTCTTAAAACTTGCTGGTCTTTGAAACAACTTCTGGAGACTTTTTGATTTTTGTCTCGTACCCATCCACAAGATTTTTTATTTTTATCTCGTAACCCGGCACGAGATATTTTTCAGTTTTATCTCCTATGCAGCAGAAACAGAAATGGAGTAGAAGAAAGAGAGAGAATCACACCACGAAATATCCTGGTTCAGCTGCCAGGTGCAATGCAGCCTACATCCAGTCTCCATCACAATAATAATGGAATTTCACTGTAATCTTCATGATTACATACACCAGTTCTCCCTAGGAACTACCCTTCCTATCCGGGACAAGTCCAGAATCTAAACCCCAATCCTGAACTTGACTTGATCACACCCAAGTTTTCAACTGCTAAAGTGCTAATCCAACTTGCAAGGAGATTCCCACAGAATCATGAAACACAACACAGATATACAAAGGACCTCTAAGGACATCTATGGCTTTTTCTTTTAATTTTGCACTCTCTGTCTTTTTCCGCTCTATGGCTTTTTTCTTACAAACCTCACTGTTTGCCTTTTTCCATGAGACTCAAGACAGAAAAAATTAAACAGAAAATTACAAAATAGAAAATATTGAAGGAGAAGAACTTATGTTAGCTTGGGTAGCTATGAGAACTCTGTGCTTACTCTCCTTGCTTCAAGCCCTGACTGTTCACCCTTATTTATAGAAGGGGAAGCCTCCAAGGTTGAACTCTTGAACTGAGCCAACTTCTTCTTCTTCATGCAAAACCGGTTCGGCCAGAGAGAGAGAGGAGAGAAAACCGAATGCTATATCCAACATGCAATTATCTCTGTGTCTTTCCTTTGTACCAAGCTTCATCAATCCGGGCCTTCCATCTTGACTTGCACTCCAAGAAGGATTCCTGGCCCTTGATGAGTTCTTGATGATGACAGCTTCATCTGCTCCAACTTCTGCCTCATCCACCACGTAGCTACAGTGGCTACCCCCTGTGGTGGTTGATCAAAAGCTGAGACAAGCCATCTCTCTAAAGATCTTCTTCCTTTGACCGAATTGATCTTCTTCTATTTTAGGGTATGCAGAGCTTGAGATCTCTTCACCAAATCTTACCATTTGTGGTGAAAATCTCAGCCACAACATACTTCATATTTTTTTTTCTTGATGCCATCATCACTATGGCCTTGATCCTATCTTCTCTTTTCTGATAGCTTGCATTAGCTTCCATGCTTTCCCTGTGAAGTGACCGAATGCAAGAAGAGAGATGAGAGAGAAGAGAGAGAAATTTGAACAATAATCAAAGGAATTGATAAAATGAATTATGTTTCCCACTTTCCTTTGCTGAGTAGTGTGTAACACTAATGATAGCAATCAAATCAATTGCTATTTTCTTTCTCATGGTTCCAATGCAATTAAAGCAAATTTAATAACTTTGAAATCCACCAAAAGAAGAGAATGGGATCCGTGGAAGCATGCATGGTTTCTTCTTTCTCATTTTTCCAATTTGAACCAAGCTTAGTGGATCTCTTTTTCAAAATAGATTTGGGCTAATAATAATTGAATTTGGCCCAACTCTTACACCAACAATTCAGCCATATAACTTAAATATTTTCATGAACAAGGCTGATTGTATTGGACTTGTTTGTCAAGATTCTGCCCAATTAACAAAACATTATTTCAGCCATCACAAAATAATTTTGCATCAATGCTGAAAATTATATTCCATTGGGCTTGCTATATTTTTCTTTTCTTTTCGGCCCAAGACACAATCTACAGGTAATCAAAATTATTAATTAGCAAATTGAAATTAAAGCTCAAATTAATAATTTTACAATTAATTCTATTAATAATGTTTGATCATCACTAATTTTAATTTGGAGTTTTCCAAACTTGTCAATCTCCCCCTTGATGACAAACATTATTAAAAATTGAAATGGAAAGAAATCACAGATTAGAGTACTCCCTTTGAGGATTAGGATTCCTACCCTTTTCCAATTGTTACATGGCTCCCCCTTAACATGTGCCATTTTACCAAGGAAAGCTTTACCTGTAACAATTTTATCAAGTCTAAGGCAACTATGTTATTCAACATATGGAATTTAAGATGTTGAATGGCTTGATTTATGAGCAGAATTAACATGATAAACACAACTTGACTTGTTATCATATAAATGATTTTTTGCTCAATAACAATAAAAAATACTTTGAGTACAGAGTACATAAAAAATAGTTGATAATACCCAAATAATTTGATTAAATGAACAACATTTTTCAGTCATCATATCAAAGCAAAAATTATCAATTTATAGTAAGGAAAATATTTTCAACTTAAACAGAATCATATTAGAGCACAAGAAATATATCAATGTATCAAAGCTTTTAAGAGATTATCAACTAAATCCCAAATTCAACAAATATTTCAACAAGACAGAGCATGAGGCATTTCAACAATTCAGAACATAAGTTATCAACATCAAAAAGCATCAAAAAGCATCAACAAACCATAAGGCATATGTACAGGAGTGATCATGAATCAAAATGATTTCAGCCCCTATTTCTTTCAACTTTTCAATTTTTCAGCTTTCCTCCCCCTTTTGTCATCAAAAGGGAACCTGCAAAAAATGACAATGCAAAACACACAGACATAACCAAATCCAAAATATCAAGTGTTAACAAAATATCAGAGATCTAGAGTATCCAAACAGCCTATAGAGTACCAAAACAAACCAAACAGAACCAGAATTCAACAAGAGACAATTAATTCAATCATCAGAGAGGTTGTACTCAGATCCAGATTCATCATTCTTATCGGCAGCTCCCATCTCCTCTTCGAAATTCTGAAGCATCAGACCGACTCTTTCTTGGCACTTTGTCCAAGTTTTTTCATTTTCGTATGCTTGCTTACGAGTGGCCTTGTAGGATTCCACCATCAGTTTGGACATGTTAGAAAACTTAGTGAGGACTTCCTTAATCGATTCTGTCACCTTGGATGGTTCAGCTGGGCGGCTCTTAAGATCACTGTCAGAGGGCATTGACCGTTTGCCTTTGGTGCCTTTCATAGTACCTGAAACTCCTCCTCCCTTAATTGATGAAACTTTATTCTCTACATTTTCATTAGTTAGATAAACATTGAAGTATTCAAAGATGTAGGTAAGAAATATGCCATAGGAAAGGTTAGCCTTTTTGGTACTCCCAACACATTCCCACATGTGCCTTATCATAAGATATGCAAAGGAAATAGGAGATGAAGTAATAATGGCAAAAAGTACAAAGGAATCGAAAATGGTTACTCTATTGTGTGAGCCATTCTGTGGAGTCAGAATGTGAATAATGATCCTGTGTAGCAATGCTCTTTCTAGACCAAGGGCCTTATGAGTTGGAACCGAGCCATCCAGCCCTGACAGATTTTGACAGATTTGTTGCAGAGCAATCTGATATGTGACTCCAACATGAGAATTCCATTTTTCTGACATATAAGCTGCTGGACCTTCATCAACATAATCCATGGCAGCGCTTATTGTTTCTCTGCTCAGAGTCATGTAAACCCGCTTCACATAGGAATGAATTGCACCATTGATCGGCCTCATGTTTGCATAAAATTTTCGAACCAAAGCAGGGTATACTGGTTTCTGAATTTTGAACAGGGGAATCCACTTCATATTTTCAAAAAGAGTGATGAAGTTGATTCCTTTAGCAGCAAGAGAGTCCAGGTTCACTATGTGTGAAGCACACAAGTGATGTTTCTTCAACACCTCTTTGTGAAACTCATAAGATGCACAAGAATTAAACCTTCTTGGATCAAAATATGAATGATTTTTGTTGTATTTGTTCTTGAAGTCCAGGAATTCTAGATTTGGTGGTTCTTTTGTGTTACGTAGCACGTAACCTTTGGTCTTCTAGGAGCTTCGGGCAGCAGTGTGTGGGGTTGCTTTCTCTAGAGATGAATGAGGTATGAATGTGTGAGACTCCTCTTCTTCTTTGATTGGATCTTTCTCTTTACCCAGTTTTCTTTTGGATGAAGTTTTCTTTGCTATCACCTTTCTTCTCATAGTGTCTGTTTGTTTAGAGGAGGATGAGGGGTGAAGAAGAGGTAGAATGAATATAAATGTGTGTATGGGTTTGAGGAGTTGAAGATGGAGGATGTGTTGGTAGAGGAGTTCGGCTACTCTTCCTTGGAGCAACTTTCTTTTTCATGTTATGAAAATGGAGACGGAAGAGGGAAGATGAAGAGAGGGGCCGAAATGAGTGGAGAGAGGTGGAAGATTAAGGAAGGTAGTTATTACCCATTAAGGGCTGCGGTTATTAACCAAGGAAAGATTTTAAAATTAAAACTTGAAGGGTTAGCTCCTAGAATCAAGGGATGAAGGAAGGATAAAGATTTGATTTGACAATAACCCCTTCCTACAAGATTTGATATGACAACTTCCAAAAGTATGATTAACACAATGAGAAATTCAAAACGGGTCAGAGTAAGGTCAAATAAATTTGGTGGGGGTCCAAGATAATTAATATCAGTTCAGTCTCCCCCTAAATCATGGCCCGTTCCTCACGTCCTAAAAAATGTCTCTTGTCTTCTTATGAGACAAAACCAAATAGTGTCAAAAAATTTCACGAATTATCAACAGAACTTAATTCTATCATTCCCAAACTATTTCTCAAGGAACAGAATCTGTCTTCACACAAGGGCTTAGTAAAAATGTCCGCAACTTGTTCTTCGAATTTTACAAATTAAATATCAATAGTACCCTTTTGCACATGTTCTCTAATAAAATGATATTTGATCTCAATGTGCTTGATTCTTGAGTGCAAAACAGGATTTTTTGAAATGTTTATAGCACTCATGTTGTCACAAAACAAGGGTATACTATTGATTTTTAATTTGTAATCCTCCAATTGAGTTTTCAACCAAATTAATTGTGAACAACATACAGATGCAGAAATGTATTCAGCTTCGGCTATGGATAGAGCTACTGTTGCTTGTTTCTTGCTTGACTACATGTTGAGTGAGCTTCCAAGGAAGCAACACATGCCGGATGTGCTCCTTCTATCCACCCGATCACCCGCATAATCTGCATCACAAAACCCTACTTTACAAAAATCATCAGATTTTGGATACCATAAGCCATAATCACTAGTTCCCTTAATGTATCTAATGATGTGTTTAATGGCCGAAAGATGGGATTCTTTTGGGTGAGATTGAAATCTTGAACATACACCCACACTTTGAACAATGTCCGGTTTAGAGGAAGTAAGATACATGAGTGAACCTATTATTCCTCTATACCTTGTTTCATCTACATCTTTGCCATCATCATCCTTTTCAAGTTTAGTGTTTGGATGCATTGGTGTTCCCATTGGTTTGGAATTTTCTAGGCCAAATTTATTGATTAATTCTTTAGCATACTTTCCTTGGTGAATAAAGGTATCACTAGGAGTTTGTTTAATTTTGAGGCCAAGAAAGAATGTTAGCTCTCCCATTAAACTCATTTCAAACTCACTAGTCATGAGTTTTCCAAACTCTTCACACAAAGATTCATTGGCCGATCCAAACACTATATCATCCACATAAACTTGAACTAGGAGAATATCATCATTAGATACTTTAATAAATAAAGTAGTATCGGTGGCACCCATTTGAAATTGATTTTCCAACAAGAAGGCACTAAGCCTTTCATACCAAGCTCTTAGAGCTTGCCTAAGGCCATAAAGAGCCTTTGAGAGTTTGAAAACATGGTTTGGAAATTATTTATCTTCAAAATCGGGGGGTTGTGCCACAAACACTTCTCTATCTATAAAGCCATTAAGGAAAGCACATTTGGCATCTATTTGGAACATTTTAAAACCATTATGGGCAGCATAGGCAAGAAGCAATCTAATTGCTTCCATTCTTGCTACCGGAGCAAAAAACTCATCAAAATCTATACCCTCTTCTTGATCGTAACCTTGGGCCACTAATCTAGCCTTGTTACGAACAACCTTTCCATCCTCACCTAAATTATTTTTGAAAACCCACTTAGTACCCGTTACCTTCTTACCATCCAGATGAGGTACTAGTGTCCAAATCTCATTCTTGTCAAATTGAGCGAGCTCTTCTTGCATGGCTTTAACCTAAGAGAGATCTTCAAGATCTTGCTTCACATTATTAGGCTCTATTTGTGACAAGAAAGCAAGATTGCTTGGTTCGATTTGCCTTTTGGTTGAGGATCTTGTTGTTACACCTTGAGAGGGATCACCAATGATAAAGTCATGAGGATAACCCCTCATAGACATCCATTCTCTTGGTTTCCGGAGTAAGGTTGAGCTTTGATGAGCTTCAGCAAGCGGTTCTGTTCTAGATTCTCTTACTGGCTCAGGAGAGAAAATAGAAATGTCTCCTCCATCCTGATGAGACAAAACTGGACGAACATATTCTTCACTTGGGACAGCATTGGGACTTTCTTTGCTTGGTTGATGGCTTGTTTCTGCTTCACTACCTATTTCATCATCTAAAGGAGCACTGGAAATTGAATTAGTATCACAAAAAGAAACGTGTATGGATTCTTCTATGGTCCTATGATCTTTGAGATAAATTCTATATGCTTTGCTAGTGGTAGAGTATCCAACAAACATTCCTTCATAGGATTCTGGATCAAATTTACCAAGATTCTCTTTATTGTTAAGTACAAAGCATTTGCATCCAAAAATGTGGAAATACTTAAGATTAGAAGGGGTTCCTTTCCATAGCTCATAAGGAGTTTTCTTTAACCCTTTTCTAATAATGGTCCTATTCAAAATGTAACAAGCTGTATTTACCGCTTCAGCCCATAGAAATTTTGGAATCTCATTTTTGCATAGCATAGCCCTAGTCATCTCTTGAAGGCTTCTATTCCTTCTTTCAACCACCCCATTTTGTTGAGGGGTTCTAGGACATGAAAAGTTATGAGCAATTCCAAAATCATCACAGAATTTTTCAAAGTCTTGGTTTTCAAATTCTTTTCCGTGATCACTTCTCAAATGGGCAATTTTTAAATCTTTTTCATTTTGAATTCTTTTGCAAAGAGTTGAGAAAGCATGAAAAGCATCATTTTTATGAGCAAGAAAAAGTACCCAACCGAATCTAGAGTAATCATCCACCACTACCAAACCATAATGTTTACCTCCTAAGCTTTGAGTTCTTGTGGGACCGAAAAGATCAATGTGCAACATTTCTAATGGCCTCTTGGTAGAAATTTCATCTTTTGGTTTAAAAGAGGTTTTTACTTGTTTGCCTAATTGACAAGCATCACAAGTAATATCCTTATCAAATTTAATGTTTGGAATTCCTCTTACCAAGTTTTTCTTAACAAGTTTGGAAATTTGGTACATGCTTGCATGACCCAATTTCTTATGCCAGAGCCATTTTTCAAATTCAAGAGAGGTAAAGCATGTTACATTTTGATCTTTTAAATCTTCAAGAGTCAATCCATACACATTGTTACATCTCTTAGCTTCAAACAAAATATCCCCAGATTTTTCACAAATAACTAAGCATACCAATTTTCTAAAAACAACTTCATATCCAAGATCACATAATTGGCTTACACTTAGTAAATTGTGTTTCAAACCATCAACAAGAAGAACATCATTTATAAAGGAAGAAAAACTTTTACCAACTTTTCCAACGGCCACTATTTTTTCTTTACCATCATCACCAAAAGTGACAAACCCTCCATCATACTCATCAAGCATAATGAAGAAGGTTGCCTTTCCGGTCATATGCCTAGAGCATCAACTATCCATGTACCACATATTGTCCTTCCACTTGGATGCTAGGCACACCTGTTCAACGTGATCTGCCATGAGACATAGTTGGGACTTGGTTTCTGATTCTTCATCATCTTCTGAGTCGTTTTCCAAGTCCTCCCAAGAAGCCATCAGTCCTTTCTTCTTTCCCTTATTCGGCTTCTCTTCCTTTTTCAACTTAGGACAATCAGTTTTGAAATGGCCAGTCTCTTTACAGTTGTAACAAGTCACCTTGCTGAAATCTTTCTTTTGTTTCCTAGAACTACTTCCTTTGCTTTTCTCCTTGAGTTTCATCATTTTCCTGAATTTTTTGGCAAACAAAACAAATTCATTTTCAGAAGAATAATCACTGGATTTATCATCCAGGGGGTTAGTAATAGATGTGAAAGCTATTCCTTTCTTTTTTGTATCTTTTTTCAAATATGTATTTTCAAATGCAAGTAAGTTTCCTCTTAAATCATCATATGTCATGGAATCAAGACCACTACTCTCAGATATTATCAATGCTTTCGTTTCCCACTCTTTTGTGAGACATCTCAAGACTCTTCTCACAAGCACAGATTCAGGATACTTAATCCCCATAGCATCCAAGCCAACAATGATGATGTTGAACCTTTCAAATATTTCATCTATGGATTCTCCTTCCTTCATTGAGAACATTTCATATTCTCTGTTCAGCATGTCTATCCTGGTCTTCTTTACTATAGTGGTTCCTTCATGAGTGACTTGAAGTTTGTCCTAGATTTCCTTTGCCGTTGTGCATCGTGATACCTGTCGATACTCCTCGAAGCTGATTGCACAGTTGAGCAAGTTGATAGCCTTGGCATTGAGCTCCACCTTCTTTCTATCTTCTTCGGTCCAACTGGCTTCTGGTTTAAGGGAGACTACTCCTTCACCACTTGTGGTGGTTGGATATTGAGGACCCTCTAGGATAATCTTCCATAGTCTATAATCTACAGCTTACACAAAAATCTTCATTCTCTCCTTCCAATAGGTATAGTTCTTTCTATTGAAGAGAGGAGGTCTGTTGCTTGACTGTCCTTCTGTCAGATTGTAGGACACTAAGTTTGAGCCACTGTTATCTGCCATCTGGATCTTTTCTCCAAGCTGCAAAGCTTGATCTCTTTGAGATCAAGGTCTAATACCAATTGATAGTTTTCAGTGGCTAAGAGAAGGGGGGTTGAATCTTAGCCTCCTTTTTTTGCTTCTTAAAACTTGCTGGTCTTTGAAACAACTTCTAGAGACTTTTTTATTTTTGTCTTGTACCCATCCACGAGATTTTTTCTTTTTATCTCGTAACCCGGCACGAGATATTTTTCACTTTTATTTCTGATGCAGCAGAAACAGAAATGGAGTAGAAGAAAGAGAGAGAATCACACCACGAAATATCCTGGTTCAGCTGCCAGGTGCAATGCAGCCTACATCCAGTCTCTATCACAATAATGATGGAATTTCACTATAATCTTCATGATTACATACACCAATTCTCCCTAGGAACTACCCTTCCTATCCGGGACAAGTCCAGAATCTAAACCCCAATCCTGAACTTGACTTGGTCACACCCAAGCTTTCAACTGCTAAGTGCTAACCCAACTTGCAAGGGGATTCCCACAGAATCATGAAACACAACACAGATGTACAAAGGACCTCTAAGGACATCTATGACTTTTTCTTTTAATTTTGCACTCTCTGCCTTTTTCCGCTCTGGCTTTTTTCTTACAAACCTCATTGTTTGCCTTTTTCCATGAGACTCAAGACAGACAAAATTAAACAGAAAATTACAAAATAGAAAACATTGAAGGAGAAGAACTTCTGTTAGCTTAGGTAGCTATGAGAACTCTGTGCTTACTCTCCTTGCTTCAAGCCCTGGATGTTCACCCTTATTTATAGAAGGGAAAGCCTCCAAGGTTAAAGCTCTTGAACCAAGTCAACTTCTTCTTCTTCATGCAAAACTGGTTCGGCCAGAGAGAAAGGAGAGGAAACCGAATGCTATATCCAACATGCAATTACCTCTGTATCTTTCCTTTGCACCAAGCTTCATCAATCCGGGCCTTTCATCTTGACTTGCACTCCAAGAAGGATTCCTGGCCCTTGATGAGTTCTTGATGATGACAGCTTCATCTGCTCCAACTTCTGCCTCATCCACCACGTAGCTACAGTGGCTACCCCCTGTGGTGGTTGATCAAAAGCTGAGACAAGTCATCTCTCCAAGGATCTGCTTCCTTTAACCGAATGGATCTTCTTCCATTTTAGGGTATGGAGAGCTTGAGATCTCTTCACCAAATCTTACCATTTGTGGTGAAAATCTCAGCCACAACATACTTCATATTTTCTTTTTCTTGATGCCATCATCACTATGGCCTTGATCCTATCTTCTTCTCTTTTCTGATAGCTTGCATTAGCTTCCATGCTTTTCCTGTAAAGTGACCGAATGCAAGAAGAGAGATGAGAGAGAAGAGAGAGAAATTTGAACAATAATCAAAGGAATTGATAAAATGAATTGTGTTTTCCACTTTCCTTTGCTGAGTAGCGTGTAGCACTAATGATAGCAATCAAATCAATTGCTATTTTCTCTCTCATGGTTTCAATGCAATTAAAGCAAGTTTAATAACTTTGAAATCCACCAAAAGAAGAGAATGGGATCTGTGGAAGCATGCATGGTTCCTTCTTTTAATTCTCATTTTTCCAATTTGAACCAAGTTTAGTGGATCTCTTCTTCAAAATAGATTTGGGCTAATAATAATTGAATTTGGCCCAAATCTTACACCAATAATTTAGCCATATAACTTAAATATTTTCATGAACAAGGCTGATTGTATTGGGCTTGTTTGTCAAGATTCTGGCCCAATTAACAACATTATTTCAGCCATCACAAAATAATTTTGCATCAATGCTGAAAATTATATTCCATTGAGCTTGCTATATTTTTCTTTTCTTTTCGACCCAAGACACAATCTGCAAGTAATCAAAATTATTAATTAGCAAATTGGAATGAAAGCTCAAATTAATAATTTTATAATTAATTCTATTAATAATGTTTGATCATCACTAATTTTAATTTGGAATTTTTCAAACTCATCAGAGAGCTATATAAAAAACATGGAGAATTTGAAATTTACCTTTTGATGAAGAGAGGATGACCACTAGATAAGAAATAGAAAGTTTAATGGAATAAAAAAGTGACAACACAAGAACTAAATTTAATTAGGTTAAATAATAGTCAAAATGATAGAAAAATAAAAAAATAAATTTAAAACTTTGGCCAATTGAATTTAATTTATTTGTAGTGAAGCCATTTAAAATTTTAAGTGGGGTCACATTATGTATAACTATTTTTTTAAAAAAAAAAATTGAAAACACAGTGGGGGCAAGTGCCCTCACTGTTGTGCCTAGGTCCGTGCCTGACCGAAAGCTAAGGTCGATTATCACCTATTTGTCCATCACAATCGCAGTTTAGATCACCCGCGAACGACGGAGATGCAACCAAAACTATGCCTCAAGTGCAATAACAGGCACAGATGATGATGCACCAACAGGCGTTGAACTAGAGGCTCCTAGCATTGCTAAAGATTGAGGATTCCAGTTCGATCCACCTGAATTACATACCACATCTCTAAGCTTGGCCAATAGTTCATGGTCCCCACCTCGAAAAAATGACGACGACAGTGGAACAAAACATACAAAACTTTGTCACTGTCTATCACGAAGGAATCATACTTCACATCATTTCGTACAAAAAAAATCGAAATTTTATAGAATTAACTTATACACCCATTTCATGCCATGCGGTCATAGTTTTTGGAATTTAGTATCTGAAACTCAACGAAGCTCGTAAAAGGTTTGATAAAAATACTTAACGGATTCTTATCAGTAAATTTTATTTCCTCTCGCGCTTTTTTCTTAATCGACTCTCTATAGTGCACAAGAACTAAAAAACTATCATCATCACTAACCATTGTTATTTCCACTATAATAAGGATTTAACGTTATGCTCCTATTTATATACGTAAGTATCATAGTAAATCGAATTAATATAACTCAATTTAAAACATTGGTCCATATATATATAAATCAAATCGATAAGCTTCAATTTAGTTATGTTGTACCACATGCAGTAAATCGAATCTACTTGATTGACGTTTTCAATTATATTTTTAAAATTTTCTTAAATTTTAAAATTCTCTAACCAAACTCATTCTGAAAAATAAACAAAGAAAGAAAGTACGTTAAATTACTTTTTGTCTCAAATTTTCTTTTATTCGAAATCCGTTTCTTTGTATTCGTGATTTTATTTTCATATAATAATATCTATTCAACAGATTTGTCAAAAGATTTTTAATAATAGAATATTTTGATTCGAGTTCTCTTGTCCATAGTGAATTATTCGGCGTGTTCAATTGTCCAAGTATTTATTCTTACGGTTGCACGCATGTTATCAATAACCGCCATGTACACGAGTTGGCACAATAATAACGATCATTGAGAACTTTTATCTTTTTTCATTTTCAATTTGATCTAATCTAATCTAATCTAAGCTCAAGTTATAACCCACACTAATGTCACTTTAAATGTGTCCATAATTGATTTTTCTTAAGTTTAGGGTTTAACATTAAGATTTAAAATTTATAATTTAAAATTCAAAATAAAAAACAATTTTAAAATTAACTATTAAGTAAAAAAATTAACTCTCTAATTAAACTGATAGAATCATTTCCAATTTGTGTGTTAGTGGTCTATGAATTCTTCCCTCTTAAGCTTGCATTATGTGTAAAAGCTATAATATTCTCTTCCTCTGCCAAAACCTATATATAAAAGGAGATATTTATTATCATATGATGTGCCTAGCCACTTATATAAACTATACCACATAACATCAAGCATATATAACTTGATTGAGAATATCATATCACTATTCTTCATCAATTTCCACACCTACCATATCTATACACACTAGCTAGCTAGCAACTATGGCTGATCTTCATCATCATCAAATTGATGCATTCAACAAAGGTCTTGTTGGTGGTGTGTTAAAGAACATTGAGGATGTTGATCAAAAGGGTCATCACCATCATCACCATAATCAATATCATCATCCAAGAATGCCACCAAGTTCCTTTCCAATTCCCATGCCCGGAAGGAATCGCCAGCAACAAGCACCATACAACGGTTACTTTGGAAGGCAAAGGGTGAAAGGTAGTTTCGGTAATAATCAACAACAACCCCACACTACTGCAGCAACCAATACTAAGTGATGATGATCAAATTCAAGTCTTTAATAATTAAGCTAAGTTCATGTCACATAGGAAATTAAACTATATAATAAAATAGCGTATGTACGGCATATATATGTATGTGTGAATTTATGTGTCATGTGTATTGTAAATTAGGGTTTGTGGGTGTGCTTGAATAATAGCTTTTTCGAGGCCAGAGTGTCTTCAATTATTATAGATTATATATAGATGAAGCATCAATCATGCATGTGTGTTTTTCATGCTTTTATAACTATGAGGCACATATATATATAGTTGTAATTTAAAGCTTTTACAGGTTTGAGTTTATATAAGGACTTTAATTATTTGTTGCCTTTCTATATAGAGATTGCATGCCATAGTTTAGGAGTTCAAGGTCAAATTTGTGACAAAACAAATCCAATAGTATAACATCAAATTAAATCACTACCCACACACTAGAAGACTTTTCTAAATCATAATTCAGTTATTGATACGGAGAAATGGATTTTAAAAAAATTGAAATTGAATTAAAAAAAATATTAAAATTGAAATAGAAATAAAAAGATAAGTTGAAATTGAATATAAAGATAATCATTTTATTTTTTAACTAATTTTTTGATACAACAAGAAAGAGATCCACTCAACTTAATTTGTGTACACCATAATTTGAAAATTGAATCGAAGAGAATCACTCAACCTTCTACCTAATTTCTCGATGCAACAAAAAAAAGATTCACTCAACCTCACATGTCTATACTATAGTTTTATTACGAAATCAAAAGTGCTTTGACACTCTTAGCTTCTAATCTCTATATGACGGTACAATAGTT
Source organism: Arachis ipaensis (assembly GCF_000816755.2). NCBI lineage: Eukaryota > Viridiplantae > Streptophyta > Magnoliopsida > Fabales > Fabaceae > Arachis > Arachis ipaensis. The sequence goes on from NC_029788.2 coordinate 14,728,952, forward strand.
TATGAGGTATTTATAACTTCTTATTAGCTTAAAATAAAGAAAATTCTAAACCCGATATAACTATTAAATAATACTTGAACTCTTCATATCACGAATATTTGAAACATATATCATTTTTCTTCTATTCAAAAAGATTCATTCTGAAATTTTGTATTTGGAAAGTAGCATATGAAAAGACAAATACAATGAAGATAATTTCTTTTATTTTTCTTTTTTTTTTGGTTTTTTTGCACCGTATGTTTTTTAAATAACCAAATCAACAAGAATGATAAAATAATAATAAAACACAAACACAAAAGACAAGAATAACAAGAACATAAAGAAAAACATTACAAACAGTGGAATTCTTTATTTTTGTTTTTTTTTTTGGTTTATAAGAAGAATAAACATATCTAAAATTTGATATCAAATGATATATATGAAAAAAGAGATAAACAAAAAGATAAGGATTGAAATTTAACAAAAATATATATTGAATTTGATTAGAGACAAAAAGATAGGTCAAAATTGAATACAAAGAGAATCACTTTATTCTGTATCCAATTTTTTGATGCAACAAAAAAGGGATTCGCTCAACCTAATGCGTCCACGCTATAGTTTGAGAATTGAATCAAAGGGATCACTCAACCTTCTACCTATTTTTTTGATACAACATGAGAGAAACTCACTCAACCTCACTTGTCCATATCATGGCTTCATCATGAAACCAAAAAGTGTCTTAATACTCTTCTAATCTCTTTATGACGACTACAATAATTTAGGAGGTATTTATAACTTCTTATTAGATCAAAATAAACAAAATTCTAAACCCACTAACATAAAATTAAATCTAATACATGAATAAACACAATTAAAATACACAAACTTAAATTGATCTTTTTAATATTTATATAAACTAATAATTATTAAATAATACTTAAAATATTATATATCACAAATATTTAAAGTACGTATTAGCTATAGTTAGGGATCTGTAGTTATCTAGGAGGCAAATGCTTGCTACCAAGATTTTGAAAACTAAATCGATAGTCAAGCTAATAAAACTAGAGGTTTGAAAATCCAACTGAAATTTAACTGGAATTAAATTAAATATAATAAAATAATATATTATATATACAGTATATAATTTTTTAAAAAAATATTCTTTTATGTTTATTATTTTAAATCAATTACCATTAAAAAATGAGCTAGTTCGTCAGTTAATAAATCATTTAACGAGTAAACACCCAATCCGGTCCCTGTCCAATTTTCATAAGGACAAAGCGATCCCTGTCACTTAAGTTTCAATTTTCAACAGATGGCTTCTTACTTTGTTCAACAAATTCATATGAACCTCCCATCCCACACAAAACGACAGCGTTTTTATTTGGGAGAAAGGGACAGATCGACCCCTGTCCATTTTTAAATTGACAGCTTGGCACTTCAAGGACACTTGGCAGCCAGCTCATCACCGTTAAGTGACATGTATGCTTATTCCGGTTGTTTTCAACGCCGGAAGGCACAGAAGGACCGCTATGTCTCACGGAATGCAAAGACAGGGGCTGGGACGTACCTTTTTTTTGGACAGGGATCGCTTTGTCCTTATGAAAATTGGACAGGGACCGGGTTGGGTGTTTACTCATCATTTAACTGATTTTTCTGATTTTTTTTAATAGTTCACTACTTGTCGAATTTAATTTTATCTTGAAACGAATTGATTTGATAGCTAGTTCTCGATTAATTCAGTCAAATTCGATCGGTTTAGTTTGATTCTCCACTTACGATTAATACTTGGTTGAAATTCAACTTATTTTTTATTTAAAATTTTATGCCCGCTTAAGTTTTTTTTTATATTGTTTTTTTTTTTATATCAGATGAATTGGATAATCTCTAATCTTAAATATTATAACACAATAACACATATATTATACACTCACTCACACAACACTAAAAAATTTATATTCCATACTTAATACATTTGTCAAGGTTAATTTAAACCTAAATACAACATATTAAAAGGTATATAATTTTATATTGTTCTAGTATGCCCTACTACAACTTGTATTATACATTTTGTTATGGAATAGTCCTAAAGCCCAATTTACTCCTCTAAGTTAGCCTATCAATTGATGAACTAGTCTAACGTAATGGCCTGAGAGTAAAGTAGCGAGTTTTAATTAATTTAGGTTGATCTAGTGGTTAGCTCATTTATTCACTTAAATAAGTGTGGGTGTTTGATTTTTATTTTGTGCATGTAACAATTTATTAGTCAATCATAAATTCTTAAATAAAATTTAAATTCATAACAAATTAATCTTTAATCTGTTGAAATAAAAAATATCATAAAAAAAAGATCGCCAATTTTGACGATTCTCTTACTCGTTTGAAAATTTTTACTGAAGTAAGTGTATAAAGGTGATTATTTACATTAATAAATTTTGTCAAAATAATGATAACTAAGATATAAACACATATTAGCTAATTTTGTTATTCATCTTGTCAATGATTTTCAGCATGCGTATACTACTGTTGACAACATGAAAAAAAAGTAGATACTTTCATTGATAAATAGGTTAAATGGTTGTTGCCTAATCCGTCTTTCTTTAAATTAAACACTGATGGATCTATCTTGTAGAATGGGAGAATTGTTTGTGAAGACATTATTAGGGATAGCAATAAAAATTTTATTGCTTGTTTTAGTGCCAATTTAGCCTATGAAACTATTACGGCAGCGAAATTTTGGGGTGTCTTTTTGGCTGTTGACTTAGTTTTAAGTCTTGGATTGGAAAGCCTTTATATTGAAGTGGATTCTTCGACTGCAGTCAAACTGTGTTTTCAAGAAAGAATTGAGTGTCATTCTTAAAGGCCCTCATCTTGACTATCAAGAATAGGTGCGACAAATTATGTAATTAGAGTTTGACTCACTAATATCGTGAGGCGAATTCATATGCAGATGGACTTGCTATTTTTAGATATAGGTTGTTAGTTGATTGTTATATTTTTTTTTACTTTACCTTTTTATATTTCGTTTTATTTTCATTCTGATACGATTGATACGTGTAATTTGAAGATAATTACTTTTTAGTTTTATTTATGTTTGAATTT
>NC_029788.2:14732141-14738402 GCF_000816755.2 Arachis ipaensis
AAAAAAAAATAACACTAATTTAATTAAATATATTAAATTATTTAACAATTTTTAATTCTCATTCTTAGACGGAGGTTTTTATATGTAAATAATCATGATATATAGATACCAACTTTATATAACTTTGATAAGCTATGAGTACAAAATCCTAGGTCCCTAACCTAGTATTACAGGAATGGAAACACTATCTTGACTCGCTTGATCACATTTTGTTGCCACATTTTTGTTACTTATACACATTTGAATTCGACATTGAAACGGTGAGTGAAGAGTTCTTTTTTTAAGATTAAAAGATATGCTTCAATGAATTATATTATTTCTTTGAAATATTATATTTATGTATCATAAAAAACGTTTATTTATTACCATAAATTTTTTGAAATTATTTTTAATATTTCTAGAATAATTTATGAAAATGTTTGTTTTATATTACACATATTTTTTTTACAATGAATTTTGATCACAATTTCTAAAACACTTCCAATATTTAATAGGAGTTTTTTTTTTTTATAAATAACAATGGAGAGATATACTAATAATAATTTTATATGTTAATTCATTTATATTCCTTTGATTAGATCGGACAAGTAGGGAAAATTTTAATATCTAGTATCTTTTTCATTTTTTAAACAAATTTTTGGCCATTCACAGAAAATAATGGCAAAAAATAAATCAGTTGATACAAAAATTATCGAATTTTAAAAATAAAAATGTCTGATTTTTTTAATTATATTAGTAAAAGATAGTATTAAAATTTGATTTCTAAAATTATTTTTAAATTAATAGATTAGATTGATTAATATCTCTTTTTAGGATATTTATTAGGAGTAAAAATGAGTCTATAATCTAATTAAAAAATAATCATTAGGAATAGAATTTATTATAAATAGAGTAATAGAGATAGAATCAAAGGAGACATAAAAATTAGTGATTTATATCTTCCCTCTTTAAAATTTTATTAGTAAAATTATCTTCTCCGATCCCTTTATTCTCTCCTTCTTTATTATTTCTTTTTAATTGATTAATTCTTCTAATGTACAATTTCATCATCCTTACAGTGTTTCCATTCTTTTTCTAATAATATATTTTTAGACTTGCTATACATACAAGTCTTTTTAATATATAAGTTTATACAAGTTAACTTTAACTCAACAAAATTTACTTTCATAACGCATGCGTGAAATTATGACGTTCTTCTTCTAATATTTGTATCCCGTGTTCCTCCTCTTCATCCTCTTTCTTCTCATTCTTCTTTGCATTCTTTTTCCTTTTTCTTTACGTTCCTTCTTCTTATTCGCGTGTTTCATCGTCTTCGTCGTTCTTTTTCCTTTCTCCTCTTTCTATTGATTTTGCAATATTATGTATTTTTTTAGAAAATAAAACAAGAAGGAAAAGATGACACTACTATATTTTGAGCATTTGGTAACATTTATTACTTAACATTTGTTAAAGTGTTAGTGATTATTATACAATTATATATAAAGTAACATTTATAATGAAATGTTAATAAATATATATAATTTTTTAAAAAAACTTCAAAAATATTACCTATTCCAATCTTAGAAATCAAAATCGGAGACCTACCCTAACTGCTGGGACGGAAAAAAGATCAGGGAACCTGCTGCAAATCTCGTTCTCCTTCACACTTTCGCTGTCAATCTCACCCCAAATCTCGTTCTTCTTCACACTCTCGCTCTGAATCTCTGCTTCGCACTCTCGCTCTCAATCTCACTGGCGCTCTCGATCGTGCTCCTCCGCTCCTTGAATCTCTCTCTCATTTCAACAAATTCTAGGGTTGGGTTTGTTATTCTCTATTTTGAGGTGAGTCTAATGGAGGAGGAGAAGAACCTCCTTTCGTGTTCTTTCTTCTCTAATTTTCACTGCTTTATTATTATTCTTTGCAATCTTTTTAAGCATTTTTGTATATATTTGTTAAGATTTGTTGGCCATGAATTGATTGAATTCTTAATGTTAAGATCTACTTAATTCAATCTCAAGAATCTCGAAGAGGACACTGGTGATTTCAGAATTGCATCTCTAGCTGCTAAGGCGCTCCTTTTTCTTTCCTCGCTTCATTTTCGAAATTCATTTAGTTATCCTAGCAATATTTTGCACTAGAAAACAACGTGTTAGTAGTTAGTAACTAGAACGAGAGAAGCAAGACTTGGATATGATGTGACATATTACGACTATTGTGATATGATATTGTCATGCCTGTTTTGTTTCTATTTCTATTTGTGTTTGTAAACTTAACTAGTTAACTAACCAGTTTTGAGTTTTTGCTATGGAGACAGCAATGACATGAATAATGTTCAGCTAAATGATGATGTTCTTGGCCTGATTGTGTTCAAATCAGACCTCCATGACCCTTCTTCATCTCTTGCTTCATGGAAAGATGATTCAAGTACTTGTTCATGGAACTGGGTTGAATGCAATCCAGCAACAGGAAGAGTCATTGAGATCAATCTTGCTGGGTTGAGATTATCTGGAAGAATTGGAAAAGGCCTTGAGAAGTTGTAGCATCTAATGGTATTGTCTCTTTCTCATAACAATTTTCATGGTAGTATTACTCCTTCACTTACACTTTCCAACACCATTCAGAATTTTAATCTAAGTCACAATGGCTTCTCTGGTCAAATACTAATTTCATTTCTTAACATGATTCAATTAGGTCTCTTGATCTTTCTCACAACTCATTCTTAGGACATATCCCTCAAAGTTTTTTTGACAGTTACAATTTCCTTCACTACTTTTCTTTGTCCAATAACATGTTTGAAGGACAAATTCCGAGCAGAATCTCTAGATGTTCTTCATTGAATAGCATTGATCTTTCAAATAATCGTTTTGCTGGTTATATTGATTTTGCTGTTGTTTGGTCATTAAGTAGGCTTAGGAAATTGGATTTTTCCAGCAATGCCTTATCAGGTTCTTTGCCTAATGAAATTTCTAAATTTTGAGGTGAAAGATTTTATTTTTTCAGCAATGTATCTTTTTTTTCTCTAAATTAATTTTGAGGTGGTAGTGGGATGTTGAAGCTGTTGAGAAAAGAGAATTTGCTGGCAAAAAGGCTAAGCTAGCAGTAACGAGCAAGGTTGGAAAAGTTATCTAGACGCGTGAGTGGTAAGTCCTTTGTTTTCAATTTGAAGTCCTACCCATTAAAGTTCTCTTTAGTGATTTTGTTTATAGTTGAGTTCTACAATCTCCTCAATTTGTAGTTTTTTTGTCCCTGTTGCATTTGTCCTAATTTTTGAAAGAAAATGATTGGTTAGCTTTGTTGCATCTTTTAACTTTACTAAAGAAGATATAAAATTCGGAGTCTGAGCTTTTGGACTTGTCATTGTGTTAATTCATTCTTATTTTATTTTAGTTTTTTATTTTTGGACCGTTATAGTGTATAATGTTGTGGTCCTTCTTGAACCTCTCTTTATTAGGCTTTGCAGTTTTTGATTTCTGAAAACAGATATTGAGTTGCGAAATTGAAATTTGTCCTCCTAACTGTTGGTTACTTTGGAGTAGAGGATTAGCTGGTGCTAAGACATTTCTTGATCCTGTCTCTTGAGGTGTGCACTTAAACTTTTTTAGTTCTTTCTTTTGTTGTTCCTGCTGCGTAATAAAAGAAACATAATTTTTTAAGTTATTAGCTTATCATCTTCTGCTCTTCACGGTTCTGTTTGCGCCAATAATGCGCATGTTCAAGGTATTCCTCTTGCTCATTCAAGCTCTCATTATATGTACTTTATTAAGACTATCTTGTACTAACTTATTGTTTTTATGAACAGTGCATGGTATGAAATATAGCAGAAACTAATTAACAATGAAACGCTTCACTTGCATAAAATTATTGCAAATTTGAAGTTTGAAATTGAAGGTTTGCTGCTGCTTATTTTTTAAAGGGAAAGGTAACCTCGAAGAGTTTGCTTTTGGGTGCCTTCTCCAATGGGGCAGGTATTTTCTACTACACCGTGAAGTAACACTTGCTCCAAATGTAGTTTTGCCACCTGGCCTTTGTTAAATTATTACATTTATAACAAATAAAAATCTAATTATTTTTAAATCCAACAAATTTTTATTTTTAGAAATTCTCAATAATTCTTTTCGCCGAATGAATGTCATTTTGAAATTATGCCATTTAGATTTTAGATTAAGACTAGAGGTTTTTCGCTTGCTAGTTGACAGTATGATTAGTAACTAACAACTTAATTTAAGGATACCTTGTTCATTTTAGCTATGATGATTAGCAGTTCAAGCTTTAACATGTGTTTTTATTCTTTTCATTATTTTCTACAGTTGCAGGAGTCAAGCAAGTACCAGTACCATGAGCAAATTTGGGATTCTCCTTTCAGCCATACCTTACCCAGCTATCTCAAGCCAACTGCTAAATATAAAGGTTCCTGATGCTTATTACACTTATTACACTTATATAGAGGAGAGGAATGCTCATTTGAAAGCTCGGTGAGTGATCCACAACTTTAGATTGTTATGGACTTTACCATCATAATGTATTTTTATAATTGTCAATTCACTATTAGTTTGTCTTATGTTACATTTCTTGTAGTTTTTTATCTTCTTCTTTACTATCATTGATCAAAGAAACAAACATAGGAGTTTATTTACTAGTATATATATTTGGAAGCTAGACATGTGTAACTGTTTGAATAATAAGAAAGGTTCCATTTTCATTTCTTGCATCATTCTCCACTTGAGTATATACATAAGCCGCTAGTTATTCTACTCTCTGGTCTTTACTGAAATTGAAATTTCTACAATGAGTTACTGGTGAAATTTAGTGTTCAATCTCCACTTGAATATTTGATTCTCTCAATTCTATAGGTTACTTGAATAGGTTACCCAATGACATGCATAAACTTGTAAATTTACAATATTAAACTGGTTTTTAATAGTGATTTAATAGTGTAACTTAGGAAGATATTAAAAAAGTTGAGTAATTTAAGTTAGAAAAATAATATATGTATCCTCCTAAACCATGCGATATCTTAGACATTAAATTTCTAGACAAGAAATATACCAAGTGCTATATATGATATAGTGTTATGTTATGTCTATGGTTTTACTTTTACCGTTTTAGTAAGGAGGTAGTTTACAGTTTTGTTTGTAATTTTTTTAGGAAGAAACTCCAAAGGATATTCATAAGGATTCAGAAGATAGATATCGAACATGGTATTTTCCTAAGCATGACTTCACACTGATGATGCTGTGGAGCAGGTTTATAATAGTTGGCGAGGAACAAATGATAAATGGTTCAGCGTCTGGAACCTTTAATTGATGAAAAATTCCAATTTTAAAATTGTAAATAGGTTACTTGAATTTGTATATAGGACAATTGTTTATGCTGTTATCTTCCTAAGATGTGTTCTGTTTCATAATGCTTCATTGGAGCAGGGACAATTTTAACAGTTTTTGCGACATTGAGGATCATGTCAGAACCAGTTAGGATAATCTCTGAGGCTTTCTCTATTCTTATCCAAGTTGTGGTATCTTTCGATCGACTGAACATCTTTTTGCTTGCTGAAGAGTTAGGCAATAATGAAATTGTAAGGAGTGTTAAGCAAAGTTCTGACAACAATGTTGTAGAAATTGAAGGTGGAAACTTTACTTGGGATTCCAGACCACCTGCAGAGGTGATTCTATGATTATTTTTCTTCAGGTTTTATTTCTGCCCACTATATGAGTTCTTATTATTTTTTTGTTTGATGTGCATCAGATGAACTTGGTTGACTGGTTTAAGGGAATGGTAATAAGTCGTCGCAGCGATGAGCTAGTCAAGCAGATAAATACATTTTTCTAGGATTAGTATAAGGACTAAGTTTTTTATGTACATAGTATCACTTTTTCTTTTCTTTTTTATATGGAATGTTTATAGAGTTTAAGTGTTATAAGTATTTGTACAATGATTATTGATTAATGAAAGAGGCTATAAAAATTTTATTTTGTGAATTTGTGAATTTAATGAAATATTTCATGTTATAGTAATTAATTTTAGTATATTTATATTATGTATAATATAAAATAAAAAATAAAAAATAGTATAAATAACTAAAAAAATGTTACTAAAGATCTTTTGTAACATTTTTTAAGTGTTATAAAAAATATCTATGGTAACATTTTTTTAAGTGTTACATAAAATATCTATTGTAACATTTTTTAAGTGTTACAAAAAATATCTATGGTAACATTTTTTTAAGTATTACTAAGAAAGGTCTATTGTAACATTTCTCATAATATTACTATAGAAGATCTATT
>NC_029788.2:14738431-14754566 GCF_000816755.2 Arachis ipaensis
ATTATGCATTATGCAGAATTTATCAGTACAAATCTACCGAAAATTCTTAAATAATACATATAAATACCTTAGTTTTACCTCGAAATTTGCTGCAACTACACAAAAATATTTTCTCCAATGCTGCATTTTTTCTCTTTTTTTCTTATTTCTTTCTTTCTTTTAGTTGAATGAATGTAAGTTCATCATCTTCTAAGTAATTTTGTAGCATTATGTGTTTCTTCTTCTTCTTTGTTTAATTTTTTTTGTTTTTATTCTTGTTAAGAAAGAGTAAAACAAGAAGAAACTTAAGAAGGTAAAACAAGAAATAAAAGATGAATAAGAAAAAAGAAGAAGAAGACGGTGACGATGATAAATAAAAAAAAAAAAGAAGAAGTAGCAGAAAATGAGGAGGAGGAAGAGGAAGACTTTTGAATTATGTAAAATTTATCAGTACAAATCCACCGAAAATTCTTAAACAATACACATAAATATCTTAGTTTTACCACAAAATTTGTTGCAACTACACAAAAATGTTTTCTCTAATGCTGCATTTTTTTCTTTTTCTTTTTTTATTTTTTCTTTTAGTTGAACCAAGTAATTTTGCAGTATTATGTGTTTCTTCTTCTTCTTTGTTTGATTTTTTTTGTTTTTATTGTTGTTAAGAAAGAGTAAAACAAGAAATTTAAGAAGGTAAAACAAGAAATGAAAGATGAATAAAAAAAAGAAGAAGATGGTGATGATGATAGAAAAAAAAAAAGAAGAAGAAGAAGCAGAAAATGAGGAGGTAGAAGAGGAAGAGTTTTGAATTATGTAGAATTTATTTGTACAAATCCATCAAAAATTCTTAAACAATACACATAAATATCTTAGTTTTACTACGAAATTTGCTGCAACTACACAAAAATGTTTTTTCTAATGCTGTATTTTTCTTTTTTTTTCTTATTTATTTTTTTCTTTTAGTTGAATAAATGTAAGTTCATCCTCTTCCATGTAATTTTGCAGTATTATGTGTTTCTTCTTTTTCTTTGTTTGATTTTTTTTGTTAATATTCTTGTTAAGAAAGAGTAAAATAAAAAGAAACTTGAAAAGGTAAAACAAGAAATGAAAGATGAATAAAAAAAAGAAGAAGAAGATGGTGGTGATGATAAAGAAAGAAGAAGAAAAAGTAGCAGAAAATGAGGAGGAAGAAGATGAAGAGTTTTGAATTATGCAAAATTTATCAGTATAAATCCACTGAAAATTCTTAAACAATACACATAAATATCTTAGTTTTACCACAAAATTTGCTGCAACTACACAAAAATATTTTCTTTAATGCTGCATTTTTTTCTTCCTCTTTTTTTTCGTATTTCTTTTTTCTTTTAGTTGAATGAATGTAAGTTCATCCTCTTCCAAGTAATTTTATAACATTATGTGTTTCTTCTATTTCTTTGTTTGATTTTTTTATTTTTATTCTTGTTAAAAAAAAGTAAAACAAGAAAAAACTTGAGAAGGTAAAACAAGAAAAAAAGAAGAAGAAGATGGTGATGATGATAAAAAAAGAAGAAGCAGCATAAGATGAGAAAGAGGAGGAGGAAGAGCTTTAAATTATGCAGAATTTATCAGTACAAACCCACCAAAAATTCTTAAACAATATACATAAATGTCTTAGTTTTACCCCAAAATTTACTGCAACTACACAAAAATATTTTCTTTAATGCTGTATTTTTCTCTTCTTCTTTTTCTTATTTCTTTCTTTCTTTTAGTTGAATGAATTTAAATTCATCATCTTCCAAATAATTTTGCAGCATTATGTGTTTCTTCTTCTTCTTTATTTGATTTTTTTTTTGTTTTTATTCTTGTTAAGAGAGTAAAACAAGAAAAAAATTTGAGAAGGTAAAAGCAAAAAAGGAAAGATGAATAAAAAAAGAAGAAAAAGATGGTGATGATGATAAAAAAAAGAAGCAGCAGAAGATGAGGAGGAAGAAGAGGAAGAGATTTAAATTATGTAAAATTTATCAGGACAAATCTACCAAAAATTCTTAAACAATATACATAAATGTCTTAGTTTTACTCCGAAATTTGCTGCGATTACACAAAAATATTTTTTCTAATGCTATATTTTTTTCTTTTTCTTTTTTCCTTATTTCATTCTTTTTTTTAGTTGAATGAATGTAAGTTCATCCTCTTTTCCAAGTAATTTTGCAGCATTATGTGTTTCTTTTTCTTTGTTTGATTTTTTTGTTTTTATTCTTGTTAAGAGAGTAAAATAAGAAGAAACTTGAGAAAATTTTATGGCAAAAGTTTTGGATCAGGCAACGTCATCAATATAGCAAAATTTTTACGATAACGATAACAATAACGACGATACGTATAAGAAGAAGACGATGATGCTAGAATAACGATGATGAAGACGATATGGAAGAGAATGAAGAAAAGGAAGAAGGAGAAAAAAATTCAATGAGAAAAGGAGGAGGAGGTGGTAGTATTGGTGACAACGATAATGAAAGAGAAAAATAATGAAAAAGAAGGAGAAGAAGAAGACGAAATGTTAGGAGAAGAAGAAAAAAAAAGAGAAAAAAAAAACGTACAAAATGCATTAATATAAATAATTTGTATGTACAAATAACTTGTATTTAAAGAATAATTAATATATTTTTTCTAGGAAGGTTTAAGATCCAGCTTGACCCAAACTCAAAGTATACTTTAGCATATTCATCGGGTTTGTCATTTTTTTATGTAAACTTTAAATCAACTTCAAACAATATTTCTAGTAAATTCAATCAGACTCAACGTCATGTTTTATGACTAAAATATAAATTTTATGATGAAAATATATACTTCATTTTGTCTCTTTAAAATATTTCCATACTAAATTCTGTGTATTATTACTAAGCGAGATACAAAGTTTTTATTTCGTATGTTTAATTTTATTTTTATACAATTGTTTTTTTTTTTCTATATAATAAGCAAGTTGTGCCACAGTATATTTAGCCATACCTTAATTATACACAAACGCGCGTCATCTCCAAGTACGTTCTTTAATTTCTTCTTTTATTTTTCTCTTTTTTCATCCTTTTTTGAATAAAAATAATTCACAAGTGTGTTTTGTATAAATCAATAAACATGATATATAAAGAGAAGCAAACAATGACTAACTTACTTACATTAATTTATTACATATGTAGTAAAAGAAAGTGTTGAATTTGGGTTTGACGTTGTTAATGACAGTAAAATTATTAAGCAAATATGATAAACAAGTAAATAACTAAATATACGTTGTGATAAGATTTTATGTAATGCCCATTTTCAATGAAACTTAGTTTATCAAGGTTGATTTTATTTATTGTAGTTTGAAAAGATGTCATCATGTGCACATATAAATAGAGACTTAAACTTTTGAATAAAGACACAAGTAATAAAAATAGAAACACTTTTTTCGTACAAACTCTCTTTCTTCTCTCTTTTGAGTATACGTTACTATATATATAATACTAGTAAATATATTAATTACTTTTATTATTATAGTGAGATAATTATATGTCAAGTTTTAAAATAAAATTTTAGTATATGACATTATTTTTATGTACAGTGTTTCTTAGAAAAATAATTCCGATCAAGTATTCAATTTAGCTGTGCATACTACTCATCTTATGATTATTTGTCTTTGAAGAAAATGGCAAGGATATATAATAAAAATGTATGCCTTACGGATAGTGGAAGTTCGCACACTATTCTCAAAAGTGATATAAATTTACCCATCTGGTGCCAAAAGAAGAATGTGTTAATACTATTATTGGCTCAGGCAATGTGATAGAAGGCTCCGAAAGAGCTATAATTTTGTTTCCTGGAGGAACAAAATTTATAATAAATAATGCACTATTATCTACCAAGTCTCTGAGGAACTTGTTGAGTTTCAAAGATATTCACCGAAATAGATATCATATTGAAACAATGAATGAGGAAAATCATGAGTACTTATGTACCATAACTCATGATTCAAATAAAAAAGTTATACTAGAAAAGTTACCCTCACTTTCATCTGGGTTATATTATACCAAGATTAGTGCAATTGAATCACATGCCACTGTAAACCAGAAATTTACTAGCCCAAATGAATTCATAACTTGGCACGACCAATTGGGTCATCCGGGAACAACCATGATGCGGAGAATTATTGAAAACTCCCATGGACATTCGCTAAAGAACCAGAAGATTCTTAAATCTAGTGAATTTTGTTGTGCTGCATGTTCTCAAGGGAAGTTAATTTTAAGGTCATCACCAGTAAAGATTGGATTTGAGTCCCCTGAATTCCTAGAAAGGATTCAAGGTGATATATGTGGACCTATTCATCCACCATGTGGATCTTTTAGATATTTTATGGTCCTGATAGACGCATCTTCGAGATGGTCACATGTGTGCTTATTGTCTTCTCACAACCTGGCGTTTGCGAGATTACTGGCTCAAATTATTCGATTAAAAGTACAATTTCCAGAAAATCCAATCAAAGCAATTCGTCTTGATAATACTGGAGAATTTACTTCCCAAGCTTTTAAATGCCTCCAATTATTTGCTAGACCCTTGCTTATGAGAACAAATCTCCCAACCTCGATTTAGGGGCATGCTATTTTACATGCCGCATCACTTATTCGTTTGAGGCCAACAAGATACCATCAGTACTCTCCTATGCAATTAGATTTTGGCCAGCAGCCAAATGTTTCCCATTTAAGAATATTCGGATGTGCGATATATGTTCCCATTGCTCCACCTAATCGCACCAAAATAGGACCCCAAAGAAAATTGGGGATATATGTTGGATATGATTCTCCCTCTATAGTGAGGTATCTTGAAATACAAACTGGAGATGTATTTAAAGCCCGGTTTGTGAATTCTCATTTTGATGAATCAAAATTTTCAACATTAGGGGAGAGAATAAGTTTCCTGAAAAGGAACTTAATTGGAATGCATCATCCTTGATGCATTTAGATCCTCGATCAGGGCAATGTAAACTAGAAGTTCAAAAGATTATACATTTGCAAAGAATAGCAAATGAATTGTCTGATGCATTTTCCGATACAAAGAGGATAACCAAATCTTATATACCAGCGAAAAATGCCCCAATTCGAATTGATGTCCCAGTTGGACAAATTACCACCAAAACAAATACACGCCAGAAGCGTGGCAGGCCTCCCGGTTCCAAAGACAAAAATCCTCGAAAGCGAAAAGAGGTAAATACTATTCCTGTTGAAAAAGACATAGTAGAGACACCTGCAGTTGTCCAAAATTCTGATATAGTGTTAACGCCAGAAGACGTTCAGATACCTGAAAATTGTGAAAATGACAAGATCTCGATAAATTATGTCTTTACAGGAGAGAAATGGGACCGAAATAAGACAATTTTCAATGAAATATTTGCATATAATGTGGCATTAAATATCATGCATGAAAGTAAGGATCTTGAGCCAAGATCAGTCGAATAATGTCGACAAAGGAATGATTGGCCAAAATGGAAAGAAGCCATGAAGGCTGAGTTAGACTCACTTGTAAAATGTGAAGTCTTTGGACCTGTAGTTCGTACACCAGAAGATGTAAAACCTGTTGGATACAGGTGGGTATTTGTGAGAAAACGAAATGATAAAAATGAAGTTGTGCGCTACAAAGCCCGACTTGTGGCACAAGGTTTCTCACAAAGGCTTGGTATAGATTTTGAAGAAACGTATTCCCCTGTAGTGGATGCAATAACATTGCGTTATTTGGTTAGTTTATCTGCATATCTTAAACTGTATATGCATTTAATGGATGTGGTAACAGCCTACTTATACGGCTCATTAGATCGGGATATCTATATGAAAGTCCCTAAAGGACTAAAGATATCTAAACCATCCAATGAATATTCACAGGGGTTATACTCAGTTAAATTACAAAGATCTTTATATGGTCTAAAGCAATATGGACGAACGTGGTATAATCGTCTTACTGAGTATCTGGCCAAAAATGGATTCAAGAATGATGATATCTGTCCATGTGTTTTCATAAAGAAATCTGCATCTGGATTCATTATAATTGTTGTGTATGTTGATGATTTAAATATCATTGGGACCCCTCCTGAAGAGATTCCAACAATTATAAAAACTCTAAAAGAAGAGTTTGAGATGAAAGATCTTGAAAAGACTAAATTTTGTCTCGGCCTGCAGATCGAACATACAAAAAATGGGATCTTTATTTATCAAACAACATACACAGAGAAGATCTTGAAAATATTTTATATGGATAAGTCACATCCCTTTAATACCCCAATGATCGTAAGGTCTTTGGATGTGGAAAATGATCAATTCCGTCCTAAAGAAGAGAATGAAGATATCATTGGTCCTGAAGTACCATATCTTAGTGCTATTGGAGCGCTAATGTATCTTGCTAATAACACACGACCCGATATATCATTTGCTGTGAATTAGACATTGGAGTGGAATCAAATAAATCTTTCGATATCTTCATGGAACGGTTGATATAGGGTTGTTTTATCCCTATGGATCCAAGTCACAATTAGTTGGCTATGTAGATGATGTATACTTGTCTGATCCATATAAAGGAAGATCTCAAACAGGATATCTGTTCATATATGGTGGTACAGCTATATCATGGAGGTCCACAAAACAGATGACAACAGCAACCTCCTCTAATCATGCTGAAATACTCGCGATACATGAAGCTAATCGCGAGTGTTTTTGGCTCAAGAGTTTGATCCAATATATTCTGTCATCATGTAGACTGATTGATCATAAGATAGCTCCAACTGTCCTGTTTGAAGATAATACAGCAT
Source organism: Arachis ipaensis (assembly GCF_000816755.2). Classification (NCBI taxonomy): domain Eukaryota; kingdom Viridiplantae; phylum Streptophyta; class Magnoliopsida; order Fabales; family Fabaceae; genus Arachis; species Arachis ipaensis. The sequence goes on from NC_029788.2 coordinate 14,745,210, forward strand.
GTATTGTTCAACTTAAAGGCGGATATATCAAAGGTGATAGAACAAAGCATATTTCTCCCAAATTCTTCTTCACTCATGACCTTCAAAATCAAGGGACAATTGATGTCTAACAGATCCGCTCAAGTGATAATCTGGTAGATTTATTTACAAAGTCACTCCCAAAATCCTCATTTGAAAGATTGGTACATGAGATTGTGATGCGCTGATTTCGAGACATCAACTGATGTCGACAAGAGGGGGAGATTGTACTCTTTTTTCCTTGGTCAGGTTTTTTCCCATTGGGTTTTTATTGACAAGGTTTTTAATGAGGCAGTACCATCACCAAAGGACATTTTACTCTTTTTCCTTCGCTAAGGTTTTTTCCCACTGGTTTTTCTTTAGTAAGGTTTTAACGAGGCAATAATCCTAAATGATCATCCAAGGGGGAGTGTTGTGATAAGATCTTATGTGGATGCCCATTTCCAATGAAACTTAGTTTATCAAGGATGACTCCATTTATTGTAGTTTGAAAAGATGCCATCATGTGCACATATAAATAGAGGCTTAAACTTCTGAATAAAGACACAAGCAATAGAAACAGAAATACTCTTCTCTCTCGTACAAACTCTCTTTCTTCTCTCTTTTGAGTATACGTTACTACATATATAATACTAGTAAATATATTAATTACTTTTATTATTATAGTGAGATAATTATATTGGTAAATATCAATATTAGAGTCTTCTATTTATATTTTATATTATCTTCCTTATTTATTCTACAATAATATATATTTTTTTATGTCATAGGCTTAGTGTTACATGCAAAACCCATCTGCCCTGACTACCCTACTGATGCGTAAGCATCTTTCCTATTTTTTCCTAGTGAATTTACATTTAATTTGTTGAGTTTAATCAAGAATTAATTATCTTTTAGGCACTATGGATGCTACTTTGAGTTGTGTACAATTCTGTTTATTTTAGGTAGCATTTAGTTGGATTTGATGGAGCTTCCGTAGAAAAAGAGAAGAAGGCTTTATAGGACAGGAATGGCTTAGAGAACGGAGAGGAAGCTTGCACAAATGGAATCATCACAAGAATTAAAGGAGATGATAGCGAGGAGCGACGCGTGCGCGTACCTGACGCGTGCGCGTGATTTGGAGATTTTCTCAGCGACGCGTGCGCGTACCTGACGCGTACGCGTGACACGCGAAGAAGACCATCGACGCGTACGCGTGACTGACGTGTACGCGTGACATGCGCCACATGCAGAAAACGCAGAAAACGTTGATTATTTGATTAATTCTGATTTAAACTTTATTTTTATTTTAAAATAGGAAAAGATATTATTTTAGTTTTATAAAATAGATTTTAAATTAATTAGGATTAGATATAAAAAGAGAAAAGAAACTTCTCTTCTAGGGATCCCAACATTATTCCACTTTTCATTCCACCTCAGCCCAATTTACAATCCTAGTTTTTCACTCTGAACCATGAGCAACTAAACCTCCACTGTTAAGGTTAGGAGCTTTGTCTATTGTATGGATTGATACTATTATTTTTTTAATTTTAATTCATGTACTGATTTATAATTTAAGAATTGTTTTCGTTCTTTATCTTATGAATTTGGGTGGAACGGAAGTATGACCCTCTTTCTAATTGAGTTCTTGTATAACTTGGAAAAACTCTTTACTTGAACAACAGCTTGAAAACAACTTCTCCTAAATTCTAATTATATGGACTTAATGGGATACGTGACATATAATCCTCTTATATTTGGATAATTATGATTTTTGTGGCATAATAACTAGAATTAAACTTCACCCCCTAATTGGAATTAATTGACCAAGGAATTGGCGGTTGATGAAAGTTAGAGGAGACTAGAAAGGTATAAGGAATTAGGGTCTAGTCACATATAGTTTGCCATGAATTAAATCTTGCATGATTAAAATAAATTAATAAGAAAAGTCAATCCGGAAAATAGATAACTCTGAAGCCTTATCTATTTCTCCATACATATTTCACAACCTATTTACTGCTTGCTTTATTAAATTTCTGAATTATTGTTTAATGCGTTTGAATACTAAAACACTCTTTTCTGTTTGTCTAACTAAGTAAATTAATCAACCATTATTGTTTAGTCCATCAATCCTCGTGGGATCGACCCTCACTCACCTGAGGTATTACTTGGTACGACCCGGTGCACTTGCCGGTTAGTTTGTGGGTTATAAATTCCGCACCACCTACCCAATCCGAACCTCATCCCCAACCCGACTAAAACGAAGGTTTTTTCTGCCACTTTGAAGCTCGACGAGATGAGCTTTGTAGCTACCAAACACTACTCCGTCACTGCAGCCCCCCATCCATATCTTGTCTAAGGCCAAAGATGACAAACGCAATGCTGGTAACACACCGCCGTCACCGCTTATCAATATCGTTGTGTTGTCTACTCTCTTCGTCATGGTTATGACGAAACTTGGTTGGACTTACCCGCGTCTGGGTTTCATCACTATTGCCGAAATAGATACCTGGCTCCACTTTTAGACGCGCTTCACTTCTCCAAATCGGTTATGGTCCTCGATGGTTGCTAAGATACTTGGCCTAGTCCAGGTGTTGCTGATGCTATTGTTCGGCTAAGATATCCTCCGATTTTGTTGATGCTGATCTCTTTCTCCATTAGAAGTCAGTTGCATGGTTCTTGACCAAACATAATGATTAGCATTAAAACTAAAAAAACTTAGTGAACTTAAACACTGTTTAAGACTGCCTGAAAAAAAAGTTATTTATCATTCTTTTATTGAGTGGTCTATGTTTAGCCACCTATAACCATCAATATCGTGGCCACCAAAGATGTGGTATGTTAGAAACAAGAGACCAAACTAAAGAAAGTGTTTTGTGTATATTTCGGTCTGATTAAAAGTACAATATACAAGGGGTATTTATAGGTGCTAAATGAATCAAAGTAATAAAGGCATAGAATCCTACAATTAATATACAGATATGCTATATAAATATAAATGATACTAATTGATCTAAATTGATTCTAATGATTCTTTAACATCCCCCCTCAAACTCAAGTGGGAGCTAAGGATACCAGCTTGAGTTTGGATAACAAAGTCCGGAAACAAGTCGGGTGATGAGCTTTCGTGAAGATATCAGCAGTCTGATCCAGTGTTCCAATAGCAATGAGACGCACAACATCAATAAGGATACGTTGCCGAACAAAGTGACAATCAATTTCAATGTGTTTGGTGCATTCATGAAACACATCATTATGTGCAATCTGAATAGCACTGCGGTTATCACAAAAAATATCAGTAGGAGACGACTGAGGAGCACCCAGATCTTCGAGGAGCCAACGAATCGAGATAACCTCAGCAGTGGTGTCAGTGAGGGCACGATATTCAGCTTCTGTGCTTGAGCGAGCAGTGAACATTTGCTTCTTAGCACGCCAAGAAATGAGAGTGTCGCCAGGAAACAAACAGTAACCAGTAGTAGAACGACGATCAGTAGGATCACCAGCCCAATCAGCATCGGAGTAAGCCTGAAGAGACAAAGAGGAATGGGCAGAAAAATAAAGGCCATGAAATAGAGTGCCTTTCATGTAGCAAAGAATGCGAAGAACTACCACATAGTGAGTAGTTTGAGGAGCTGACAAGAACTGGCTAAGTACATGAACAGGATAGGCGATGTCTGGTCGGGTGACAGTCAGGTAGAAAAGACCTCCAACTAACTGTCGATAGAGAGTCAGATTATCCAAAACAGTGCCATCCATAGGGGTAAATCGAACATTAGGCTCAAGAGGAGTAAACTCAGTGCGACTATCTGTAATCCCAGCGCGAGCAAGAAGATCTGAAGCATACTTAGCCTGAGAGAGATAGATGCCATCATTGGTGGAGATGACCTCGAGACCAAGAAAATAGTTGAGAGAACCAAGATCTTTCATCTCAAAGGTACAGTGAAGTGAGGCCTTGAGATCAGAGATACCATCAACATCATCTCCAGTAATGATCATGTCATCAACATACAAAAGTAGAAGAACAACTCCATGTTCGCTTTTACAAATGAAGAGAGCATTCTCATGACGGCTAGAAGTAAAACCAAGACTGCATATGGTAGTGCTGAACTTGTCAAACCATTCACGAGGAGCTTTTTTAAGTCCATAAAGTGCCTTGCGAAGGAGACAAACCTTACTAGAAGGACAAGGATATCCAGGAGGTGGTTTCATATAGACTTTCTTTTTCAAATCTCCATTAATAAATGCATTCTTCACATCCATTTGACTGAGAGACCATTTTTTAACCGCGGCAATGGCAAGAAGAGCTCTAACAGACGTAAGACGAGCGACAGGAGTAAAAGTCTCTTCATAATCAATACCATACTCTTGCGTACAACCTTGAGCAACCAAGCGGGCCTTATAACAGTCAATAGAGCCATCCGAACGAGTCTTGATCTTGTATACCCACAACTTCCTGATTAGAAGGAAAATCAACCAAATCCCAAGTGTGTGCTTTTTCAAGTGCCTATATTTCTTCCTGCATTGCTTGTTGCCAATTTGGGTTTGAGGAGGCTTCTCTGAATGACTTAGGTTTATGTTGATGAAGGATAGTAGAAAAGCAATGGTAATCAAGAAGATGAGGAGGTGGATTCCTTACCCTAGAAGAACGAGCGGGTGGAGGAGGCATGACGGTAGGAGCAGGATCATCGTCCGGTCTGGAATCATCGGGAGATGGAGAAGGTGGAAGAACAGGAGGCTGTGAAGGGTCACGTGAGATAGAATCTGTAGAATCATCACCAGGAAAAAGATTAACATTGGGGTTAGTAAACAAAGGTGACTATGTAGTAGGAATGGACTCAAAGGATGAGAACCGAGAAAACATGTGGTGCTCCGAGAAGACAACATGACGAGATATACAAATACATTTAGAGAGAGGATCCCAACAATGATAACCCTTGTGTTTTGTGCCATAACCAAGGAAACAATACATACGAGCCCGAGGTTCAAGTTTACTATGTTCATGAGGCTGAAGAAGAACAAAACATACACAACCGAAAACTCGAAGAGAACTATAATCTGGGGAGGTATGATAAAGACGCTCAAAGGGAGTAACATTACCAAGAATAGAAGAAAGGAGTCTATTGATAACATGAACAGCAGTAAGAACAGCTTCACCCCAAGTACGCTCAGGACACGAAGAAAAAAGGAGCATTGCACGGACTGAGTCAAGAATGTGACGGTATTTGCGTTTAGCTCTACCATTTTGTTGAGACGTACTAATAAACCCCATTTTTAGGGTTTATCTTGTGTTGAATTTAGAGGGTTTTGTCAACTTTTCCCCCATTTATCCAATGAAATAGCATGGTTTTGTAAATTCTCCTTTAATTGTGCTTAAGAGTGAAAACATGCTTTTTAGGTCTTAGAATAGCTAAATTTAATTCACCTTGATTCCATTAGATGCCTTGATATGTTTGTTAAGTGATTTTAGATTTAGGAGGTAAAGATTGGATTGAGGGAATGAAAAAAAAGCATGTAGAAATGGAGAACTCATGAAGAAATGAAGGAATCGCAAAGTTGTCAAGCCTGACCTCTTTGCACTTAATCGATCATAACTTAAGCTACAGAGGTCCAAATGAGGCAGTTCTAGTTGCGTTGGAAAGCTAACATCTGGGGCTTCAAAATAATATAAAATTTTCCATAGTTGCATCGCATTTATGGGGGCTCACGTGCACTGTACGCGTACGCGCTGATATTGCACGTGACTCACTTAAGTACAACTCGTGGCCAGTGATTTTTGGTGTATTTTGGGCCCAATCCAACTCATTTCTGGTGCTATTTAACCCAAGGAATGAAGAGGGATGAGGCATCTAGTTAGTTAGTGAGTTTTATTTTAATTTTATCATGCTTTAGTTAGTTTCTAGAGAGAGAAGCTCCCTCTTCTCTCTATAATTAGGAGTAGGTTAAATCTAGATTAGGAATTTTTAGATCTAGGTTAATTTCATGCTTTGATTTACTTTTCCTTTTACAATTTCTTCTTCTTCTACCTTTCCTCTCTCTATTTTAGCATTTAATTCTTGTAATTCTCTACTTTTATGTTGATGCACTTTTGTTTCTTCTATTTCTCTTTAATGCAATTTATGATTCATGTTTCTTTATTGTTGAATTATTTTTTTTTTTGTTTAATTCCTTGCAATTGAGTAGTGTAGATTTACTTTCCTTGCAATTTTACTATGCTTTCCTTTTGTGCCTTCCAAGTGTTTGATGAAATGCTTGGAAGGATGTTAGAGTAGAATTTTATGCTCTTGGCTTGGGAAGGTTACTTAGGAACTCTTGAGTTACTAATGTCCAAGTAATTAATGATTGGGAGCCATTAACTCTAGGTCTCACTAATTGAATTGGTGGAGAGCTAGGACTTATGGACTTGGATCGATATAGCTCACTTGACTTTCTTTTACTACTAGTTAGAGGATGACTTAGTGGGATTGATCCTTGCCAATTCTCATGTTGTGGTTAGTGATAGGGATAGAGATCCTTGACCATCAACCCTTGCCAAGACCTTTGTAGCTATTAGTTTACTTTCTTGCCATTTATCTTTCATGTCTCTTATCAAAACCATCAACCCTTGCCAAGACCTTTGTAGCTATTAGTTTACTTTCTTGCCATTTATCTTTCATGTCTCTTATCAAAACCCCAAACATAACTCATAACCAATAACAAGAACACTTTATTGCAATTCCTAGGGAGAACGACCCGAGGTTTAAATAGTTCGATTTATAGATTTTAGGGGTTTGTACTTGTGACAAACAAATTTTTGTATGAAAGGATTATTGTTTTGGTTTAGAAACTATACTTGCAACGAGATCTCATTAAAGAAATTCTATACCATAAAAAATCCATTCATCACGTACCAGGACAAGAAAACTCAGACAAAGTATCCTGTTCTGCAAGAAAGGTTAAGAGTTTGGAATCACGGTATTCCATAGCATTATCACGTCGGAAAACCTTAATGACCTTGGAAAACTGAGTTTTAACATAGTAGCAAAGTTGATATAGATCTGAGGTAACTCATGGCGATTAGTCATCAAATAAACCCAAGTAAAACGGGAATAATCATCATTGAAAATGACAAAATATCGAGCTCCTCCCATAGAGGCAGTGGGATCGGGGCCCTAAACATCAGGGTGAATGAGATCAAAAAGAGAGCAAGCAAGAGATAAATTATTGTGAAAAGATAAAGCAGGTTGTTTGGCAGTTTGGCAAGAAATGCAATTAAAAGATTCATATGGAACCTAACCTAAAACACCCTGAGACACAAGAGGACGCAGTTTTCCTAAGGAGGTGTGGGCAAGACGTTAATGCCATAAGTGAAGGGTAGAGGGAGAAGAAGCAGCACAGAGATTTAGTACAGGGGGAATATGAAGATTCTCGAGTTCAAACAACCTTCCGACCTTACGTCCAGTCCCGATGATTTGTCCCGTCCGAGGATCCTGTACACAACAACCAGAAACGGAAAAAGTGACTTCAAAATCCAGATCAACAAGTTGACCAACAGAATAAGATTGAAGTTTAATTTGGGAATATAATAAGTATTAGGAAGATTAAGAGTTGACTGGGATATAGAACCTTTGTGTGTTGCGTGCAAGAGGGAGCCATTTGCAGTATTGACAGAAGGTCCATTTGTAGTGGTAGACATGGACGAGAAAATATTACACAACGGAGACATGTGATTAAAGCAACTCGAGTTAAAGTACCATTTAGAATTACCTGGAGGGGTCGAAAAAAAGCAGGGGTATCACCAGAAACAGAGAAAAGACGCTGACGAAGAGATGCAATATCAGATAGAGAGACAGGAGATGAGTTGAGTGGATCAGGACGTGGTGGGCGAGTAGGACAGGCAGTAATTAAATGTCCCAAGAGCTTGCAGTAACGACAGAATAGCTGTGAACAATAGTAGCTAATATGACCTTTCTGGTGGCATGTGCGACATTCAACAGAAGGACAGTCGGGGAAGAGGTGCCCAGAACGGTTACAGTTTCGACAGAATTTACCCTTTTTGTCGGTGGCAGCAAAAACATCTGGCTTTTCCATGATAGTAGTCACAAAGATCAAAGAGAGGAGAGAAAATGGCAATTTCGGAGCAGAAAATGAGAAATCGGAGTGAGGCATCGGAAAGAGCTCACCAAAAAATCTTAAGGAGGGTCCCACTATTTGCCACGTCAACTGCCACGTCGGAGGACACGTCAGCTGCCACGTCAGCTCGAAGGAACACATGGCGCTACGAGATTGGACGAGCAGGACACATCAGGGATGACAGGGCGGGGTGACACGCGGGCAGAGGAGCGGAGCGGGTCAGGAGCGCAGGTCGGGCGCGTGGGTCAATATCGGGGCGGGAGAGCAGCGGTGTGACATGTGGCAGAAGCGGAGCCGTGGATCTGAGGAGCTGATCCAACGGCGCTGGAAGCGTCTCGAAAGAGAACGGCTGAACGGGACAGGCAACTTTGGGCGGCGCGTTCGGCGTCTTCCGGCGATGATTCCGATGGCGTTAGAAAGCTTGCAACTAGGAGAAGGCGAGGGTGGCGGCGGTGACAAACCAAAGCGTCGGAAGAGACTCGAAAAGTGAGGGCAAAGTACTGTCGGAAGAAACAAAAAGAGCTAGAAAACAATTATTTCTGAAAAAAAAAAACTTTTACCCTAAGCTCTTGATACTAAAGAAAGTGTTTTGTGTATATTTCGGTCTGGTCAAAAGTACAATATACAAGGGGTATTTATAGGTGCTAAATGAATCAAAGTAATAAAGGCATAGAATCCTACAATTAATATACAGATATGCTATATAAATATAAACGATACTAATTGATTTAAATTGATTCTAATGATTCTCTAACATGGTATATATATAAAAGTATAAACTTAATTTGGACAAAATAAACATGTTTTTAAATAAGTATAAACTTTGAACAAATTTGTTTTTTTCCTTCTTGTTTGTATGAATTAGTAATCATACTAGTTATATATTAAAATTACCCATTAAAATCAGGTATTAGCATAAAATATATATTAAAATATAAAATATATATTAAAAATAAATTAGATAACAAAACAAATACACCGTAACAAATTTTGGTATATATAGCATTTTTATTTATCCTTTTAGTAAATTTTTCAAATTTTAATATCATGATCCACTAAACAAATTTTTATTGAATGATCTATTTTATTTTATTCGAAAATGAGTACTCCTTTTTTTTAAGACCCATCCCGCTCCGAGATCAAGGCATATTTTTTTGGATTTGGGTTTATTATCTTCATTCGGTATTAATTTTAGGTCAGGTTTAGGTTATTCTTTAAGTTATCCAGTTCGGCCTAAAGATCTTTTTTATG
>NC_029788.2:14754625-14756784 GCF_000816755.2 Arachis ipaensis
GTTAAATTGAATTTTTAAAAGTAAAGTTTTATTACTTTAATGTATACAATTTACAAATTTGTATATACCAATTTTACATAAGGTCGACTCGATTTAATTCGATTTATTTCATGTCGCTTCATCAAGTTGGGTTAAAATAGATCCGATTTCTTTTTAAGGCCAAATCCGGGTCTATTAAACTTGGTTCGGCTCTGCTCATGAATATCCCTAATCTAAGAATTTATCATAGTCAATGCATTAGTTATTGTCTGTCCAAGACGAATTCAAACCCTCAATACTTATTTAAACAAACTAATGAATTAATCAGTAGACCAATGATCGAAAATAATTGCTCTTAGTTCTTAAATAATTTGGGATTTATTATTGAATGGAGAAAAAAATAGTTAAAATTAAAAAAAAAAAGTTTTGAATAAAGGATTAAAATCTCAAACAAATAAAAGCAAAGTTCTCACCTCATCCAATCCTAATAGCTAGATAATTCCTTTTCTACCTGGTATACACCACAAAAAAATAAGTCTTTTGTCATATTTTTAAAACGTGCCAAAAAATGCAAAAAAGCATAACAAGTAATGAACAACTCTATCTTTTCTCTCCAACATCTGAATAAATTACAAAGTCAACAAACCTCCAACAACTTTAGTTCACTATTAGAGTGTAAGTAATGAGCAACCTTATCTTTTTCTCGTTTTAAGTATTTCTCAACCTGAAATAAATTACACAACATCAAATAAATTACTATTCAATAGAAACCACACACCAACATAATGAAACTAAAATTCTAACATACAGTAATCAGCACAAAGAAATAGCACCTTAAGCATATAATTAGGACAAAAATCTTTTAGGATTCAGTTTGAAGCCTTTCGAGAATAATAAGCAGAAGATAAGTATCTTTCAGCATGGCTGCTTTAAAATCATTCTTATAGTGATTCATTTGACCATTTCAATTTCAACAAATATATCTAATACATTTTTTAATAGAGCTCGATCAATCTGCTCTCTTTCTTGTTCTTGATCAATCTTTCATAGAAAAGAAGAGATGTTAGTTTATTTAAATTTTTTAAATTGAAAATCTTTTATACCAAGGAAGAAAAAATATACAAGAGAAGAAAACAAGATCTCAAGAACAAAGAAGTCTAAAAGAGTGATGAATGATGGAAAAATCCCAAAAGTTACCTTCCATTAGAGATGGAACTCAAACACAAATGAGAAAAAAAAGCACAAATGAGGAACTCGAACTAGAAGACACAAGCGGCGGAACTAGAACAGACGACAGTTGGAGCCTGGCGGAACAGAGGTGGCGCAATGGAAATGCAACAGAGGCGACACAGTTGAGACGATTCGATGAGTTGCATCACGACAGAGAGGAGTTGCGACAGCAATGGAGCAGCGGGGACGGCAACTAGAGCAGATTCAAAGGCAGTGATGGAACAACGGCAGTAGGACGGCGGCGCGACACATTTTGAAGAAGAGAGAAGAGATGGAGGTTTAGGACTTTCTGGACCTGGGAGTGAATATCTCAGGAGGTGAGAAGCTGCACGCCTGCAACTGGTGAGACTGTTGTGAGAGCAAACAGGAGTTTTTTTCTGGAGAACGCCGACAGACAAATGGAAAGACAAATGGAGAGAAACTCCTGATTACGATAGACAACGGCAGTGACTCACTCCTTGCGGCTTGCGGTAGTGGTATAGGCTAGTGGTTTTATTTTTCTTTATGTGGGGAGAAGGAAGGAGATGAGAGAAGGGAATCTAGGGTTGGGAGAAGCGCACGCCTGCTTTTTTTTTCTCTTTTTCTTCATTAATAAATGAAATGGCGTCGTTAGGAGAAATTTAAATTGTTTTAGTAGAATCTTTTGGCCACAATTTTTAGGGTTGTTGAAATATTTAAAGGAAATAGAGACATTTCAAAAACCTGACGGTAAAAAGAATATTTCGCCACGTTTTAAAAACGTGTATGTTTCTCTCTGTGGCCACACTTTTGAAGTGTGGCAAGAAAAAGTGTGGTCATTGGCCCTTTTCGGCACGCTTTTGAAGCATGGCAAAAAAAGCATAACCAAATCTTTAATCAGTTGTCTCTCGTAAAAATGTGATCATTGACCCTAAAAGTATAGCAAGAAAAAAGTGTAGCGACAGACCTTTTTTCTTTTATAATAGATTCAA
>NC_029788.2:14756877-14764069 GCF_000816755.2 Arachis ipaensis
AATTAACCTAATTCAATCAATTTACTAATTTTTTATTTATTTTGCTTTTTTTTATCCAATCAAATGGATTAAATGGTCGAGTTTCGGTTAACTTACGAGTTGAACCGACCGGTTCAATTGGAAGCATGGGTAAATCCCTTTCCAAATTGCAGGAAGAGCATATGCCCATAACGTAATAAGCAATAAAGACTAAAGTTTATTTCTCCTTATCAAAACGAATCCATTGTGCGTATGGTCCAAAAATTATTCTATCTTGATCATGAAGCTAAACCTAAACAATAACAACACATGACTATGACTACACATATCACCTATAAATAAATTGAACCTTACTAAAGAACAATCCATTCAATATCACAACACAACACAAACACACCAACATCATCATCATCATCAAAAGGCCATGGCATCTCGCTTGAGAATGCTCATTGCAGAGCTTGAAGCCGAGGAACGAGCACAGAAGGGTGGAAACTCGTTCGCCAACCATGGCAACGGGAACCAGAACTATGCTGCTCCAAACACCAACAATGGTGCGTACTCTGGTAACGGTAACAGCCACCACATCACCAACAACCATGGTTCTGGCCCTACCATTAATAACAGTGGCCAATTCAATGGACATGGCAATGGTGGCTTCTTCCATGGTAACTTTGATGCCTCCACAAGGAACTACGGCTTTTAATCGTCCATATATGGATCTAAGCTTCTCATCTGCGCCACTATCGATATGATTATCACTATGTTGTCCTTAATTATGTTGTAATCATAATAATTAAAAACATTGAACTGCATGCATGCTTGGAGCAGCAGCTTTAATTTCTAATGTGCAATCAATAACTTCAATTCTAGAAATATATATGATAGATATTTCCTCTATATTTTTATAGTAAGAAAAATACTTATCATTTTTACATGCTAATGTTTATAACGCCAATAAAATTATTAAAAAAAAAGCCTTGAGATTCAGCAAAATTTAGTAATTTTGGTTACAAATATTAAATTGTCTTTTAACAAGTAAATTTTATTAATTATGTGTGCAAATTTTATTAAATGTGGTGATATGGGTGCAAATTGTATTAATTATTTATGTGTGTAAATTCTGATAAATATAAGTACAAATTATTTTATGTATGTAAGTTCCTGTAAATATGGATATAAACTAATACTAGATGAATATTGATCAATATTGATCTAAAATAATAATATTTGTTAGGTATTACTAAAGAAAAAATAAAACTAACATTATATGCTTATAAAAGATAAATTTTGCTTGATAAAACTATCTAAATACTAAAAAATTATTCTAAATTTTCAAATTCAATTTTAGTGCTTAAAAACATAAATGTTTGCTTACTTTTTTTGTTTCTATAGTTTTATCAAATTTTTAAATAGGTTCTTATTTTTTTTCTTTTAAATTGGGTCCCTATACTGTTTTAAATTTTGTAATTAGGTCATTTTTATATCAAAAACGTTAAAATTAACATAATATTTCTCTTAAAATCTATGCGGTCAAAGATCTAGTTAGGTTTTTAATTATGAATATCTTCAATTTGCGAAGAAATATTCAATTAATTTTAACATTTTTTATATTAGAAAAGATCTAATTATAAAATTAAAAGCAATATAAGAANTCTTAATAAAAAATGAAAAATTATTCTCTGGACACGCTTGGACACACCTAAATACAATCATGTGTCAGCTACCGAGAGACTGTCCAGTGTTAGCTACCAGATATGTCGGGTTTGACTGTATAACCTACAGATGAGCTTATTGGCCATAGGAAAAACATACATCATATACATTTGTGTATATCATTTTGGTATGCATCTTATAATTAGTTTGTCTTCTTGATTAAATGTATTTATATGCTACTTGATCTAAATGCTTCATCTGTTCTCTCTATCTGTATATTTCTTGTATTGTTTTGTCTGTGTTTGCATAACTGAGAGATCCTTCATGCTGGCAGTAATGACATTGAAAGTTGTTCTGGATGAGAATGTGATGATTAGCAGTTTATGGTTAAATAAGTTTTGTCACTGAAATTACTAGGTTGGAACCATTCTGAGAATAAGAAGATTTATTATTTGTATTGAGAGTAATTGGGAATCTGAGATCATTTATTAGTTGAGATTTAGTTTATGATTATCTTGTTTGGTTTTAAAAGGACCCTAGGCTTGAACTTTAGGTTGATTAGAGTATAGGATCACCTAGCGGATTCATATTGTTTTACATCGTCTCTATTTGGAACTGTTACCCTACTGAGAACTTGAAAGAATGATATTCTCAACCGTGTTAGGAATTATTTATTTTACAGATGCAGGATGTGAAGCACCTCGCTGAGCATGCTAGATTCTCTCTAGGAAGAGAAGATTTCATCTTGGGACTTGTATATTTTGCACTTAACAATATTTGTTCTCCACCTTTTGTATTTTAATTTATATACCCCTCTTAGAGGTTGATTATGGAGAAACAGGATTTATGTTTATGCTTTTGTTGTACTTTTAGGTTGTATATATTTTTAGCGGGCCTTTGCTTCGCGGGTCGAGATTAGAGCTTGTAATATAACTTTGCGGGTCGAGACTATATATTCCTTTGTCTTTGTAATCTACGCTTTCTACCTTCATCTTTCTGTTTTGAGCGCGACATAATTCTTGTTTTCATCTATCTTTATTTTCAAGGCTCCTAATTAAACTATTCTTCATATATATACTTATTTTTTTAGATGTCGTAACGCCTCACCACCTCTGATTTACGACTTAAGCGTAAAGCTCTGTGTGGTAGAGTGTTACATTATGGTATCAGAGTAGTTCATTTCCATAGAGCCTGAGGGACTGACTGACTATGCTTTAGAGCATACTCTGAATTGTGTGTAAATTCTATTTAGGATATCTACTTGATAAACATAGCAAGTTCATGAGCATACTTTTGGGACTTTGAAGTACTAGACTTGAGATATTGAGATTGATCACTTTAATATCAATTGTTCGGTGTGGACAAGACCCAAATGGCATTTTGTGGACGTGAGCGAGGTTATTCGATTGATTTCTATGGCTACTCTAGAGAATATGGCTGCTGCTATGCAAGCTACTGCTGATAGGCTGGGAAAATAAGTTGAAAATGGAAATGGATCTGGTAGTGGAGACAACTAAGGAGTTAGAGCTTATGCAGCAGAAGTAGGGTTCTATGACGGTAGTAGAATATACCAACAGATTTGAGGAACTATGTCAATTCTCGAGGGTGTGTCAAGGTGCTCCAAAAGATTATGAAGAATAAAAATGCATTAAATATGAAGGTGGTCTTCAGAGTGATATAATAAATGCCGTTGTGCCTATGGAGATCTGAATCTTCTCCGAATTAGTGAACAAGAGCGGAGTAGTTGAGGATTGCTCGAGAAAGGCCGCTTTGGCGAAGGGTGATCACCGAGAGCTCTATAAGAGGGACCAAGGCAAGGGTTATGCACTGAGAGGTCAGAATTTCAAAAGAGGCAGTCGTGCGCCTCAATACAACCAAGGCCAGAACAACTTCTGAAAGAACAATAACAACAATTACCAAGAAAGAGGAAGAGAAAAGCAAGTTCAAGTTCCTCACAATGACTTGACCTGTAGTAGGTGTGGAAATTATCATCCTGATAGTTTGTGTAGAGTCAGTTTGGGCTTATGCTACTCGTGTGGTGGAACTGGGCACATGTCGTGGAATTGTCTGAAGAAAAAGAATCAGAATACTGGTAAGTCTCAACAACAGGGCCGAGTTTTTGTCCTGACTGCGGATGGTGCTACTAGGTATGACACGCTAATAAGAGGTAACTGGGAAGTTGGTAACAAGATTTTAACAGCTTTATATAACACTTGACATCATTTACATTTATATCCTTTGAGAAAGCTGACGAATTATGGTTGAAAATATCTGAGTTAGCCCATGATTTACACATGCATACTCCAGCCTCTAAGGTTGTGATAACTAAACTAGGTTGTCAACAAGTACCCTTTCGAATTCAAAACAAAGTTTATTCACGATTTGATATGTTTGCCACTGACTGGACTTGACCTGATTTTGGGTTTGGACTGGTTGTCAAAATACCATGTGTTATTAGACTGTTTTGAGCGTTCGGTTCAATTTATGTCTGAAGGGTCAAAAGGGAAAATTATAGCAAAGGGTTATTATTTGAATTCAGTTGTGGTGAAATGTAATGGGAATGAATGTTAGGAATTTGTACTGTTAGCTGCAAGTTCATCGAGAGATAAGCATAATTGAAGTTAGATTTTTGTAGTAAGTGAATTTCCAGAAGTATTTTCTGAAGATATACCTGAATTTCCCCTCCTCGAGAAAGAGTTCGCAACAGAGTTAATGCCTGGAGCAGGATCAATTTTGATTGCACCTTATAGGATGTCACCGTTGGAGCTAGCAGAACTTAAGGTTCAGTTGGAAAAGCTTATGAATAAGAGTTTTATCCATCCAAGTGTTTTCTGTAAGGTCCCACATTGGTTGGGGAGGGGAACGAAGCATGCCTTATAAGGGTGTGGATACCTCTCCCTATCATGATGCATTTTGACGAGTGAGTGTCGGGGGCTTTGGCTATCATCCCTATCATCAAAGGCAAAACCGTGAGGCCTTGTTTGTCAAAGCGGACAATATCGTGCTAGCGGGTGGTTTGGGCTGTTACAGATGGTATCAGAGCCGGAGTCCGGATCGATGTACCAGCGAGGGCGCTGGCCTCCCTTAGGGGGTGGATTGTAAGGTCCCACATTGGTTGGAGAGGGGAACGAAGCATGCCTTATAAGGGTGTGGATACCTCTTCCTAGCATAACGTGTTTTGACGAGTGAGTGTGGGGGGCTTCGGCTATCATCCTTATTGTCAAAGGCAAAACCGTGAGGCCTTGTGCCAAAGTGGACAATATCGTACTAGCGCGTGGTCTGGGCTGTTACATTTTCCCGTGGGGGGTATCGGTTTTATTGGTGAAGAAGAAGGATGGTAACATGCGCTTGTGTGTGGACTATAGACAATTAAACAAGGTGACGGTGAAGAACAAATATCCTTTGCCCAGAATTAATGACCTGATGGATCAGTTGCAAGGAGCCGGAGTTTTCTAAGATCGATTTAAGGTTCGGTTATCACCAGATAAGGGTGAGAGAGGAAGATATCCCCAAAACAGCTTTCAGAACTTGCTATGGTTGCTATGAGTACATTGTGATGTCTTTTGGGTTAAGGAATACCCCTGATGTGTTTATGAATTACATGAACAGAGTATTCTGACCCTTTTTAGATAAGTTTGTCATTGTGTTCATCGATGATATCCTGACCTATTCTAAGAATGCAGAGGAACACGCGGAACACTTGCGGATAGCGTTGCAGATTTTGAAGGAGATGAAGCTTTATGCAAAGCTTTCCACGTGTAACTTCTGGAAGGAAGAGGTAAAGTTTTTAGGACATGTGGTGAGCCGAAATGGAATAGCTGTGGATCTTGCTAAGGTTGAGGCGGTGACAGAATGGGGACGGCCTACATCTGTGATAGAAGTGCGAAGTTTCTTGGGATTAGCTAGTCACTACAGAAGATTCATTAAGGATTTTTCACAGACTGCATTACTGATAACCAAGTTAACTCACAAGGATGCACCTTTCGTGTGGATGTCTGAATGTGAGGAAAGCTTTGAAACTCTGAAGGAGAGGTTAACTACAGCACCTGTACTTGTGTTGCCTGAACCCTATGAGCGATTTGAGGTTTATTGTGATGCTTCGTTAAAGAGTCTAGGGTGTGTATTGATGCAACACCGAAATATTGTGGCTTATGCTTCATGAAAGCTAAGGCCGCACGAAGTAAATTATCTGACTCACGACCTGAAACTTGCTATAATTGTGTTTTCATTGAAGGTGTGGAGACACTATCTATATAGAGTAAAGTTTCAAGTCTTCTTTGATCATAAAATCTTGAAATACCTCTTTGATAAAAAAGAACTTAATATGCCTCAAATGAGGTGGATGGAGCTACTGAAGGATTACGATTTTGAACTGAACTACCATCCATGAAAGGCTAATGTAATGATAGATGCGTTGAGCAGAAAATCTTTGCATCGCTTGGATGATGATTAAGGAAGAGGAGTTACTAAGAAAGTTTACAGATCTTAACTTGGGTGTTGAAGAGGTGGCTGAGGGTGTATACTTGAACCAGCTAAACATCTCTAGAAATTTTAAGGTTGAAATTCAGAAAGCTCAGCAGGATTATCAGGAGTTGCAGAAGATGCCGCAAGTGATTAGACAAAAGAAACAAGGAGAGGTTACCGAAGACAGAGAGGGGATTTGGAGGTATAAGGAGAGGATTCATGTGCCAAATGTGGGAGAGTTGAGACAAGAAGTGTTGTCAGAAGCTCACAAGAGCGGGTTTTCAATCCACCCAGGAACAACTAAGATGTATCATGATTTGAAAGCGGTGTTCTATTGGCTAGGAATGAAGAATGACGTGGCAGTACACATGTGTTTGACTTGTCAGAAAATAAAAATTGAACACCAGAACCCATCTGGGACATTGCAACCTTTGAAGATTCTCCAGTGGAAGTGGAAAGGTATTGCCATGAATTTCGTATCAGATTTGTTGAGGACTAGTACAGAATTTGATGCGATGTGGGTAATTGTTGACAGATTAACAATGTCCGCTCATTTTTTTCCTATTCGTATGACTTATACTTTGGAGGAGTTGGCGAAATTATACATCAAGGAGGTTGTGAGATTGCATGGTGTGCCTATGACTATAGTATTGAATAGAGATCCTCATTTCACTTCACGATTTTGGGGAGCTTATCAGAAAGCATTCGGCACTCAATTGTGCCTAAGCACGATGTACCATCCTCAAATCGATGGCCAATCAGAGAAAATGATACAAACGCTAGAGGATATGTTGAGAGCTTGTGTGCTGGACCAACCGATGAGTTGGGATTGTTATACGCCGCTAGTGGAGTTTGCGTACAACAACAGTTACCATGCGAGCATCGGAATGGCTCCATATGTGGCTCTCTATGGGAGGAAATGCCAATATCCATTATATTGATGTGAGGCCGGAAAATTGAGTTTGTTGGGGTCTGAATTAATGTCTAAGATAACGAAACAAATTCAAATAATTCGAGCTAGAATTCTCTCGGCACAAAGTCATCAGAAAAGTTACACGGATCGGCAGCGAAAGCTGTTAGAGTTTGATGAAGGCAA
>NC_029788.2:14764243-14767302 GCF_000816755.2 Arachis ipaensis
TAAAAACGAAGAAGTTGAATCCCCCATTTACATTGGTCCGTTTCAAATCCTGAAGAGGATTGGGCCATTGGTGTATTAGATGGCTTTACTGTCACATCTTTCAAACCTGCACGATGTATTTCATGTTTCGCAGCTTCGGAAGTATATTTCTGATGTAACTCATGTTCTTGAGCTCGAGTCGATTCAGTTGAAAGAAAATTTGACGTTTCAAGTGACTCCGGTCATAATTGATGATACCAATGTCAAACGATTACGCGGGAACGAAGTTCTGTCGGTGAAAGTTGCTTGGAGTCAGGTCGAAGTGAAGGAGCATACATGGGAGCTTGAGTCAGACAGGAGGAAAGATTATCCTCACCTGTTTAAAGGTAATTATCGTTAAAATTTGAAGACAAATTTTCTAATTAGGTGGGTAGGATGTAAAGTCTGGTTAATTAATAAATAATTAACTAATAAATTAATTATGAGTCAAAGGAATTAAGAAATTAAAATTTCTTAGTTGGAAAAAAAATTATAGTACAAATTAGAACGCTAGTCTTAAAAATTTTGCTAAAATAAGTGACGGGCCCAAGTTGGACCTAAGCTCACATACATAACACCCTTAACTTAGTAAAAGTTCAACCACACACCTCATTCATTAAACACTATCAGCACAAGAAGGGAGAACAGAAGGGGAAGAACATGCCATAAGTGCACTATTCACCCGCATACAAAAATCTACATAACTTTTGATCCAGAGCTCCGATTGATGAGCCGTTTATTGCCACGTATTTGTCTCAGAATTTTCTTTGATTCTATTTGAATAAAGTAGTAATAAATTTGAAATTTCTTGCCCAATTTTCTCTCTTCATTAATTTCGTATTTTTTGTATGAGTTTTGAGGGAATCTCAAATTTTGATGTTTAGGGGAGGCTCAATCGTAAGTTCTAGCAGGGTTTCACCTAAGACTACAAGAAATAAGGTAAAAAAAAAACCCTTTTTTCTCTGATTTTGCAAGAATTTAAGTTATGAACTTAGTGTGAATGTGGTGAAAATTGAATGTGGTTAGATGAAATTGGTTTGGGTTAGCTTGTATTGATATGAAATGGATTAGTTTGGTACAAATTCGATGAGAAATTGAGTAGAGAATCATTTTGGTGTGGCATTGGTGGAGTTTGAGCTAGTGAAGGTGGAAAATTACTAGAGAGGAGCTTTCTGAGGTTGAGACCGCCGTCTAAGAGGTACGGGTTTTAATTTTGAGTAGGCATAATGTAAGATTATGTGAATGTTTAGGTTAATTGCCCCTAAGATAGGATTGAATGGAATTTAGTTGATGTTGTGTTAATTGATGGTGAATTGTGAATTGAGTGGTTATTGAGTTGAAGTGAATATGATTTATGATATTCTTAATTATGATGTCAATTGGTATGGGAAATTGGGCCGGAGGCTGAGATAGGGTGAGATGTCCCCTATGAAGTAAGTCACGGTAAGTAATGAATGTGCCATAATTGAATTGTTGTTGGATTGATGAAGATTTGGATGTATGAGTATTGTGCATAAGGTTGAGAGTGGACCTAGGTAATGAACTATGTTAAATGAGTTAAAATTATTCTGGTTAGGCTTGGAATAGTTAAGACTTGATGATTGAGTATTTGGCATGTTTAAAAATGGTAATTGAGTGATTTGAACCAAGTTGGATTTGAGAATTTGTCAAAATGAGCATTGTGCAATATTTGGTAAAAAATGAGTTTTTGACCAATTTCGATGGGTCATAACTTGGCGCTTAGAGTTCAGATTTTAATGAAATTTATCTTAAATTAAAGGTGGTGATGAGAGCTTTAAATGGTTTAAGAAGGATGGAAAACTGAATTTTTTAGAGAAAGTTATGAATGATTAAAAATTAGCATTTTAAACTGAATTTTGAGAGTTTGTTAAAAACTAGAATTTCTGATATGCGTGTCCACACACACTATGGTACGTGCACACGGAACAGAACGGGTAATAATGCTTGTGCATACGCACGAGGGGTATGCATACGCATGTCTAGAAATTTTACAAGTTGTGCATACACACAAGAGTTATGCATACACACAAGTTGGGAATTACGTTCGGGTGCGTGCGTATGAACAAGGGTGGTGTGTATGCACAAGTCCTGTTTTCACACTTAAACTCTGTTTTTAACTGTTTAGCTTTTCCGACAAACTTGTAAACTTCCATAACCCCTAATTAAGGTCCAACAGCTTAGTTTTAGGCTTGAAAATGAGTGTGAACCTATGGATAGGATTAGATTGACATTTTGGATGAGATTGTAGACTTAAGCTAATGAATATTGATGAAAGCCTGTAAGTAATGAGTTTACTGAATACTGAATTGAGACAAGACATAAATGAAAAGATTGACAATGACTGAGTATGACCAAATTAGCTGAGATGGTAAGGTTTGGGTGATATCCCGCTTGTGTATTATTTGAACATTTGCTTATTGGCGAGGTCTGGGTATTATCCCGTTTTAGTGAAAAAATGAAAATGGAATATTAATTGATATGATACTTTTCTTTATAGATGCAAAGGTGTAGTTCTCTATTTACTCTGGATTGAGGATTGAGACTCCCTAAGTAGACGCAGTGGTTCGTCTCACTTGCTCCAAGTTGAGACTTGAAGACGACGACAATAACATAAAGCCCACACATATAACTAATCACGCTCTTTTAATGAGTGATTTTTATTGGCGTTGAGTCTACTTGATTGAAATTGAATATATAGCAGATCTGATAATGTAATACATAATAGTTTANTACCGTTAAATAATTACACCCCTAATTAAGTTAGGGATCAGATCACATTAATGCATCCTAAGAAAATAGTAATATCACTCCTATTTTTTATAATGTCACTACATACTTGACAAATGATTTTTTTGTGTTTATATAAATTTGTAAAAAAAAAAATAGTGTTATATATCAAAATAAGAATGACAATATCTAATTTATTCCCTACTAATTATTCTTCATTTTAATTAATTGTCTATTAAAATTTTATTTGTTTTACAAATAATTGTCCGCTTAATAAATTAATAATAACGCGA
>NC_029788.2:14767327-14772506 GCF_000816755.2 Arachis ipaensis
GGTTAAGTTAAAAATTTTAATACAAAGAAAAAAGGATAAAATTAAAGGGTGTGGGAGAATAGAAAACTCTTGTCTTGAACAAGATCGATAGATCTACCCAAGTAAGAGGTAAATGTTTGTCCAAAATCGTTATCTTTTTTCTATAAAATTTCATTTAATTTTACCAATTATTTAACCATTTTATTTTTTAATTAATAATAATTTAAATATTAAAATAATATATACTTGAAGTATTTTCACTAATCTCGTCGAACTAAGAATTAATATATACACACCAAATGCGTTGGAAGTACACCCTTAAAGGAATCGAAGGGGTCATTAAAATAATAAAATTAAATATTAAATAAAGTGATTTTTTTAGTTTTATTCGGCTTTTGCTAAAAAAAAATTGGTTAGTTCAAGTTCACCGTAATCGACTTTTTTGCTATAAATCAAACTGATCCAGTAATTTACTTGTTATTTATTAATTAATTCAGTTGAATGGGCCGGTTTATATATATATATATATCCATTCGAGGTAGAATAATTATCCGTTTTGATGCGGGCGAATTTTTAGTGAATAGGATCTTGTATGGGGTGGGTCAGGTTTAGATAATACCCATTTCAGTATATATATAATATACACTATAAAAAAAGTGTTGAGTACTGTAAGATTTACCATCGAATTTAGTATCGTACATTAACGTCAATTTTACCGACGAATTTATCAACGGTTTTTGACATAAAATTCGTTGGGCCAAACAGTTACTGATAGATTCCGATTTCCAACGATAAATTTATTGGTAATACTTGAAAAAAATTGGGGAAATAGGCGCGAAATATTGCGTGGGATTTATTGTCGGAAAAAGCCGCCAATAAATCCATTTTAATGAAACGCTGCATTTTGGTCATTCGCAACGAGTTAGGCAATAAATATGACAGTAATAATCCCTAAAATTCAAAGTGCGAACCTCTCTCCTCCTTCAATTTGAAACTACTCTCTCTCTCTAACATCTCTTCTTCCTTTCTCTCTCAAGTAGCATCTCAACCTCGCAAACGCCGTCAGCCCCACTGCCACCGCCGCCTCCCTCCTCTCTTTGCACCTCCCGTTCGCCGCGACATCTTCATTACAGCTGCCATTGCAAACCCTAGCCTTCGTTGCAGCCACCGTTCTTCTCACCGCCGACGAGTTCCGTTCTTCGGACCGTCAGCTTTGTCATCCGCTGCTAGCTAGATCCAACCTTGTCATCGTCCGTCAGCTCCAGGTTAGTGAGATTCCCACCAATTTTTATTATCTTAAATCTAATTTGTATATTATTCTACTGTTTGTTTTGCTATTGTTCTACTATTTTTTTAAAAAAAAAATTGTTTAAAAGAAGAATGAAAGTATAAGCATTTAACCTGTGAGGTAAATGGATTGATTTTAGGTTAAGATTTTGTGTTGACGAATGATTATAGAGATTAGAAAGAACATGCTGCATTATTTGAATTTTTAGAAATTAGTGATACTTTTATTTTTTTTTATCTTAAATTTGTTCATGACATGTAGAGTGTAATTTTAATTTCATGTTTCTTAAAAAAATTGTTGAAATTTGAAATGAATCATTCATCCATCTATTTTAAACTACCCATTTTTCAAGATGTATTAACATAATACTAGCATTACGTATAATATTACAACTAAGTCTAAATTGCTGATGTTTGCAAGAAAAATGTGTTATATGAAAGTGCCTGTTGTGTGTAGCAATGGTATTTAATTATCTAAGCCTAAGGGTATTTTTGGTTGCGGGTAAAAATGGAGTGAAACTCCTACAAAAAAAATGGGCTAAAAAAATTTTTATGAATGAGTTTCAGTGTGTAGATTTTATCTATAAAGCTCATCCATGAAAATTTTTACTATCCAACCGAACATAGCTTATCCAGTTCCATTCAATTTGCAATAGTTTTACCATGTTATAATTTTATTTGTTGTTGCATTCATCTATTGCTTTAATCATGTGTAGTTTCAAAGCCACGTTCTTATCATTTAGTCTAACAATTTTGATATTTAGTAGAAAAGTTTTGTCTCTTTATTCTCCTCGATATTATAATAACTTCATCAATTCAAAACAATCATTTTCATGCTCCTCTCTTTTACTTGGTCAAAGATTTTACAATGCTCTTCTTTGATTGAAATTTCATTTCCACTTCAAGTAACTAATATAGTAATATAAAATCACATGTGCAAAAGGTGCTTTTTATTGAACCAAATAATTTATTGCGTGTTGACTAATGTGGGTTGAGATTGGTTAGATTTGTGAGAACTATAAAAGTAATTATATGTCCAATTTTAAGGAAGGTTGTGTCTAATTTTTTGGAAAATTTTATTGAATGATTCGTGTAGTTAATATGTGCTGATTAGTGTTAATAATACATTTTTTTTGCAAACATGATTCCCTCCAGCAGCAGCTCTCGGCCCAAATCCAATTCCTTCAAGATTTGGGGGAAGGGTCGAGGAATCAACAACAATAGTTGCACAGGGTACGGTAGAATTCTCCGGTATGGAAAATTGGTTATGGAGATTCCGTTTCTCTCGCTTCGCATTCTTGCAGCTCATTCGCATCCATCCTCCCTCTTCGAGTAAGTTCTCTCAGACTTCTCCTTGCATGGATAAGTGGGCGAGCAAGTGAGTGGGTCTCATGGTCGTGGTAGAGGAAACGTTTTCACCAAATTCCTTGTAACTGTTCAGTCTTTGCCCTCTACCCCAATTATCCCGTCGACCCCTGTGAGTCACAGGCAGGTCCAGCAGACCAGCAGTTCATCATGGTCCCAAATCCGAACTACGTGTCTCTTTCTGCTACGCCCTCCAGCAGATCTAGTGACAGAGTCCGTGGTGGGTGATTCCTCTAGTGGCCCCCAGCAGAATGCCTCTCCACCATTGTCCGTCATCTGACTGAGGATTTGGCTCAATGGCATGCAGGCATGAGTACATAGAATTTTTTAATCTTAAATTTGTTAATCTTAAGTTTATTCATTTTTATATGTTTGTTAATGTTAGATTTTTTTTTCTTTGATAGGTTTGCACCAAACCCTAATGCTTGCACACTGGAGATCTCTGAGGTCATTAAGTCGATGTACGACCACCCGTGACCGACCTACACGCAGATCCTGGCTGAGACCAGAGATTGATACTTTCAGAAGTGGGCGATAAGAACCCAATAATGTTGAATTAATTAACTATATTTGAACTGTATTTTATTCCAACTAACTAATGTTGTTGAATCACTTTATGCAGTTGAAATTCATATGGGATGCGAAGCATAATCTCATTATCAGGAAGATCTACGACCACCGGGCAGATAAACGACTTTAGCAGATGATGAGTGACGTTTGTAAGGGGCGCGACAACCTAACGTCGTGGATCTGTCCAGCCATCAAGAAGGAACTGAAGGCCTATTTTGGGAATGATGAGGGGTTCAAGCGCCACCGTCTGACGAACATCGCTAACGGGGCTTTGCCTAGTACATCGAAGTATACGGGTGGGTCGGCGACCTTCATGAAGACGAAGAGTAGATTGGCAAGAATTTTATCATTGTTTAATTTTTAAGTAGTTACTTGAATTAATTGGTTAATTTGTTCATTTATTTTATTGTTTGATATATTAATTTGTAGTCTAAGTCGTTGGACCGTGAGGCAACACTAGCGGAGACCTTCAAGTATACCCATACTTTGAAAGCCAACAAGGAGAAATTTGCTGATGAGATTGCGACCCATTATGTGAGTTTAAATTAATCTTAAGTTTCAAATTTATTATGTTTAAGGTCAAGTAATTGTTATCCTAATCACGAAGTGTGTGACACAGGAGGATTACACGTAGAGGTTGGACGTTGTAACCTAGCAATCTCAGCTGCCTAGTGGGAACGATGAAGCCGGCTCTGAGACCTCAGTGGTAGATCCTGATAGGATTTGGGATTGTTCTTCGCCAATGACTTCCGCAACTCCACGTTGGCGGCTTCCTCTGCCTATGCTACTACTAGTCTTGCCGATTTCTAGGAAGTTGTCGACTTGAGGGAGGAGGTGCATAAGCTGACACAGGAGCTTCACCAGCAAGCAAAACAGTTTGAGCAGAGGTACAACGACCTTCTTGCATGCGTGGGAGGAGTCGTTGCCATCAGCTCAGACCTGACAGAGAAGGTGGATCAGCTAGATCGGTTGTGAGAGCAGATGGAGGCATACAACCAACAGATGCGCACTAGAGCCAGCGGCACTGGAGGCAGCGGCAACACTTCTGGTGGGGCAACGACGTCAGCACTTACTCTGCCGCTTCAGCAAGGAGACCACGACGGCGATGACAATTACCGGGATCTTGAGGCATTAGGGTTTTATTATTTTTTTTGTTTGTCTACTTCATTGTATTCTACTTCTATATTATTTTATTGTATTCAGACCATTTATTTTTAATAAAATAATTTGTTGATTTCTGCTAATTTTATATTTTTGCTAACAATTTTGTTAACAAGATTTTTAATTTGACTACTAATTGTGGCTTAACTGTGCCAAAAAAAATAAAAATTATTACCTGGCGCCTAAACATATGAAATGGCGCCAAAGCTATTGTCAGATTAATTTGACGGTAATTATCAACTCAGTTTTGATAAATCCATTGAAAATACCGACGAAAAATCTGTTGGTAATTAGCATTGAACAAAAAAAATTCGCCGATAAGCAGTTTCTGACGATGTTTATATACCGTCAATTCCAGGACGACAATAAATTTATTACTAGCGAATTTATTTGATAAATCCGATGATATTTAACGTTTTTCTTGTAGTAATATATAATTTTAAAAGTAAATTAAAGTTTAATTTTTTATTATTTATAAATAAAAATAAGACGAATTTTATGCAAATTTTTGTAGGACAAATGGGAGTCAAATAAGACAAGAACTTATTCCTACCGTCCAGTTACTACCCCTAGTTTAGGATTGGAGGAAAGAAAGATGTTCTTTTGGAATTGGATTTCAAAACTTAGTAGTTACTTTTATTCTTTAACCTTTGAACCACAGAATGTCACTGCCAAGTGCTAATTGCTGACGACAAAAACTACACGAAAGCAAAGCCACCACACAATAAATTCCTTTTCATTATTCTTGTTGACTTATAAACAATTTGGTGAGTAGTAGGAGTGTAGGACTATTATAAATTTTATATATATTTATTAA
>NC_029788.2:14772523-14798284 GCF_000816755.2 Arachis ipaensis
TCTAATCTATTTAAATCTAAAAAAAATAGTTATTAATAAACAAATTTTACTAAAAATATTAGGTCTAATTAATTCCAAAAATAATATCAAGAGCGTATCAAATTCAATCATTTATTATACTTTGTTTTAATTTTGAAGGAAAATCACCTCATGCATACCAAGCTAATATGAGGATATATAACAAACAAATTAATATCAAATGCATCATGAGTTCATGACTCAAAATTCTCCACAACAACAGTGAAGCACTTACATTCAATAATTAATGTATCATATATTCCCAAAATATACTATTTTCCAAACCAACTAAAAAGAATAAATTGAACTTGACAAAACATTTATATATTATTGTCCTAGCTTCGCGTGAACCAGCATTGCACTGGATTCCCTTTAATTTTAGCATCTATAAATTATACGCCTAGCTAGTTTGTAACATTAATACTACCAATTATATATCATAATAATTAAGAGTAAGATCAATAATTCAAGATGTTGGATCATCCTCATCAGGCTATGATGAGATATAATTACAATAACCCCCCATCATTTCCTCATCAGCCTGAAGCAACAGCTAACAACGGTTGTTATGCTGATTATGGTGGTAATGGTTATGGCTACGGCTATGGTCGTGGTCATGACCATACTGGTTCTTTTGGGATAAGTGGATTCAACAACAATGGCTACGGCAACCAAAATTTCTCCGGTGCGACGGTTAACAGTGGATATTATTCCTCTGATCGAAACAGGTACTACACTACAAACAACCACGATTCCCCTATTTTTAACAATAGTGGCAGTTTCCATGGCAGTGGCAATGGAAGCTATTATGGAGGTGGTTTTGACGCAAGGAACTACTACAGTAGGAGTGGCTATGGTCCAAGGTTTTGATCTATATATGATGCATGTGTAATATTAAGGGTTTGTTGGTTTAAGAAAATATTTTTATTTTTAAAATTCTGTAAAAAAAAAAAAATAGATAGTAAAAAAAATAAAATCAAATTTCATTTTATTGTTTTTACTTTTTATTTTTATTTTTTATAGAATTTTAAAAATATAAAATATTTAAAATAAAAATAAAAAACCAAAGACACCATAATATAAATATAGTGTGTTTTATATTATGCTAATAGGATAAAGTATATTTTTGTTTCTGAAATTTGACAAAAATTTTAAAAATATTTTTAAGTTTTATTTTGTTTTAATTTTGTTTCAAAAGTTTTCGATTTGTATCAAATATATTCTTGATGGCTAATTTTTCAAAAAAATTAAGACCGATTTAACAACAATTTCATAAGAATAACCTTCAATACAAGCAAATCAAACATAATTTTCATACATTATTGTTAGATTGGTCTTCAATTTTTTTAAAATTTAGCCGTCAAAGTATATTTGATGCAAATCGAAAATTTTTGAGACAAAATTAAAATAAAATAAAATTTAAGAATATTTTTAAAACTTTTGTCAAATTTTAGAGACAAAAAATATCTTTATCCATACTAATATAATTAAAATAACGAATCATGTTTGTCCACTGGTGTGTACTTTGCATTTTCCTTTTGTTTTAACAATTGATATATATGTATGTATGAATTTAATTAGGATAATCAATTTGGTTCAAGTTCGGATAATTTATAATGATTACAATAATAAAGCTCTGCTAATATTAATCTGAACTTGCAATATGTTTGGATTGAATTAATTATTTAAACCGAATAGACAATCAATCTAATTAAGTATTAATTATCATTTAATTATTATTCTATATTAATTGTATGGTTAATAATTAGTTGAAAATCAATCAATTAACTGAAAATAAAAATCGATTCCACGCAATCATTTTCGGTCATGTGTTTAATCGTCTGCGATTTGAGAGTCCTACTTCGTCAACCTCAAACACCTCGCCAGCAAGATCCTTGTGAAGGTGATTGAGTATTGCAAGAAGCACGTCGATGCTGCTGCTTCGGAGGAGAAGCAATCCGAGGAGGATATCAAGATGTGGGATGCTAATAAATTCGACTACGCTTTTCACTTTCATTGTAGCTGCAAACTATTTGAACATCAAGAGCCTCTTGGACCTTACTTGCCAAATAGTGGCAGACATGATTAAGGGCAAGACTCCGGAGGAGATTTGCAAGACATTCAATATCAAGAATGACTTCACCCCAAAGGAGGAGGAGGAAAGTCTGCCGTGAAAATCAGTAGGCATTTTGCATCTCCTGAATCTGCAGATTCTTTCACATATCATCGTGAAAGGGGATTTCTGTTCACTAATCAATCGATTTATTCAATGAAAAAATCGATTGATTTTCTATAGATTGTGATTTCTGCAACTGCAAAGTTTGTATACCTGTCAATTCATAGCTGATGATTATCGTTGCAACAGATTGATAATCATAGTGCGAGAGATTCATAAACTATTACAATTATAAAAATACATAATTGAGAAATAAATTGATGATAGATTGATTATGAAATTAATAATCTTAAGATTTAAAAAAAGATAAAAATTAGAGTTTCCGAATCAAAATAAAATTGATTTCAAGATTAATCTTCATAGAACTTAATGATAAAATTCTAAAAATAAAATATGTTATGAAGAATAAAATAATAATTCATAAAATATAGGACACGTTTTAAAATTAAATAATATATGAAGGATCAATTAATATTAGATAAAAATTATTTGACAATTATTAAAAAATTTAAAAAATATCTTTTGTTATTAGGACCATTTAATAACAGATTTTTTGAGCCATTAAAATCGGAACCAACTAAATTATTGAATCACTGAATTAGTTATTCAATTAGTTGGTCATTAATTCAATCATTTGACTTGATAATAATTGAATAATATATAAAATAATAAATAATATTTTCACATCACCTAAATTTAATTATATAAGCATATATAGATGATATACAGTAGATGAAGAATAAATTTCATCCTACTTTCTGATCATGAAAATGACGTAATTATTTATTGGACTAGAATTGTGGTCCATTTACTATATATATTGAGCTAGACATTGTACTTGTAAAAATTGAAGGTGAGCTTTCAGGTTTATTGTTACCAATTTTCAAAGCTTTTACCGATCCATTTCAATGCCTTTGCCAATCATTTTCAAATACTTCACCCACTAAACGTCTTCGCAAATATTCCCATTACCGAATTTTGATGGGATATAATAATAATGAATGCAGAATTCTTCCACGAGTTTGTATATATATAGATATATCAATGTCATTTCTTAATTAGCTGTTCTTTTATACGAACAACGGGGCGTTATGTCTGGAGGAAAAAAAGTTATACCGAAATTATTTCTAAGAACAGTCCCAATCAAATTAACATGAAATCACAGAAAAAATGCAAGCTGGTGACACAAAGTAAATGTGACAATCATAAACTAAATTATGGCAAAAAGACACATGTTTATCTACATAAGTAATAACACCAAATCCATACTCAATTTCGAGGATCCGAAAATCCATACTCAACACCAAATCTAAACCAGAGAGCATTCAAAGTAATAACAAAAAGGAGAGGCCATGATACTTCGGTTTCACTTTATTTTTTGTAACCTCGAATTAAGTTTGTATCAAGATTTCAGTTTTGGGAGCAAATACGATTCTTTTAAAAAAAAGTGAGTTCGACTCAAAAATTACTTAGTGTTAGTGTCAAAACACACGGTGTCAAAATACTTGCGATAATTGTAGCAAATAAAAGGAAGTACGTAAAATAAATAAAAGCTTTAAATAAATAAAAACGTAAAAATTGAAATTGAAAGAAAGCAAAATACTTGAAGAAAAGAACTACAAATAAAATGTGTAAAGCAAATAAATGAAAAAAACAAATAAATAAAGAAAAAAAACGAAAATAAAAGTGGACTTTAGACGCTCACATGCACTTGCACTCCATTGGCTTTCGTTGCATTGTAGAGACTGGAAAATTTGGCGGAATTTTGGTGTGATGATCTAGTGTTTTTGATTGAAGTCCCAGAACTCTTCTCAATTTATCCTATTTATAGACCATGGAGAATCTTGGCCCACGATCTTACTTCCTCCTTTTTCTCAACCACGACCTTGCCTTGACCGTGAAGAATCTTGACACCCAAGTTTTGATACACACGTCTTCTTCGGTCTTCAAACCCCGCGTTTTCTTTAGCTTGCTCCTCAAATTTTGCACCCATGTTCTCCACCCAGTTTGAATGTCGAGTAGCAAGTCTTGATGCTCAAGGAAAGGCAATAACTACCTTTCGACTTCAACGCTCTTTATACCATCTTTCTTCGACTTCAGCTTGCCCATTTCTGCTTCTGTAGTCGAAACTATTGGTAGTCGAAACGTCCTCTTGTCGGAAAAAAATCTATTTTTGTACCAACACATTGCATCTTTAAAAATTGTTATTTTGTTCAAAAATACAAGTTTTTAATATTCCTCGTGTCGGGCACATGCAACTTTTTCAAATTCTCAAAATTTGAAAGGACAGTTACGCATTATTTAAAATAACGCGCACTTTTCTGAAAATACATAAAGTTTCCCGGGATTTAATGAGTCGTTCTTTGAAAAGAGTACTCCTCACTCCATTATTACTTTTGCAATCAAATCACCCCCAATTTTCGAAAACTCTAGTTTCTTTTCTCTTTGAGCAATACATCATTCATAGCTTCCCAATCAATTTTCCATTTGAGTTCTACGCCGGCCATCACCACCTCTTCTTCTTCTTCAGCAACCATGGCTACTGCTTCTTATCCTCGCGAAGAAGGTGATAACGTTCAAGTTGTTTCTCCTCCTCTATTAGTGGCTGAAGAAGCGCAGTTCTTCCATGGAGATGGAACTTTGAGAGTCCCAAACCCAGATGTGGAAACTTCTGACCTTTGGCGCCACCAGGTATTTCTGCAATTTTCAGTTAATGGAGTATTACATTCTTCTTAGGGCCTTTGGTAACCCAAGAATAGATTGATTCTATTTCTTTTTTCTTTCCATCATCCCCAAAGCATTTACCATTGATTTTCTGCAAGAATGTTAAGGCCTCGTATTTTGCTACTCCAGTCTTTAGAATTGCTCCCCCTAGAAACTAGAGTCCCTTTTTTTCTACCTGAATGTCTCGACTTGCATCCGTATATATGCGTATTTAGGAAGCTCTTAGTATTGTGCATGCCTTAGAATCAGCTACCTTCGATCTTTTTTACATTGCTCCTTTACTAGGGGCTAGTCTGTACTTTTAGTGCCCTACCACTAATAACTTTCATTTTTCTTATGGAATGATGGTCCGACTCTAATGGATATTTTGATCCTGACCGGTTTACTAACTAATGGTGAATTTGTGTCATGGTCAAACAATTATCCTGAGGATGATTTTGACATTAACTTCGATTCGAACTCCATACCGAACTTTATTCACAACAACATGGATTCCGATGGAGACCCTATTTCTGGCAATGAACATGTAGCTTTCCTCTTGCTTTGGCTTAACTCTTTTGTCTTCTGCTTGAAGCCAATCTAAATTTAAAAAATAACTACTTGTCCCTGACCAATATGATTCATCACAAAAAACTCATCGACCTTTCTGCTTTGATTCTAAGTTAGCTTTATGAAACACTTTCTTTGATTGTTGGTGAAATTCATCAAGGGGATCCTTCGATCAATTCTTTTGATCCCTCTGGGTTGTAAATTTGTGGCTAAAATCTATTCTTGAACCTCGACTCACAAATTTGATTCTAAAGTCCTCAACACTCCGATCGATGGTATTCATCTTTCCTAGATTTCTTGGATGAAACCAAAAAAATGTCTTCCATTAGTGCCTTTCGACACTTTGTTAGGATCTTGTCGATATCAAAGAAGACCATAATATTTCATACTTCCCAAACCCGTTCTCATTTCGACCAAGTACTGTTTCATGTCTCAACTCTTTCATTAGCTCTCAGTCAGAGAATCAAGCAGTAGTCAATAATTTGTGGGCTAGGATCTTAACTCATCAAATCTACCCTGTCGACTTACCTCATGAATTTGTGGGCTAGGATACTGATGAGGACGCAGCACCTAAGACAAAGACCAAACAAGGGGGGAGGTCGGAGCAGAGGAAGGTCGAGTGGTGCAACCCTTACCTCCAAGAAGCGTGGTCCTATTGATATTCTGACAGGAGCTGAACCACCAAAGCTTCAAAGAGTGCGACCTGCAACCTCAAAGGTATATACTTAATGATGTCTGTCGCAACTATTTTCACCTTGTACTTGCAATTTTTTTATTTTTTTGAATATATTGCAGTCAAAGCAATCTCGGAAAGGGACTTCCTCTCAAACTGCTGATATTAACGATACTTCTGACTGAGAAATAGATCAGCCAGTTCATGCTGAAACAGAATTTCTTCAGCCTATTTAGACTACTCACACTGTTAGTCCGTCTACTCCTGCTCTGACTTTGACTCAGAATCCATCATCGATAACAGCATATCATATTTTGAACTTTTCTTCTCTGGTACTTATTTTGTTTAGATTTTCAACTTTAAGTTTCTTTCGACTGTAACATGATCATTATATATCTTTCCCTTTTCAGATTCATTATATGCATATTCCTAGTGATGCTGAAACTCACCAAAAATCTGGGTCTGCATATGGATCAGGGTCGACTGTTGCAACTATCACTATGATTCATGGACCTTCACACAGAAATTCATCGAACAGGTCGACACAGAAATTCATCGACGAAGACACAGAACCACCTTTTTTAATGTTTCTTCTCCAGAAGCTGGAGATTTGGATTTTGATGACATCAACTTTGACCTGGAACATATATCATTTCAAGCTTGACAAGTTTATTCCTTTGAAGGAACTATGGGGTTGTCTTCTGGTCTAGAGTTGAGCATTGTTATCCCTCAAGTTGAGAAGTCGACTCAGGCAGTGTCTACCAAAGAAGAAGAGGTCATAGAAGAAGCTACTTCACCTGTGCCCATGGGTCCATATTCTAAAGTTGCCGACAAAATCAACATTGTCCTTGGTTTCTTAAACCATTCTATTGAGGATATCAATGACAATGCTGTCCTAAAGGCTCGACTCCCTGATGCGCTTACTTTTGTCAATCAACGTATTTCCTCCACATTACATTCAACTCTGAACTCATTTATTGACGACATCTCCTCCCTTCTTTCCAAAATTTATGATGCTAATCAAGAACTGAACAAGTCACTTGAGGCTTTAGCTGACTGTGACATCGATGTATAGCTGAAAAAAATATGAAACAGATAAGTCTCAGGTTACTGAGGTTTTGTCGAAGGGTCAGGCAAAGGAACGACAAATGGTGTCGAAGATTGCAGCCTTGGAGAGAGAATTGGTTGAACTAAAATCTGGGAAAAACAAAAATCGCATCTACCAATGTTGTTCTCTCTTCAATTATAAAGGATCGAAAAGGCTCATGCTTCCAAACTTTCAAATCGAGGTGCTTTAGTCAAAGCAGTCACTCGAGCCACCAATGCCCAAGAAGTAGCGCAAGAGTCCTCAAGCCTGGACCAACGTGGTGGTCATAAAACTAACTAGGTAAGTGCACCAAATCGTATCAAATAATACCATGGTGAGTGGATATCGTTCCCATGAGGATTAATGGACTGAGCAAGTAATGATTAATTGATTATTTCTAATTAGACAAATAAAAAATAGAGGAATGAGAATTGAACGTTGAACAGAGATAAATAAATAGCAAAGCAATGAATGAAAACAATGATGATGAGAATGTTAAGATTTCACAATAAATCCTTGTTTTCATTTATTTGAGGTTTACAGAGATCAATTCACGATAAATCATATATAATTGAATTTCAATTCATTGACAACCAAATTTCTCCTTAATTAAATAACCGCCAATTTCTTGGTCAACTACATAACAAAAGAGGTTAAGCACAAATCTGATTTAGATTCAAATAAGATTCAAAAGCAATTGTTAAATTGAATTATATGTCATGTATTCAAGCTAGTCCCAGACAATTGAAACTTACAAGAAAGCATAAGTTTCAAAAGTTTTCTAATCTGAATTATATGTCACTTACTCAAAACTAGAAACAATTGAAAATTATAAAGTGTCGCACACTTTTTGAAACACTATTCCTAGTTAAATCAAAAAAGTCATGAGAAAGAGTTTTCAAGCTAATTCCAATATTAAATTTTCCAAAGCAATACTAGAATTCAAAATGGAGTTAGAATATTTTTCAACAATTCTAATCTTTAGGGATGAAGAACAAAAACTCAATTATGAAATAGATCAATGTATAAACCTCAAACAAAATAAAACACTTAGATTAATAATCCATAAAAAGATAAACAAAGCTCTTAACTTTAACAGAGGAGATTAGTTGCTCATAGTGCAGTAAAACAAAAACTAGAATGAAAAGTGTGATACAGTCTTCAATTCTTGGTTCCCTGGGAGGTTGCTTCCTTTTACATGCCACCTTCCTTGATTCTCCTAGGGGCTTTTTTGGTTGTCCTACTCCTTCTTTGTTCTTGCCTAAAATCTTTCAACAACTTTCTAAACATATCAAAGCTCAAAACAATTCCAAGAAACATTGATTAAAGCACAAAAAATCTCAATTATTATAAGAAAATCACTAACTTTATTCAAAAAAATAATAAAAAAAAAAAACTAAAGATGCTCATGCATTACAACGTCAAGAGGATCTGAAACTCATGTTTAGGAGCTTTTCAAGTTCTCTTTTGCACTTATTTTGTTTAGTATTCTCAACTGACTTTGTTTTAGTGACAATGGTATTTTTTGAGATACTTACCATTTACATGCATGGTTCGACTGCTATTTGTATCTCTTATTCCATACGCATTGCCATCGAAAATTTTTTCTATTTCAAAGGGTCCTTCCCATAAAGGAGACCATTTGCCTTTAACTTGTCAGCTAGAAGTACTAATTTCAACACTAAGTCACTAACTACAAATTTTTTACCTTTCACTTTTTAATTGTATGACTTAGATATCATCTCTATTTGTTTTATCATTCTGTCTAGTGCCATGAGTTGAACTTGGTCTAACTCATCTAATTCACCAATCATACTCGACCAATATTGTTTGACTAGCAAATCATTTTGCCTTGCCACCCTTATGTTTTGCAAATTTATTTCAAGTGGCAAGATAGCTTTATGGCCATACACTAATTCATAAGGTGTCGATCTAATTGATTCTCTTGGAGAATGCCTGTAAGCCCATAACATTTGACTTAGTGTAGTATGCCAGTTTTGAGGTTGCCTCCATATATGCTGCTTGATCAAACTTATCAAAAATGTATTAATAGCTTCGACTAGCCCACTAGCCTGTGCATAGTAGGGAGTCGAGTGTACTATTTTAATGGCTTGTGACTCAGCAAATTCTTTTATTTGTCGACCAGTAAACATGGTCCCTTGATCTGTAGTCATAGTTTGGGAATGTTAAATCTATGAATGATGGATTCCTCAATAAAATCAGTTAATTTGGCTTGTGTTACTTCTTTCATGGGCACAGTTTTCATCCACTTTGTAAAGTAATCTACTGCTACCAAAATAAACTTGTGCCCCTTAGTCGAAGGAGTACGGATCATTCCAATTAGTTCGAGAGCCCAACTGCTATGGCCAAGACCTGATTATAGCATGTAAATCGGAGGCAAGCACTCTCTGAATCAGTGCATGCCTTTAGCATTGATCATAACGTCAAACAAAATTGATACAATCCTTCATCATTAAAGGCCAATACAGTCATTGTTGATGTAGAATCGAATGCATTTTTTGACCCGATTGATGAGCTCCACAAATACCTTCATGCACCTCTGCCATAGTCAAATATGCATCTCACATACTTAAGCATTGGAGTAAAGAACCATCAACACTTTTCTTGAATATATCTCCTCTAACCAATACAAAACTCAATACTAAATACTTAATTTTGTGTTCTATTCTTTGATTGGGTTTTTAAGGAAGTTGATGATCTTATATCTTCAATCATTTGGATCGAGAGTGTTTGCACAACAAATCCCTCTTACTTCTAAAGGATTTTAGTTAGTTTCAATTTCACTAAACTCTTTTATCAACTTAGGAGATATTTTATAGCCAGAAGCCATTTGAGTTAACTCATTAGCTTCTAAGTTCAACTCTCTAAATATGTGCTTTATCGACATTGAGTCGAACTCAGCTAAGAGTCGACCGGCTACCACAAAATACTTGGCAAAATTTTGACTAATAACTCAATAATTTTTAGCCAATTGTTGAATTACTAATTGTGAATCTCCCAGGATTTCAACTGTTTGAGCTCCTTTTTCAATTAAGAGTTCTAGGCCAATGATTAAAGTCTCATACTCTACTTCATTATTTGATAGACTTGGCTCCAATTGAAACATGAACTTGGTCAAAATGTCACCAAGGGTGATTAACACTATTCCCACTCCTACTCCGTTTTGATTTTTTTACCCATCAAAAAATAACTTCTAGGGTTTGAGCGCCAGATATCCAAGTACGGGTCGTTCATCAATGTCGACACAAAAATGGTCTGCTAAAAAGTCAGCAATCACATGTCTATTGACAGCTCTAACGGGAATGTAAAATAAAAATTATTCTATTAGGTTTAACATCCACTTTCCAATTCAACTTCTCAAAATTGGATAAGAAAACATGTATTTAATAACATCAAATTTTGAAACAATATGAACATTCTTCCCAATTAAATAACATTCCAACTGAGTACAAGAGAAATATTGGGCTAAGCAAAATTTCTCGACTGCACTATATCGAGTTTCTACATCAGTCAACATTCGACTTAGATAGTAAACAACTCTTTTATTACCATCTTCGTCCTCTTACGTCAGCATGCTCCCTAGAGTTGTGTCTGACGCAGCTATATATAACCTTAGTGATCGACCTTACTTAATAGCTACCAAGATAGATAGCGAAGTTAAATACTACTTAATCTGGTCAAATGCTTGTTGGTGTTCCTTTTCCCATTTGAATTCTTCTCCCTGTTTTAGTTTCGACAAAGGAGTAAATATTTTTGTTTTTCTCGACAAGTTCAAAATGAAACGTCGAAGAAAATTCACTTTACCTAAGAAAGATTGGAGTTCTTTCTTATTTTTGGGAGGTGATGAGTCGAAGATAGCTTTGCACTTGTTAGTGTCGACAGCCACTCTTTTTTTCTGCATAATGAATCCCAAAAAATTTTTTATTGATACACCGAAAGCACATTTTAATGGGTTCATTTTAAATCGATGATATCTCATTCGTTTAATAGCAGTAAGTTATGCAAATGAGATTGCTTCAACTCTGACTTCACCAATATATCATCAATGTAGATTTCCATAAACTTACCAATAAAATCATGAAAAATAGAATTAATTGCTCTTTAGTAAGTTGTCCCATCATTTTTTAGTCCAATTGGCATGACTAACTATTCATAGTTATCAATGAATCCAGGGCATCGAAAAGCTGTTTTTGACACATATTTCTGGGATATGAATATTTGATTATATTTTGAGTGTCCATCCATAAAGTTCAGAATTTCGCTTGCTGCTACAGAGTCGATCAGCACTCTACAATTGGCATGTGATTCTCATATTTTGATGTAGCTTTATTCAAGTTCTTGAAGTCAATACACACTCTCAACTCTTCATTTTTCTTAATGACAGGCACAATATTAGAAATTCATTCGACATACCTGGCTGTTCGAATGAAACCAACTCTCAACAAATGTTCGACCTCCTCTTTGATTTTCACCATAATTTCAGGTGCAAAACGTCTAGAAGCTTGCTATATAGTTCGAGCGTTATCAATAAGGAAAAGCTTATATTTGACTAAAAATCTGTCTAACCCGGGTATTTCTTTTGTATTTTCAGGCAAAACAATCCTCATATCTCTTCAGCACCTCTATTAACTTCTTAAAAACAGGATCCAAGCATTTGCTAATATATGTAACTCGACCTTCTCCACCAATACTTCCTCGAGAAGGTCTTGTACTTCGACTTTTTTATTGTGCAAGTCTTCTAAAAATAAATCAGACTTCTCAAACCCTAAGGGGTCGAGATCACATATACAATCTAGTGTATGTTCCCTTGTGCACTCCTTCTTCTCAGCCATATAGGCTGAGAGTCAAGCTCAATGGTTCGATATATCTATCAAGTGGATTCTGTGGCCAAGCTTTCCTTGGCCTTAGGGACCAATTTCATACCATGGGCCCCGACATAGCAGCGTTTGATAAGAGTTGGGTCAAATGTGCTTATATCAATATCTAGTGGTCGAACACTAGTATGATATTCCTTAAAGCTGATATTCATCTGTTTAACATAGCAAGGCTTTCATCAGCTTCAATTTCTTCGATCTGTCCATCCTCATCCCAAAGCACCAACTTTTGATGCAAGGTCAAGGAAATTACCTCTACTCCATGGATCCAATCTCTTCCCAATAGCATATTGAAGGTTGCCTTGGTAGGTACCACTATAAATACCGTGGGTCGTTCGACACTTTCTACTTTAATCCTAAGTGGGATCATTTCCATAGCTGTTGTCGACTTATCATTGAATCTAATAACATCCAAGTTTGCCTTAATCGAATCTTCACAGTTTTTTGGAATAGTGAGAGCATGCTCTCAGAAGCAAGTTAATTGTTGCTCCTTTGTCGACCAAGATCCGATTAATCACCAATCCTTGCACCTTGGCCTTAATATATAAAGGTCGAAGATGACCCTTGGTTATCTCATCATGGATTTCAAATAATCCTTCTTTGATCAACTCATTTTTGACAAACCTACATTCGTCCCTGGGATGATATCATCGCAATCCCCACCTTGAAAGTCAAAAGAGAGTACTGACACTGTGGCTACGTAACCAAAATCAGTCTCACCAAACATGATATCCAAGTCATCTTCAAATCTAGAGTCAAAAGTCTCTGTTAACACTTTTTTATCTTCTTTCGACATGAAAATTAACTTGGTCATGGATATTTCTTTGGACACATCTTTTGGCTCCTGGCCCTTGGTCGAGTATGTTTTATCTTCATTTTGTTCTTTCTTATTGGGTGACTTACTATCTTTACCAAACTCGGAATATGGACCTTCTGTGTAGACATATGCCCTTTGTGCCTGAGTCACAGCTCTTAGAA
This sequence comes from Arachis ipaensis, assembly GCF_000816755.2. Classification (NCBI taxonomy): domain Eukaryota; kingdom Viridiplantae; phylum Streptophyta; class Magnoliopsida; order Fabales; family Fabaceae; genus Arachis; species Arachis ipaensis. The sequence continues at coordinate 14,785,624 of NC_029788.2, forward strand.
TGAAGGGAGCTTTGTCCTAAAAGTAGCATCGAGATCTAGGTCGATTGCTGCCTCTTTTGCTTGTCCCTCTTGAGAAGCACCTCTGTTCTAGTTTCCAATCCAATTTCCAAAACCTCCTCTAGGAACGTTAAAATTATAATTACTTGAGTAGTTTGGAGCATTATTCTATACCCACTTATTATTTGATACATTAAAGGGAGGGACTCTAGTTCAATTTGACATCTCTTGAAATTTCTTACTGTAACGATAGTGCGTATTTGTTGTTTGACAGGAGCACTTAAGGAATCTCGACTTTTACGTCGCTGCTTTAGTTGGGCTTGCCTCAACTCTTCTTGGTAAACTCACTCTCTGCTCTTTTGTCGGAGTCAAAAGTCATAGCAGCTGAGGTGTCGAACAAAGCACTACATCGAGGACAAATAATAATATTTCCTTCCTCTTCTCATTGCTTTAGCAAAAAATCCAGCAGGTCCTCTCCTGCCTTTAGATAGATGGGCCTTTCTGTTTTAAACATGTCGAGTTCAAATTGATCATTTTTTCGTACAAGCTCGACAGAGACCATGTTAAACGAAAAAGTCAATTCCTTTGTTTTTGTAAAGTTTGACTTGATCTGGAAAGGATCGAAGTCCACTTTCATCTCACGTTTCTCTACGAACTTTAATCGACCACCGTCAATTACCTTCTGTATCAAGTCCTTGAAATGTACACAATTATTAGTATAATGACCAGAGACTTGATGAAATTTATAGAACTTTTTATTTCTAATTTCAGAAACAAATGGCATTCTCTTCCCTTCAGGGAGCACAAATTGTTTATCTTTCAACAACATGCCAAAAATCTACTCAGCTTTTGTTAGGTCGAAAGAATAATTCTTTCTTCCTAACAAAGGAGTCTTATCTTTTGTCAGATTAAGAGATTAACACACATAAGGAGGCCCATATTTTAGTTCTGCAGCAAAAGCAGATTTACTGTTCGACTCTTCCTCGCTTAACATATGGGTCTATCTTTTAATTCTAAAGCAAAGGCAGACTCATTGTTTGACTCTTTACTTATACAGTTGACATAATTTACCTTTTTATTAAAGAAAAGTTTTATTTTGTTTGACTCAAGTTCTTCTTTTTCTTTATTCAACTTTTCAATTTGTTGAACTTTATCAGCTAACTGAGCCAAGTCAAGGAATTGATGGTTTACTAATTTCTTTCGAATATTGAAGTTGAGACTATTGATGGCTATTTTGACTATTTCAGATTCATGAATAGGAGTAAAATATTTGTTTCTCATATTCTTGAATCATATCAAATAGTCATCAATGGACTCAGACTTTTTTTCTTTTTAACTTTGAATAAATCAGATAAAGCTACTTTCATTTCACCCCTAAAGAACTAATCATGAAGCAAATATTTGACCGTGTTAGAAGACATTGTTTCCACAAAAACTTGTCTCAACATCTCTGAAAATATAAAGGCACATTCTTCACCAACTGGCAATATTATTGGTGTTGTCCCTGTGACTTGTGTCAAAACAACATTTAGCATCACTACATTAAGTTACAACGACATGGGCACCGACCTTAAATATGGGAATTGTTAATCAAATATTGATAAGCATTATAATTTTTCATATTAGGGTTATAATGAGTCGGTATACCCACTAGAGGGTAACTTAGAGGAGGTGTCGGATTATACAAGGGGTTATTCCTCGTAGTAGCCGTACCTCATATAAACCCTATGTTGGGTCCTCCATTGGTGGAGAGTAATTTGAAGGAAACTCATATGGAGGCCACGTAATGGGTACAGTCGAAGGAACTGCTTCAGTAATTACGGGATTCACCCTTCGACTTGATGGGTTAGCCTCTGCATCTGGACCTCTTGTATTTTTATTAGTGTCATTATTCGACGTATCCATCGAAGTAGAGGCTTTATCAGACATTATTACTTTTTCACTGCGTAATCACATGCAAATTTTGACACGTTGCTTAACCCAGGGTCCTACTTGGTGTGCCAATTTGTTTCACTTGATTTTTGGTAATCTCAATAGGGTGTCGAATCAAGCTTGTATCAAGATCTCAATTCGGAGAGCAAATACGACTCTTTTAAAAAAGAGTGAGCTCGACGCAAAAATTACTTAGTGTTAGTATCGAAACACACAGCGTCGAAACACTTGTGGCAAATTGTAGCAAATAAAAGGAAGTACGTTAAATAAATAAAAAATTTAAATAAATAAAAGCGTAAAAATTGAAATTGAAAGAAAGCAAAATGATTGAAGAAAAGAAATTCAAATAAAATGCGTAAAACAAATAATAAAAAGAAACAAAATTAAAAGTGGACTTCAGACACTTACATACATTTGCACTCTGTTGATTTTTGTTGCATCGCAAAAACTGGTAATTTTGCTGGATTTTTGGTGTGATAATCTAATGTTTTTGATTGAAGTCTCAGATCCCTTCTCAATTTCTCCTATTTATAAACCATAGAGATAAACTTGTCATGAAGAATCTTGACCCACTATCTTATTTCCTCCTTTTTCTCGACTATAATCTTGCCTTAACCATGAAAAGTCTTGACTTCCAAGTTTTGATACACACTTCTTCTTTAGCCTTTAAATCTCTCTTCATTTTGTTACTCAAAATTTACACACATATTTTTCATCTAATTTGAAGGTCGAGTAGCAACTCTTGATGTTCAATAAAAAACAATAACTACCTTTCGACTTCGACACTCTTTATACCGTTTTTTTCGACGTCAATTTGTCTATTCTACTTCTGTAGTCAAAATTATTGATAGTCAAAACGTCCTCTTGTAAAAAAAAATCCAATTTTGTACCAACAACCTCTTTGTAGTGAGATTGAGAAGATTAAGTTTTTTAACCATGTAGAAAGAGGTTGTTGAAGAAATTTACCAGATCCAACCTGTCGACAATGCTTTTCCACGAAATTGCCATTATGCAATCGCCAAGAGCATAATACTTTATTCCCATGAATTCAACGAATAATCGTGATATATATCTATATAGAAGAAGAATACATTTCTTTTGTTTAAAAGGAATACTATTTATTCATTTTGAAAGCCATTAGCCAAAAATGCTTTCTTTCATTCCCTTAGCTTTGATCTCCTTCACCACTTCCCTTCTATAAAGCATCTAATTCTCCAATCTTTTTAATGCCGCCCCTATACATCGCACCTTTAATTTCTGTCGCATCATGTGCATGTGTATGCGGTTCAATTCTTTTGAACTTACTCTAACTAGAGAAGATGATATTCCATAACCAAAACCAAATGTCCCTAACGAAACCCAAATTCCATAAATAATGGAGACTCATTCAAGAGACAAATAATAATGCCATTTATTATACCTCATCAATTTTTTTTTCCTTAAACAAATTAATAAACCTTCTTATTACATTGAATTTGTTCCCATATCCAACAAACAACACAACAATGGGAAGCGCTTACAGTAGTCATCACACTAACCTTGGGAAAGACTCAACTTCTTTCGAATCCGACGCCACCGGCACGGTAGCACGTTGGGGAGACGCCGCCTTTACACTTTCCATGGGAAATTGGAAGGAAAACAACGACCACACCGAAGTTTGGGGCGTCGAATACAAAACAAACCATCATCAAAACAAGAAGAAGAACGTTTGTGGCTTCCAACTCAAAGCGAATTATGATAGCAACGGCGTTGAGAGCATACATTTCGGAATCAGAGACTCTTCCTCCGAAAATGAAACCAAGTTTGCTCTCAAGATCACGAGAGTTGCACGTGACGGCCTCTCCGGCGGGATAACCGGCATCGATTCTTCTTCCACCGGCGGTGGTGCCCCCGTGTCGTTCACGAGGGCGAAGGAGAGTTGCACAATCGAAACCACCATAGTTTCCTACGGTTGTTCGAAGCGAAACGGTCTTTTCGTTCTTGAGACAAAGAAGAAGGTTAGTTCTGAAAACGGTTACGCGGTTACTTTGGCGCACTATTATGTCACAACAAACTTTGGACTTTCTGTAACCGCCAAAGTTTATCGCAATAAAAATGGTAACGGTTTTCATGTTGAAGTGGAGGGTCCCACGAAACACCCCAGTGATGAATTAAGTAAGGTTTTGGCTAAGACTTGCCGTACAGGAATATGGTCACCTAATTTATGTTCTCACTGTAGTAGTAATGGTAATAATGAAAATAATAAGATTAATAATGTTATTGGATCAAAGAAGACTGCTATAGCTACCGTAAAAAATAATGGAGTTTCCAAAAGCTCATCATTGTTGAAGGCTACTACTCCTCAGTCTAATCATCAAGAGCAACAGGGAAAGGATGAAGTAATAGGTCAAGTTGTTAAACAAGCTATGTTCTCGAGCAATGTTGAAGTGCAATACAACAAAGGACTTATCAATTCAACTGGAAACACTACTGGTTTTCTAAACAATTCTATCATCTTTATGAATTATAAGTTGCCTAATTTGGGTTAGAGTGAGATGTATCATAATGTATGTGTGGAAATATGGTGGATGGTGCGCTCTAGCTTTTTATCTTTGTACTTTTGCTTCGAGTCAAGCGTTATCAACAATGGAAAAATAGATTTTATAATAATTTGAAAATAATGTAATAAGATATGTGTATTCAATTCATAAACGCCCATTTATTATTGTTAATTTGTGAGAGCCTGTCATGAAGCCTATGTGTAAGCTTAGAGCTGGAATATTATCTTTTGATAAAACTGTGCTATTAACTACCAAGATCTTTGTGGGAGAGAAAAAAAAATTTTTTAGTTATTTTTTTTTTGTTACCAAAAATTTTTGAATTTCTATTATGAAAGTAAACACATGTTTCCGAAGAATTAATGTTAACATTTGGATAAAAGTTCAACACGTTTGTTTTTTCGGTCAGGAGTTCAACACGTTTGTTTGTAACCTATTGGCCAGCATTGTTTAGAATGAACATATTGTTTTATTACGTGAGCAATGCTAGAGAACTAAAAGGGTATTAGTCAAAAATCAACTAAATATCTTTGGGTGAATTCAAAATTTTTACGAATTAATATATATGGATGTTTCTTCTGCTAAGTATCAAAATGTTTCTTTTTCATATTAAATGGATGTTCTTTTATATATTTTTCGAATTTTCTTGTATTACAAATGTAAATGTCTCTATTTTTTTAAGAATTTCATATTTTTTTTTAATTTTATAGATATTTAATTATTTTTGCTAAAATATAATTAGATATTTCTTTTGTTAAGTATTAGGATATTTTTTTCCATATTAAATGAATATTTTTTTTTTAATTTTGTAATTGTGTAGTTTGCAGTCTCTTTATTCATCAAAACCGCACCTAATATCCCAAAACACAGAGAACAACATCTGCAACAAACCCCTAATTACAAACATGTGTGTTGAATATAAAATAGGAACTCCATCATCCATCATCCTGCACTCTAACATGCCCCCTGCTACAAGTCAATCAAACCACATCCTACATGAGAATTCCTATGGAACCACTCTTAATCATCTTAGCATGAAACTGCATCCCCCTGCCAAATCTTTGAGGGAAGTAAAGGCAGTCAAAACACTAGCCATAGTGAACATGTCAACCTCCAATCCCATCGTAACCATTTCACAGAACGGTGCCAGCGCCTCCGATCCCTCGCGGTGTTGCCCGCACACCACAATCATCGAGTTCTAAGAAACCTCATCCCTCCCACCAAGCCCCATCTCATGAAACAGTCTTTTCGCCTCACACAAGAATCCTTTCTTGCTATAATTCGTGAGCATGACATTGTTAACAGAAGCATAAGAATCAAACCCACCCATCACCACAAAGCATAGCAGTATTGGTGAGAAAGAGAGATCTGTGTGTGTGATTGTTAGAGGTAGGTAAGTTAATGTGAGAAAGAAGAGGAAGGTTTTTATAGGTTTTAATTAGGTTTACTTAATTAATTTAAAATTTTTTAAATTTTGAATCTAAAAAATTTAAAATTAATTATTAATATAAATTAATGTGATTTTGTTTAGTTTTTTGTTGATAACCTCTTGATTTCATATACTTTTTCTTATTACATATTTAAGTTTTATTTAAAAATTTATTATTAATTAATAAATTATTACATATATAAAATAAAATTTCAATTTCTAATACAGTTAAATAAACTAATAAATTACTAATTCAAATTAATTAAGCTTATTTTTTGACATAGACAAATAAGTAAACTTTTTAATTTTTGGTCATGAAACAAGTAAGCATATGTTGGGTTCTACTTCATGGGTGTAATACAATTACTATTCTTTTGGGTTGGATATTTCTATGGGCTTAACTCAAACGTCAAATCTGTTTTAGGAGATGCAATATTTTAAAGTTGTGGCTGAGACTTAGTTTAAATCATGTGCTCTTAATATGTTGTATCCGGATTCAAATTTTGATGAGTATATGAAGTGTTGAATATAAACTCCTAAATATTGTGTGGGTGAGTGTGTAGGGTGAGTGTGTTGTGATACTTAGAATTGGAAGTTGTCCAACTCCAATCCACTTGACCAAAAAAAAATAAATAAATAAATCTACAAGACAACCAACTTGGGTTGGTCGAGTAGTGAACTCGTCCGCTTAGATTCGCTACGGATTAGTCCTTAACCTGTCGGATTGGGAGATACAGTTTGAGTAAATAAAAAAAATCTACAAGATCAAAAAAGATTTAATATATTTAATTAAATTATTATTTAATAACTTTTAATTATTAATTAATAACTTCATATAAAAATAATTAAATATAAATTTTCATCATCTAGGCATCTATTAAACTAATCTTTTTAGTTTTTAGATGGGTGTCTTTTCATTGCTCTCAACTCAATAGGCTACTTAAGTCACAAAAGCTGCCAATGAGCTATAGTTGAGACGACATATGTCTCCACTCCCCAGTTCTCCTACCCCTAAGATGTTGGGTTTAGGCTAAAATTTTTATTAAGTCAAAAAATACCATTAAAAAATTAAAATGTATTCATATTTTAATTATTGTATTCACATAAAAATATATATTTACGTGAATATAACCTTTTTATAATAAACTTTGTTAGGTATACAATAATTTTTGTGAATAATGTGAACAATAGATTTTAAAATTGATTCAATAAAGTAAAAACACACTACATCCTAAATTATTCACATAAATTTTAATATTAGAATAACCATCCACACACTTAATGAATTAAACATCCCATATATCCATTGTTTCCATTATTTAGTATTTTCATTGTCTCTATGTACTTTTCCTTTTATAATTTTATTTCACATACATGGAGCAATCTTAGTTAGGCGTCGCTCCTTAAAGAAACAGAAGCATTCTTAATAGCAACAATGTCATCCTCCCAGTGTCTTGCTGCACTAAATCCAAAATTAAATGGATACTTCTTTTGGTTGTTTGGATAGAAGACACCGAAATGTTTCTCCACTTCAGGGCTCTTTTGGTTCTCATCAAACATCCCAAACAGGTAAGTCTCTATAGCCACATTAGGCCTCATTGGGGTACCACCCTTCACATGTTGAATCAAATTTCCCAAATAAACTCTTGCATTGTCATATGTTGCCGCAAATCCACCATCCGAAGGCCATCCACTCTCAGACACAACCACTTTCACGTATCCAATCCCGGTGTTATCAAGAGCCGCATGAACAGAGTCCAAAACTGCATCAAACAGGTTTTGGTACCCTCTTGATCCATCCCAGACAACAACATTCGGTGCAGTAAACAAAGCGTAAGGCAGTGATATATCATTGGGGTCTCCAACGTAGCTAAAATAAGGGTACACATTTGCGAAAAGTGGCAAATTTGCATAGACTAAGTAGCCGATTATGGGGTCCAAGTAGGACCTTACATCGCTTCGAAATGAACCCTTTGATGGGGGATAAGAGGTTCCTATAAGGGTCATGTCGATGGCGGTTGAAACCTTGATTTGATCATGAAGGCCTTTAGCTCTTATGGCTTGATACACGTTTTGGATTGCTGGGAGAACGTACTGAGCCATCCATGAAGTGGAGTCGCCGACGGGTTTGACTTCGTTGCCGACGGCGATGTATTTGATGTTGACAGCTGGATAGAAGTTGAGGACGTTTGTTTGAACCCATTGGCCAGCGTTGTTTGGGTTGGCCAGGCTTTGAAGGTCGGAATTTGGAACGTCCAACATGACCTCAATGCCGCTGTTTCTAAGTGCTTCGAGAGCTGCTTGGTTTGGATCGTAGAGCCTCATTCTCACAATGTTGTTTGCTTTGCAAAGCTCTATCACTTCTTGTGGTGATGGTAGGTTGTTGCCCATCATCCCGTAACATACACCAATTTGAGCTCCTGCAATCAAATAATTACACATTTAGAAGAGAATCATGCTGGCTGTACATTAGAATTAGTCCTCAAGATCCGTTAATAATATGAATAGGAAAGTATAGGTACAGAATGAAAATACTAAAATAATATGAATAATGGATATATGGGACGTTTATTTTACTAGGTGTGCGGGTGGTTATTCTAATATTAAGATTTAGGTAGATAATTTGGAGATGTAATGTGTTTTGATTTGATTGGTGATTATTTACGTTGTTCAAAAAAATTATTAGTTACCTAATATAACCTATATAAAGTATACGTTGAAATATAAATATATATTGAAAATAAACTAAATAATTAATATTTATATATAAAATATATTTGTCTTTTTAATGAATTATTGTACCGAAAATTGAGATATTTTTATTAGAATTTAACATACATACATAAGTTGAATTGTTAAACAAATTAAAAACACTTAAAAATGAGAAAAAAAATTAAATGGACTAAACGAGTTAGCCAGTTTATTTCGCGAGTCAGTCCATTTAATATACGAGTTAACGAGACTCACAAAGCTTTTTGAGATACTTGACTCATTCTAATAGTCCTATAAATAAGTAAGCTCGATGTAGAGCAATCTCCCACCTAGCGGACTAGTTTTTTTTAGTTATGATGGAAACTATTGGAGCAAAGAATTTTTAGTAGAAAAAGAATGAAAAATTAATTAATGTTAGATAAATATAATACGAATATAAAAGGGGAAAAAAGGAGAGGAGTAAATCTCAACCGCGAATAGGTGTAAAGAGATGGCAATACATGTTGAGTTTGATAAGTCTAATGAATTAGTCTTTTAAGTCTTTTGGATCTAGCTCCTTTTACTGCTTAAGTCAACTAACTGTTTTTAGGTGAGATGGCAAATTGTTGTTTAATCTGATAAGTCTAATGAACTAGTCTTTTAAGTTGTTTTCTGTTTATAGATGTAAGAATATATTAGGATCAATTAATATTTATTAAAATTATTTAATATACTTGAATATTTATTATAAAATATTATATTTTTATTATTGTATCATTCTCTTAACATCTATAAATATCTTTTTATATTATATTATTCTAAATAATTTAAATACATTCAATAATAAATAATTTTTTCTTCAATTCAATCTCTTGTAACAATGGAGTTAACACAACCGCCAAATCATTGTAAGGAGGTGGCAATGTTAAGTCTAATAATAAATTATATGCGGTGCTTAAGTAATAAAGTTACAGTAAATTCTGATAGTATGATATTTTTATAAGCTTAAAATTTGGTTTGGTAAAGTTTTTTAAAGAAATGTTTGTATTTTTAAAAAATTTAAGCTCTTTATTTTATGTTTGATAAATAAAAAAGACTATGTGCTTATACTTACAGCTTTTAAAAGATCGGGGGTATTTTTGAAAACATTTAAGATAGAGCTTTTTAAAATTGGCTTGTACTTTTCAAAATTTAAAAATCTAATATAACCTCATATGTTAATTAATTTTCAAATTTAATGCTTGCATTTATGTCTATTATAGTATTTTTAAATTTTAAAAGCTATTTTACCAAACACAATTGTTGTTGGTTGTGTTTATTGAAAACTATTTTTAATTTGATTTACCAAACATAAATACTTCAACTTTTAGAAAGCTATCTTTTAAAAATTAGTTTTTATAAACTATTTTTAAAAAGTAAAAATTTTACCAAACTAAGTTTAAGTATAATATATAGAATATAATTCAACTAATTCTTCTTAATTAATTTTGTTCGATAGGTCAATTTTTCAATTAATTAATAAATGAGAAGAGATATTGAGTTAGATAAAATGACAAAGGTGATTATTCACGTACAATTATCTTCACATGAAATTAATAGTCGAACTATAATTTAATTAAACAAATTAAATCATCTAACAATTCTTAATTATTAATTTTACATAAAAATAAAAATAATTGCATATAAATTTTCATCAATTATAAAATTTAATTCTATTAACATATCTTCTATAATAGAAAGAATTAGAATAATTTTGGGTTAGAAGAAACAAAAACGAATAGTAACACTAACACACATAATAAACAGTTGAACACTAACCAGTAATGCGAAGATTTACTGCGAATAATGCCAACATGAGTAACAGAGAAGCCATTAAGACACTGCTGCTTATTGTTATTGCAAAGAAGAAAGAAGCCATTCATATAGCACCAAAGTAAAGCACTTGGTTAGTATTGTGTCTGATGAGACTCAGTAGTCTTAAATGTGGCATATATATAGTCACACATTGATAATAACATCTATATATGTGTTTGGATACCAATAATTATTATTAGATTCAGTGTATTCATTCTTGTTCTAGCCATCCATTATTATCCATAGGATACATCACTAATTTTCTTTTTCCGAATGCCTTATTCTTTTTCTATTTGAACTGTATTAGGCTAGTTTGGCCGTAGTGTGGCTATGAGTCACTGTCATTCTAATTTGTGCACTATGCAATTATGCATGCATGCTTTCCGCCATTCTTATATTTTATTTTATTAGTAAACCAAGTGGAGTTATTTATTTATTTATTGTGTCTAAACCAAGTGGATATATATATGTGTGGTTGGGCCATAGATAGATGGTTATAATAATGTGTATTTCACTGTGCTATAATACTACGAGATGATGAAGTATATTGGTCTAGACTTTAGACACAAATTGCTAATCTTTTAATTGAATTTGGATCTTCTCAAGATCTTAATTACCTGATATGATTAAAATGTTTTCATAGTTGAGATGGAGAAAGAAAAAAACAAAACCAGTCACAGACAGCACGTGATCACCTTCCACTACATCCCATGAATGCACCCACAATTCTATTGAAACTAAATGTAAATATGCACACACAAAAATATAATAATAAATAAAATTAAATTAAAAACATTTCTGTTAATTTTATAAGTAAAATTAAAAAAAAAATACCAAAAAAAAATTAAAAATTATACTTTACTACTCCTCTAATTAAAACACAAATTAAAAGAATCCATTCCCTGATTTTACCGATTTGATTGACATTTAGATCATTTTTACATTTAAATTGGTCAACAGCAGTTAAATTCGTTAGAAGTCGGCCAATTTAACACAAACCGACATACAAAAAACTGTGTCTAATAAATTAGACAAGTGCTAACACTGATACACTCTGCACTTGCAGTGTTCTCCATGTTAGCCTTTCTTCTGCACATAAGTCTTATAAAAGCTTTTCTGTAACATCAAACTTGTGTCGTCAAGTTAGGAGGCGCAAAATTTTGCCACTAGGCTAAGTCGTTTCATTTGGTTTAATTTTATATTTATTCATAATCATCATTTTAAAAACATATTCTTCTCTTCCAAACATCCTCCTCTCCCAAACCACTACCGCCACCAACATCATTTCTTCCCCGTATCTTATCTCTAATTTCAACCACAATTCCACCCACTCCCATCTCCTGTCTCTCAATATTCATATATGGTGTCTTGGAAGAAAAACATCACAAACCATTGTTCATGCATTAATTTATTGTTACTATTAAATCACTTGTTATTATTTTATCTTTATTTTATTTTTATTTATCTTTATTTATTTTTATCTTTTATGAAAAATGTTTATATATATTTAGATTTATTTTTATAATTTTTTAATCAATCAACAATTAATTTTAATTAATCAAAAAATACAAAATATAACTTTTTTTATTTTTTTTCATTCTTTTACAGTTTTATTAGTTACTATTAATTATTAATTAATATTAATTATCATGGTTCATGTATTAATATAGTTGATTTTATGTGTATGTGATTATTGCAGAACAAGAGAACCGTGTTGTGATGGATTGCACCGTGAAGTCATGTTTGTGGCTATGAAAATGTTAGTTATGTGGTATTCTTGTTAAGTTCAAATCCAACACCTGCAATATAACTTCCTCATAACATGAATTAAAAGAGGGGGAGGGGAGTAGTAGTGCGTACACCAAGTTAAAAGTATATTTCGTTGGTGGGTTGATAGTGTTAACAAATGGTTTAATTACTCGTGAAATTTTTAATTAAGTATTTATATTTTTTTTTTAATTGGGTTTTTAGTAATTGACTTAATTTTATAGGAATCCAACTAAAAAAAATTGGTGTAGGAATCCAAATAAAAGAAAAAAGTGTAGAGACTCGATTAAAAAAATTGGTGCAAGGACTCAATTAAAAAGAAAAAAATAAAGGGACCTAATTAAAAATTTTGTAAAACTATAAGAACAAACAGAATAATTAAACCATACAATTATGAAAGAATAAAAAAATAAAAGATATAAAATTTTTATTGTATGTTGTTATTGTTGTATGT
>NC_029788.2:14798468-14800268 GCF_000816755.2 Arachis ipaensis
AAATATTGACTAATATTTTTTTTTAAATAAATTTTCTATATTATATAATTTTATCGAGTAATTAAGTAACTTATTATAAGATAAGTTATTGTTTTGTCCCACTGATTTTTTTGGCTGTATGTACGTTGCATTTTCTCTTTCACTTATTCAATTCTGCTCCTCACATGCACGCACTCGTAATAATATGCAATTATGCATTCGCAGCAGCCGGCGGCGTTATTTTTATAATATATATCGATTATATTGCAATTTATATAATGCTATACAGCCAACAACTGAGATATATAACAACCTATTTTTAGAGAAAAAGCAAATCTACTTTGATTTTTATTGGTAACAAGTTATTGGTAAGCAAATCTATCCGTTAATCCATATAATTTTATACATATATATGTCCCATGTGTAAATTTAATTTAGCGAAAGTATTAATTAGAATCTTAGGAGTTGTGATTTTTATACTTAGATTGATTATCATAATAAATTTTGGTTACGGTAGAGTTGAACTTTAAAATTGATTTAGAAGAGTTTTAGTTATGTAGAGTTAAACTTTAAAATTAATTTCTCTCTTTTTTCTTTTTTGCAGAGATTCATCATGATGGTAGTTTTTCAATATTTTTAATGAGTAAAAACTGTAAAAGACGTATGTCTAGAAACAGAGAGATAGGACCGTCTTTTATGTGTTATTAGCTTTAAATCTAATACGGTCATCAAACATTAGAATTAACAGATAAAATTAAACCATTAATAATTTATAAATAATTACAATTAGACCATAACAAAAATTTAAATTACAATAAACTTTTAACACCATGAACCCATATCTAGTTTTTATTAGTGGAACTTCTTTATAAGTACTGCATTACACAAAGATCATATATATTACTATGAGAATTACATTGCTTTTGCATATATGAAATGTCTGGAAGGATTAATCTTGGGACATTTTTTTACCTTCAATTTCACGCGCTGCATGCAGAGTTTTTGAGTCCGAATCTATATAGATGTGTATAATTAGTAACAATTTTCATTAGATTAAGTGTACTACTGTAGTAAAATAATGTCAACCAACAAGACAAAACTCTTCTTTATGTTTTTTTAAGCTAGCTAAAGACCTTTGTCTTTTATTTGATCGTGAGCAGAGGGATACGTGACAAAAATAAAATAAATGAACGAATAATAAGCATATATTATTAGATATTCGATTTGATTCATAAACGTAGACTGCGGGAACCAATTAAAAAGCTAGATCAATTAGTTAAAAAATAAAAGATCTGTTATAAAAAAAAACTCTTTATTATCTTAATTTTTCAAATTTTAAAATTAGAAATATAAAGAATTGATTTGAGTTGGCTTTATGTTAGAGTGGGCTCCAATTTCTATACTTTTTTATATTTTATTTTTTGGTTGCTCACGGTATCTTTCAGTTCGACAGAATAAGGACTAATTCATTATGGGAGTGGATTCTCTCAAGTGAAAAAAAATTGGATGGTGTCCAGTGTTTAATCTCACCCTTCATTGTTCTTTTTCTCCTATTTATTTTTAGTCCTACTTATAGAATTAAAGGTAAGAAATTACACTTTATTCTTTCAAGTGTTAAAAAAAATGGAGATGATCCATTTCCATTCATCACATATCTAAATTCTATTTAATGATTTGTCACTGGCCAATTGGTTGCTAGCAGACACTTGCTTAAGCGAACGAATGAGCTGACTACTCGACCAATCCAAATTAGTTTATATTTTATTTAACAAAAATATTTAGTAACAAAAAAATATTAGTCAAAAATTGACAATTAGCTTT
>NC_029788.2:14800391-14805504 GCF_000816755.2 Arachis ipaensis
ACTGTACAATAAATAAATAATAAATAATAAGATAAATTTAAACTGTTTAGGGTGATTATTTTTTATTTCTCTAATATTTTTTAATTAGACATAGTTTATATTAAATATTCAAATAAAGTTCTTGTAAGTTTATGCATGTTCCGTGATGAGTCATGAGGTGTGTGTGCATCTTTGTGTGTATATATAAGGGGATCAATTCAGAGGCCAAAATAGAGCAAATCCTTTGATAATTGTTGTTTTAGATTTTCATCATACTAATGATAATGTCTTCGTTCTCATGGGTTACTGCTCTATTGCTTCTTCTATACACAGCTAACCTTCGCTTGGCAGGTTCGTAATTCTATAAAGCGCAACTAATCTCTTTAATTTGTTAAATGTTAATCTTGTATGTGTATCTACGTATGTCATTAAAATTGTGTCGTCTATAACAGATGCTCAAATTGGTGTTTGCTATGGTATGCTGGGGAACAATCTACCAGCAGCAAACGAAGTGATAGATGTTTACAGATCAAACAACATCAAACGAATGAGACTCTATGATCCCAATCAAGCTGCTCTACAAGCACTTAGAAACTCCGGCATTGAACTCATTCTTGGAGTTCCAAACTCTGATCTTCAAGGCCTTGCCACAAACTCTGAGAGCGCACGCCAATGGGTGCAAAGAAATGTGCTAAGCTTTTGGCCTAGTGTCAAAATCAAGTACATTGCAGTTGGTAATGAAGTGAGACCTGTTGGAGACTCCACTTCATGGATGGCTCAGTATGTTCTCCCAGCAATTCAGGTGAGTTTTGTTTTTTTTTTTCCTTATCTTTTCCAACAATATCTTCTCAATTTATTGTACATTTTTCTTCATTTGTCATCTTTCTTTAGTTCCATTATCATTGTCTCTTTCTTATAATTCTCTTCATTTTAGTCATTATTGATGGTTGATAATTATATCAGTAATTGTAAAAAGTGTTTAAAAGTAATGTTTTAATATTTATAATAAATGCTAAAATAATATAAAATCTTTTTATCTAGTCATTTAAAATAACACATGTAAACATTTTTCTTGTTAGCAAAGGTAGTAGAATTGTATTTAAATAAAGAGCCAAAATATCATTACCGTTCGATCTAATGGACACTACTACATCATATAAGAGAAACGCTGAATATCGTTAAATTAATCGACAGATTTAGCGTTGAATTTTTTCACGGTTACGAAAAAAAGTTCGTCCCTCAAAAAAATTACTATCAAAGTAAAAATTTTGTTACTAAATCTGACAGTAAATAGTAGCATAAAATTTTATTTTATTAGCGTCAATGTTATCGTCGAAATTTAGGCAATGACAAACATTTTACCGCAAATTTTCGCTGGTAAAATTCAAACACAAAACTCTTTCTCCTCATTTTTGCGAACTCTCTCTAATCTCTTTTTCTCTCTCGTCTTTTTGTCTCTCATCTTTATGTCACTGCTTCAGTGAAGCTACATTCGTCACCACCACCTGGAGCTGCCCCTATTGATGGTGTCTATTTCCGTCGGAAGTCCTTACCTTGTTGTTATCACTACCGCCTTCTGTCACCATACTTCCATCAGCTTGCTACCACCATTAGAGGTAATTTTTTTATAATTTATTATTTTTTTGTGAGTTTAGAATTTCGTTAAGTGTTTTATTAAATTATTAATTATATTTGTTTAATAAAGTATGTGATTAGGATTTGTTATTTGGACACTACTACATCATATAAGAGAAACGCTGAATATCGTTAAATTAATCGACAGATTTAGCGTTGAATTTTTTCACGGTTACGAAAAAAAGTTCGTCCCTCAAAAAAATTACTATCAAAGTAAAAATTTTGTTACTAAATCTGACAGTAAATAGTAGCATAAAATTTTATTTTATTAGCGTCAATGTTATCGTCGAAATTTAGGCAATGACAAACATTTTACCGCAAATTTTCGCTGGTAAAATTCAAACACAAAACTCTTTCTCCTCATTTTTGCGAACTCTCTCTAATCTCTTTTTCTCTCTCGTCTTTTTGTCTCTCATCTTTATGTCACTGCTTCAGTGAAGCTACATTCGTCACCACCACCTGGAGCTGCCCCTATTGATGGTGTCTATTTCCGTCGGAAGTCCTTACCTTGTTGTTATCACTACCGCCTTCTGTCACCATACTTCCATCAGCTTGCTACCACCATTAGAGGTAATTTTTTTATAATTTATTATTTTTTTGTGATTTTAAAATTTCGTTAAGTGTTTTATTAAATTATTAATTATATTTGTTTAATAAAGTATGTGATTAGGACTTGTTATGTGTTAATTTAGTATAATTAAAAATTAAATAATGTTAGGGTAGATTAGGATAGGAAGAAATTAAGAGTGCTTGAACTGTTTGAAGATTTTATTTGAGTATTAAGAGTGTTTAAGTTGATGAAAAATTTTATTTAAGTTTAGTGAATGGATTTCTTTTAATTGCATTGAATTTATATCGTTTATTTTTGTTATGGTTGTTAATTTGGTGAAATTAGAATTAGGTTTTAACTAATTGCAAGGTTGAGTTTTATTTATTTCTTTCAAATTAGTTTTTGATGTAGTTTCACCTACCTTATGAATTTAATAAGTTGTCTTGTTTATTAGGACAGTGCTATTTTCTTTGAGATTAATTGGAGTTCGCTTTTTTCATAGTGTAAAACTAGTAAAATACTAAATAATTAATTGACAACTAATAAATAAATTAAATGAGAGCAAAAAAAGATTAGAGATTTAATATTTATAATTTGGAGAAATAAAAGTATTTAGGGTGCGAATTAAAATACTTATCTTAAAGATTTTAGTCCAAAATTAGGCCAACGGTATATATATATATATATATCCACATTTAATGAGATTTCAGTTATTATTATTCTCCCTATTTTATGAGAGAAATTCGAAATTGAGAGAAGAAAAAAGAGAGGAGAGAAAATCCTAACCACCTTCACCTTCAATCCATCATAACTTTTGCTACAAAGCTCCATTGACGATCCGTTCGCGGTCACACGAATCTTGTCTTCTCCTCTTCAATTCTATTTAAATATTTTGGTGAGTATGTAACTCGAAATTCCAGCCTCAGTTTCTCATTCAAAGCTAAAATTGGATTTTTGGTTTGGGTATTGAGGATTTTTGGTAATTTTGATGTTATAGAAATTCTCTAACTTATATTCTTGGTGGTATCTATCACTATTTTCAGTGGATAAAGGTAAGAAACCATTTTCTCTTCTTGGTTCATCAATTTATGAAAATTCTAGTTTTTAATATTGTGCTAAATTGTATAATATGGTGTTAGATTGAGTAATTGAAAGTTCGGCTTAGTGAAATTTTGGAAAGAAAAGCTTGGAAGATTGGAATTGCGACACTAAGGTATGAGTAGGCATTATGTAAGGTTATGTGAAAACCTAGGTTACTTACCCCCTAAGATAAGTTGAATGGAATTAATTGTTGATATACTTGAATAATGGTTAGATGAGTATTGAGTTAGTTGATGTATTTTTGGTATGAAATTGAGAGTGAAAATAATGAATTTTTTGATGAATTGAAAGGTGCTATGTGATATTGTTGTAATTGGATATTGTGATGAATGTTGGTGCTATGTTGCATGAAAATGAGTACGTATATTGAAGTTTTAATTGAGAATTTGGTGTATGAATATCGTAATTTGTGTAAATTAGGTCGAAAGATGTGATAGGGTGAGAAATTTCTTATGTGGTAAGTTGAGGTAAATGGTATGAAATGTTGAATGAGAATGAGATATGTGATGATGATTAGTTATGGATTTTGTTTGTATGAGTGTGTATGTTAAGATTGTCTTGAGAAATTGGCTAAACGGGTGTTGAATGATTCGAAAGGGTAGAGAATTGATAAATGTATGTTGAGAGAGTTTAGAAGTGGTATTGGAATGGTTTTGAACTGAATTGGAACTAGAATTGGTGAAAATTGTTATGCAGAAATTTTTAGATAAAAATAGATTTTTGAAAAAATTTGACTTGCCATAACTTGGCCTTCGAACCTCTAAATTCTGTGGAACTTATTTTAAATAAAAATTGAATTTGTATATTTTATGACGTTCAAATAACGGACGGAAAACGATTTTTAACAAAAAAAAGTTATGAACATTTGAAAATCTAGTTTAGAACTGAATTTTGCAGAAGTTGCAGAAAACTAAGGTCATACGTATGCATGACAATGCGTATGATCCATGCGTACGGACGACTTGCGTTTCCAGAGCTGAATGTTTTTCGTACACGTACCATGCACACGCACAAAAGAAAACTCGCACGTACACATGAAGCATGCATATGCATGAATATCCTGTTTTACTGAAAATATTATTTTTAACTGTTTTGCGTGTTTCACTCTTTTTTTTTTAATTTTCACTTCTGCAATCCCTATTTGTGATCCGATAATTATTTTACATATTATCATTTTTTATAAGGTGTAAAATTTTGGTATTTTTTTTTTTAATTTAGCCTCAGAAAATTCAGTTGTGATCAAGTCCTTCAATTATTGGGGAAAGAAAAAAAATTCTCAAATGTTACTCGGCTTGGATTCGCTGCTATTCATGATTCTTCATCTTTGGAAAAGAGACTAAATGACAAAAAAAATTAGCTACATTAGCTAGCTAGTTGTTACAGTGCCTGTATGACTTCTGATGGCAAAAAGTGTCTTATGGTCTATTTAAAAATTTTAATAGTATAGAATTGAATTGAATTTTAGTGTTTGGAATGAATTAGTAAAATTATAAAATTGAATTAAATTCTAGTGTTTAGAATGTTTATTAAATGAATTTTGTTCACCCCTTTAAAATAAACAAAAATTAGATTAATCTAAAAATGTTAAATTTTAAACATTATTATTAATTAAAAAATAAATGGTTCTTCATAGTTGATTTCAATGACAAACCAACAAACATAAAATATCAAGAATCAACTTGTTGAGTGATCTAATGACATAGTAAGTTAAAAAAATCTAGTTATTACACTACGCCAGGCACGGAGCATAGTGGCGAAGAATCGGAGGCTGACGATTGGATTTTTGACGGTTTAGAATTTCACAAATGAATTCTCGTTGCAAGTATAGTTTCTAAACCAATCACTAAT
>NC_029788.2:14805657-14827183 GCF_000816755.2 Arachis ipaensis
GAAATCACTTAACAAACATATCAAGGCATCTAATAGAATCAAGGTGAATTAAATTTAGCTATTTTAAGTCCTAAAAAGCATGTTTTCACTCTTAAGCACAATTAAGGGAGAAGTTATCCATGCTATTTCATTGAATAAATGTGGGTAAAAGTTGATAAAATCCCCAAAAATCAATTCAAGATAAACCCTACAAATGGGGTTTGTCATCCTCCCCACACTTAAACCAAGCATGTCCTCATGCTTAAACCAAGAATGAAGTAAGGGTATGGCATTTATTCGATGGAAACTAACTAAATGCAATCTACCTATATGCAACTATCTAAATGAATGCCCGTCCTCGGTGCATGCAAAGAAGAGCAAGGTGGACGGGTTGCTACAATTGATGAGCTTCTTCACAAGGCTGCACGGAGGATTTGTTTGGTGCCCCATTTAAAAGCTTTTCCTTTCTCCCTTCTTGGTGGCCAACCTAAAAGGAAAGAAAAGGAAAGAAAATTAAGCCTATAACAAAGATATCAAGGCCACATATCAAGGCATCTAATAGAATCAAGGTGAATTAAATTTAGCTATTTTAAGTCCTAAAAAGCATGTTTTCACTCTTAAGCACAATTAAGGGAGAAGTTATAAAACCATGCTATTTCATTGAATAAATGTGGGTAAAAGTTGATAAAATCCCCAAAAATCAATACAAGATAAACCCTACAAATGGGGTTTGTCAGAGGCCAAACACCTCGCCACCGCAAAACATGCTGGGGAAGAAGGACTCCTTCGCGTGCCTTATCATTAGCGGTGACTCCATCACAAAACGCCGCCAGGTGAGGATCTAATCTTAAATCAATTTTTGTTTTGCCCCCTTTTTTTTCTTATAACCCTGAGTTGATTCCCCCCAAATTTGCAGAAATCCCGCGAAGAGTACTTGGTAGCCCGCGAAGCACACCCATCGCTACTATTCCGCGCCACTACGGCCGATCCATCGCCCTCCCTCCTTCGTCGAGCGTTCCCCTCTCATCCACAGCTCCTGAAACCCATACTCCTTCTTCCAAGGTGTGCAACATCCATTACCTCTGCGTTACCCTACTCCTCCGTGTGGATTGTCGAGTCGTGCAGCTGCCATCCGTGCTACTCTCACCAGCGTCGAAGGTGAGCATCTCCTCAATCGCGCCTGAAACTGTCACACTGTCCTCCACCGTGCGCCAATCTGACCGATCGCGGCCTCTCCCCTTTCACTGGTTTGTTCTTCCCCACTGATCTTTCCTTCTTGTTGTCAATCTTGGTTCAGAATTTTGAGCAAGAAATTATCTATATCTTCTATTAATTGGGGTTAATTGTTGCTGTCTAGAGATAGGGATTTGATTCCTGTGACTTGATCCATTATGGGCAAGCTCAGCTGGCTAATCCTTATTCTGTTTTTGTCACTACTTTAACTATTTGGACTCGTGAGAATTGATGAGCTAGATAGCTGGTGCACAAAATTGTGATCATCAATGGCGCCAACAACTTGGTACGCACAATTGTAATCTCAACTCTTTGTCACAACTCCGCACAACTAACCAGCAAGTGCACTGGTCGGCCAAGTAATAAACCTTACGTGAGTAAGGGTCGATCCCACGGAGATTGTCGGCTTGAAGCAAGCTATGGTCATCTTGTAAATCTCAGTCAGGCGGATTCAAATGGTTATGGAGAATTGATAATTAAAAGATGAATAAAATATAACATAAAGATAGAGATACTTATGTAATTCATTGGTGAGAATTTCAAATAAGCGTATTAAGATGCTTTGTTCTTCCTGAACTTCTGCTTTCCTATTGTCTTTATCCAATCATTCATACTCCTTTCCATGGCAAGCTGTATGTTGGGTTTCACCGTTGTCAACGGCTACCTCCCATCCTCTCAGTGAAAATGGTCCAAATGTGCTGTCACCACACGGCTAATCACCTGTCGGTTCTTGATCAGGTTGGAATAGGATCCATTGATCCTTTTGCGTCTGTCACTACGCACAACACTCGCGAGTTTGAAGCTCGTCACAGTCATCCCTTTCCAGATCCTGCTCGGAATACCACAGACAAGATTTAGACTTTTCGGATCTCAAGAATGCCTGCCAATAATTCTAGCCTATACCACGAAGGTTCCAATCTTAGATTAGAAACCCAAGAGATATGCATTCAATCGAAGGTAGAACAGAGGTGGTTGTCAGGCACGCGTTCATAAGGGAGGATGATGATGAGTGTCACGGATCATCACATCCATCAGGTTGAAGTATGAATGAATATCTTAGAACAAGAATAAGCGTGAATTGAATAGAAAAACAATAGTACTTTGCATTGATTCATGAGGAACAGCAGAGCTCCACACCTTAATCTATAGTGTGTAGAAACTCCACCGTTGAAAATACATAAGTGAAAATAGTGTTCATTGGCTTCGGCCCCAGAGGGGGAACCAGAATAACCAAGACGAAAAGTACAATAGCAAAATGTCCTATTTATAGAGAACTAGTAGCCTAAGGTTTACAGAAAATAAGTAAATGATGCAGAAATCCACTTCCGGGCCCACTTGGTGTGTGCTTGGGCTGAGAATTGAAGCTTTCACATGTAGAGACTTTTCTTGGAGTTAAACGCCAGCTTTTGTACCAATTTGGGCGTTTAACTCCAGCTTTTATGCCAGTTCTGGCGTTTTGACGCCAGAATTTTTATGCTGACTTGGAACGCCGGTTTGGGCCATCAAATATTGGGCAAAGTATGGACTGTTATATATTACTGGAAAGCGCATGATGTCTACTTTTCCACGCATTTGAGAGCGTGCCAATTGGGCTTTTGTAGCTCCAGAAAATCCACTTCGAGTGCAGGGAGGTCAGAATCCAACAGCATCTGCAGTCCTTTTTTAGCCTCTGAATCAGATTTTTGCTCAGGTCCCTCAATTTCAGCCAGAAAATACCTGAAATTATAGAAAAACACACAAACTCATAGTAAAGTCCAGAAATGTGATTTTTATTTAAAAACTAATAAAAATATAATAAAAAGTGACTAAAACATATTAAAAACTACCTAAAAACAATGCCAAAAAGCGTATAAATTATCCACTCATCACAACACCAAACTTAAATTGTTGCTTGTCCCCAAGCAACTGAAAATCAAAGTAGGATAAAAAGAAGATAATATACAATGAATTCCGAAAACATCTATGAAGATCGGTCTTAATTAGATGAGCGGGGCTATTAGCTTTTTGCTTCTCAATAGTTTTGTCATCTTACTTTATCCCTTGAAGTTCAGAATAATTGGCATCTATAGGAACTCAAAATTTAGATAGTGTTATTGATTCTCCTAGTTCAGTATGTTGATTCTTGAACACAGTTACTTTCTGAGTCTTGGACGTGACCCTAAGCATTTTGTTTTCCAGTATTACCACCGGATACATAAATGCCACAGACACATAACTGGGTGAACCTTTTCAGATTGTGACTCAGCTTTGCTAGAGTCCCCAATTAGAGGTGTCCAGAGCTCTTAAGCACACTCTTTTGCTTTGAACCACGACTTTAACTGCTCAGTCTCAAGCCTTTCACTTGACAACTTCACGCCACAAGCACATGGTTAGGGAAAGCTTGGTTTAGCCGCTTAGGCCAGGATTTTATTCCTGTGGGCCCTCCTATCCACTAATGCTCAAAGCCTTGGATCCTTTTTATTTTACCCTTGTCTTTTGGTTCAAAGGGCTATTGGCTTTTTCTGTTTGCTTTTTCTTTTTCTTTTTTTTCGCCATTTTTTTTTTGCAAGCTTTTCACTGCTTTTTCTTGCTTCAAGAATCAATTTTATGATTTTTTAGATTATCAAATAATATTTCTCCTTTTTCATCATTCTTTCAAGAGCCAATAATTTTAACATTCATGATCAACAAATTCAAAAATATGCACTGTTCAATCATTCATTCAGAAAACAAAAAGTATTGCCACCACATCAGAATAATTAAACTAATTAAAATTTGAAATTCATGTACTTCTTTTTCTTTTGTAATTAAAAACATTTTTTTATTTAAGAAAGCTGATGAATTCATAGGACATTCATAGCTTTAAGGCATAGACACAAACATAGATAGAACATAAAGCATTAGGAACGAAAAACAGAAAAATAAGAACAGGAAAATTAAAGAACGGGTCCACCTTAGTGATGGCGGCTTGTTCTTCTTCTTGAAGGTCCAATGGAACGCTTGAGCTCCTCAATATCTCTTCCTTGCCTTTGTTGCTCCTCTCTCATGGATCTTTGGTCTTCTCTAATTTCATGGAGGAGGATGGAATGCTCTTGGTGCTCCACCCTTAGTTGTCCCATGTTGGAACCCAATTCTCCTAGGGAGGTGTTGATTTACTCCTAGTAGTTTTGTGGAGGAAAGTATATCCCTTGAGGCATCTCAGAGATTTCATGATGAGGAACTTCCTCAT
Source organism: Arachis ipaensis (assembly GCF_000816755.2). Classification (NCBI taxonomy): domain Eukaryota; kingdom Viridiplantae; phylum Streptophyta; class Magnoliopsida; order Fabales; family Fabaceae; genus Arachis; species Arachis ipaensis. Next base: position 14,810,078 of record NC_029788.2, read on the forward strand.
GCTCTTGTCCATAAGTAGGCTCTCTTGTTTGCTCCATCCTTTTCTTAGTGATGGGCTTGTCCTCATCAATGAGGATGTCTTCCTCTATGTCAATTCCAGCTGAATTGCAGAGGTGACAAATAAGATGAGGGAAGGCTAACCTTGCCAAAGTAGAGGATTTTTCCGCCACCTTGTAGAGTTCTAGGGATATAACCTCATGAGCTTCTACTTCCTCTCCAATCATGATGCTATGGATCATGATAGCCCGGTCTATAGTAACTTTAGACCGGTTGCTAGTGGGAATGGTTGAGCGTTGGATGAATTCCAACCATCCTCTAGCCACGGGCTTGAGGTCATGCCTTCTTAGTTGAACTGGCTTCCCTCTTGAATCTCTCTTCCATTGAGCGCCCTCTTCACAAATGTCTATGAGGACTTGGTCCAACTTTTGATCAAAGTTGACCCTTCTAGTGTAGGGGCGTGCATCTCCTTGCATCATGGGCAAGTTGAATGCCAACCTTACATTTTCTGGACTGAAATCTAAGCAATTCCCCCGGACCATTGTAAGCTAGTTCTTTGGGTCCAGGTTCACACTTTGATCATGGTTCTTGGTGATCCATGTATTGGCATAGAACTCTTGAACCATTAGGATTCCGACTTGTTGAATGGGGTTGGTGAGAATTTCCCAACCTCTTCTTCGAATCTCATGTCGGATCTCCGGATATTCACCCTTTTTGAGCTTGAAGGGGACCTCAGGGATCACCTTCTTCTTGGCCACAACTTCATAGAAGTGGTCTTGACGCACCCTTAAGATGAATCTCTCCATCTCCCATGACTCAGAAGTGGAAGCTTTTGCCTTTCCTTTCCTCTTTCTAGAGGTTTCTCCGGCCTTTGGTGCCATAAATGGTTATGGAAAAACAAAAAACAACGCTTTTACCATACCAAACTTAGAAGGTTTGCTCGTCCTCGAGCAAATGAAAAATGAAGGGAGTAGAAGAAGAAGAAAATGGAGGAGATGGAGAAGTGGGAGTGATTCGGCCAAGGGGGGAAAGAAGTGTTTGTGATGTGTGAAAATGAAGGAGGAATGAGGGGTTTATATAGGAGTGGAGAGAGGGGTAGGGTTCGGCCATGTATGGGTGGGTTTGGGAGGGAAAGTGGTTTGAATTTGAATGGTGAGGTAGGTAGGGTTTTAAGATGGATGGATGTGGATTGGTGAAGAGATTATGGAGAAGAGGGTAGGATTTGATAGGTGAGGGGTTTTTGGGAAAGAGGTATTGAGGTGATTGGTGAAGGGTATTTTGGGAAGGGTGTTATGGAAAGGTGTGAAGAAGAGAGAGAGAGATGAGGTAGGTGGGGATCCTGTGGGGGATCCACAGATCTTGAGGTGTCAAGGATTTCTCATCCCTGCACTATGTTGGCGTGTAAACGCCCCCTTGATTGCCAATCCTGGCGTTAAACGCCAGGTTGTTACCCATTTCTGGCGTTAAACACCAGCTCTATGCCCCTTTCTGGCATTAAACGCCAGTTCTGTGCCCCCTTTCTGGCATTAAACGCCCAGAATGGTGCTAGACTGGGTGTTTAACGCCCATTCTGCTACCCTTACTAGCGTTTAAACGCCAGTAAGCTTCTCCTTCAGGGTGTGCTATTTTTAATACTGTTTTTCATTTTGTTTTTGCTTTTTCAGTTGTTTTTGTGACTTCACATGATCATCAACCTACAGAAAACATAAAATAACAATAGAAAATAAATAGATATAATAAAATTGGGTTGCCTCCCAACAAGAGCTTCTTTAATGTCAATAGCTTGACAGTGGGCTCTCATGGAGCCTCACAGATACTTAGAGCATGATGATGGCCTCCCAACATCAAACTTAGAGTTTGAATGTGGGGGCTCTATTTGACTCTGCATTGAGAGAAGCTTTTCATGCTTCCTCTCCATAGTTACAGAGGGAAATCCTTGAGCTTTAAACACAAGGGAGTCCTCATTCACTTGAAGGACCAATTCTCTTCTGTCAATATCAATCACAGCTTTTGCTGTGGCTAGAAAGGGCCTGCCAAGGATGATGGATTCATCCATACACTTCCCAGTGTCTAGGATTATGAAATCAGCAGGGATGTAGTGGCCTTCAACCCTTAGCAAGACATCCTCTACAAGTCCATAAGCCTGTTTCCTTGAATTGTCAGCCATCTCTAGTGAGATTCTTGCAGCTTGTACCTCACGGATCCCTAGCTTCTCCATCACAGAGAGTGGCATGAGGTTTATACTTGACCCCAGGTCACACAGAGGTCATGGTGCCTATCATACAAGGTATTGAGAACTTTCCAGGATCTTGTCTCTTCTGAGGTAATCTCTGCCTAGTCAAGTCATCCAGTTCTTTGGTGAGCAAGGGGGGTTCATCCTCCCAAGTCTCATTACCAAATAACTTGGCATTTAGTTTTATGATTGCTCTAAGGTACTTAGCAACTTGCTCTTCAGTAACATCTTCATCTTCTTCAGAGGAAGAATACTCATCAGAGCTCATGAATGGTAGAAGTAAATTCAATGGAATCTCTATGGTCTCTGTATGAGCCTCAGATTCCCATGGTTCCTCATTAGGGAACTCCTTGGAGGCCAGTGGACGTCCATTGAGGTCTTCCTCAATGAAAATCACTGCCTCTTCCTCCTCTCCAGGTTCGGCCGTGTGGGTTATATTGATGGCCTTGCACTCTCTTTTTGGGTTCTCTTCTGTATTGCTTGGGAGAGTGCTAGGAGGGAGTTCAGTAATTTTCTTACTCGGCTGACCCACTTGTGCCTCCAAATTTCTAATAAAGGACCTTGTTTCAGTCATGAAACTTTGAGTGGCCTTAGATAGATCAGAGACTACAGTTGCTAAGTCAGAGTGGCTCTGCTTAGAATTCTCTGTCTGTTGCTGAGAAGATGATGGAAAAGGCTTGCTATTGCTAAACCTAATTCTTATTCACAGGATTTCTTTCAGAAGTGTACATGAATTGGTTATTTGCAACCATCTCAATGAGTTCCTGAGCTTCTGCAGGCGTCTTCTTCAGATGAAGAGATCCTCCAGCAGAGCTGTCCAATGACATCTTGGATAGTTCAGACAGACCATCATAGAAGATACCTATGATGCTCCATTCAGAAAGCATGTCAGAAGGACACCTTCTGATCAATTGCTTGTATCTTTCCTAAGCTTTATAGAGTGATTCACCTTCCTTCTGTCTGAAAGTTTGGACTTCCACTCTAAGCTTACTCAGCTTCTGAGGTGGAAAGAACTTTGCCAAGAAGGCATTGACTAGCTTTTCCCAAGAGTCCAGGCTTTCTTTAGGTTGTGAGTCCAACCATGTCCTAGCTCTGTCTCTTACAGCAAAAGGGAAGAGAATAAGTCTGTAGACCTCATGGTCAACCCCATTGGTCTTAACAGTATCACAGATTCGCAAGAATTCAGCTAAGAACTGATGAGGATCTTCCAATGGAAGTCCATGAAAATTGCAATTCTGTTGCATTAGAGAAACTAATTGAGGTTTAAGCTCAAAGTTGTTTGCTCCAATGGCAGGAATTGAGATGCTTCTCCCATAGAAGTCGGGAGTAGGTGCAGTAAAGTCACCAAGCACCTTCCTTGCATTGTTGGCATTGTTGTTATTTTCGGCTGCCATGGCTTCTTCTTGTTTGAAAAGTTCTGTTAGGTCCTCTACAGAGAGTTGTGCTTTAGCTTCTCTTAGCTTTCTCTTCAAGGTCCTTTCAGGTTCAGGATCAGTTTCAACAAGAATGCCTTTGTCTTTGTTCCTGCTCATATGAAAGAGAAGAGAACAAGAAGGTATGGAATCCTCTATGTCACAGTATAGAGATTCCTTGAGGTGTCAGAAGAAGAATAGAAGGAGAAGGTAGAGATGAGAATTCAAACTTATAGAGAGAGAGTCCGAATTGCTGATAGTGGAGGAGTGTTAGTCCTTAAATAAAAGGATGTGAGAAGAGGGGAAGAATTTTTGAAATTAAATTTAAAAAGATTTTGAAATAATTAAAAGAAATTTTAAAAAAATTGATTGATGATTTTCGAAAATTAAAATTGAGAAAGTAGTTAAGTGTTTTTGAAAAAGATTTTGAAATCAGAAATAAAAAAAGGATATGATTGAAAATGTTTTTGAAAAAGATGTGATTGAGAAGATACGATTGAGAAGATATGATTTTAAAAAGATATGATTGAAAGGATATGATTGAAAAACAATTTAAAAAAATTTGATTTTGAAATTAATGATTTGGCTAACAAGAATTTTAAAAGATATGATTCTAAAATTTAAATATTGAACCTTTCTTAACAAGAAAGAAATTTTTGAATCAAATCACTATTTTCGAAAATAGTAAGAGAAAAAATGGAAAGGATTTAATTTTGAAAAGATATGATTGAAAAGATATGATTTGAAAAAGATTTGATTTTGAAAAATTATGAAAATTTGAAAAAGATTTGAATTGAAAACAAAATCTTTTCTCTTGTGCCATCCTGGCGTTAAACGCCCAGAATGGTATCCATTTTGGCGTTTAACGCCCAAAATTCTACCCTTTTGGGCGTTTAACGCCCAACCAGGTACCCTGGCTGGCATTTAAACGCCAGTTTTCCTTCTTCACTGGGCGTTTTAAACGCCCAACTTTTTCTGTGTAATTCCTCTGCTGAATGTTCTGAATCTTCAATTCTCTGTATTATTGACTTGAAAAGACATAGTTTTGAAAAAAAAAAATTTTGAATTTTTAGAGAATAATAACAAAATGAAACTAAATCATGAAGAACTTAAGATCAAATAAACAATGCATGCAAGACACCAAACTTAGAAATTTTTATATTAGAGACACTAACAAATTGAGAATGCATATGAGAAACAACAAAACACACAAAACAAGAGAATTTAAAAATCAGAGCAAGGAAATCATCAAGAACAACTTGAAGATTAATGAAGAACATAATGCATATATTCAAAAAATGCAAGAAGAATAAAGACATGCAATTGACACCAAACTTAAAAATTGACACTAGACTCAAACAAGAAACATAAATTATTTTTGGTTTTTATGATTTTATAAATTTTTTTGTAATTTTTTTTCGAAAATTATTCAGAAAAAGAAAAATAAGGATTTCAAAATTTTTAATAAGAATTTCAGGAATCATGCAGTGTTAGTCTAAAACTTCAGTCTAAAAAGATTAGACATGGCTAGCCAAGCTTCAGCAGAACCTTACATACAACAGCCAAATTGATGAGAATCAATCAGCTTTTGTGATGATAAAAACATCATCTGAAATTCTAGAATTCATTCTTAAAAATTCTGAAGAATAAAAATAAAATAAAGTTACCTAATCTAAGCAACAAGATGAACCGTCAGTTGTCCAAACTCGAACAATCCCCGGCAACGGCGCCATAAACTTGGTGCACAAAATTATGATCATCAATGGCGCCAACAACTTGGTACGCACAATTGTAATCTCAACTCTTTGTCACAACTCCGCACAACTAACCAGCAAGTGCACTGGGTCGTCCAAGTAATAAACCTTACGTGAGTAAGGGTCGATCCCATGGAGATTGTTGACTTGAAGCAAGCTATGGTCATCTTGTAAATCTCAGTCAGGCAGATTCAAATGGTTATGGAGAATTGATAATTAAAAGATGAATAGAATATAACATAAAGATAGAGATACTTATGTAATTCATTGGTGAGAATTTCAGATAAGCGTATGAAGATGCTTTGTTCCTCCTGAACTTCTGCTTTCCTATTGTCTTCATCCAATCATTCATACTCCTTTCCATGGCAAGCTGTATGTTGGGTTTCACCGTTGTCAATGGCTACCTCCCGTCCTCTCAATGAAAATGGTCCAAATGCGCTGTCACCACACGGCTAATCATCTGTCGGTTCTCGATCATGTTGGAATAGGATCCATTGATCCTTTTGCGTCTGTCACTATGCCCAACACTCGCGAGTTTGAAGCTCGTCACAGTCATCCCTTCTTAGATCCTACTCGGAATACCACAGACAAGGTTTAGACTTTCCGAATCTCAGGAATGGCCGCCAATAATTCTAGCCTATACCACGAAGGTTCCAATCTTAGATTAGAAACCCAAGAGATATGCATTCAATCGAAGGTAGAACGGAGGTGGTTGTCAGGCACGCGTTCATAAGGGAGGATGATGATGAGTGTCACGGATCATCACATCCATCAGGTTGAAGTACGAATGAATATCTTAGAACAAGAATAAGCGTGAATTGAATAGAAAAACAATAGTACTTTGCATTGATTCATGAGGAACAGTAGAGCTCCACACCTTAATCTATAGTGTGTAGAAACTCCACTGTTGAAAATACATAAGTGAAAATAGTGTTCATTGGCTTCGGCCCCAGAGGAGGAACCAGAATAACCAAGACGAAAAGTACAATAGCAAAAGGTCCTATTTATAGAGAACTAGTAGCCTAGGGTTTACAGAAATAAGTAAATGATGCAGAAATCCACTTCCGGGCCCACTTGGTGTGTGCTTGGGCTGATCATTGAAGTTTTCACATGTAGAGACTTTTCTTGGAGTTAAATGCCAGCTTTTGTGCCAGTTTAGGCGTTTAACTCCAGCTTTTATGCCAGTTCTGGCGTTTTGACGCCAGAATTTTTATGCTGACTTAGAACGCCGGTTTGGGCCATCAAATCTCAGGAAAAGTATAGACTATTATATATTGATGGAAAGCTCAGGATGTCTACTTTCCAACGCAATTGAGAGCACGCCAATTGAGCTTCTGTAGCTCCAGAAAATCTACTTCGAGTTCAGGGAGGTCAGAATCCAACAGCATCTGCAGTCCTTTTTCAACCTCTGAATCAGATTTTTGCTCAGGTCCCTCAATTTCAGCCAGAAAATACCTGAAATCATAGAAAAACACACAAACTCATAGTAAAGTCCAGAAATGTGATTTTTATTTAAAAACTAATAAAAATATAATAAAAAGTGACTAAAACATATTAAAAACTACATAAAAACAATGACAAAAAGCATATAAATTATCTGCTCATCAATAGCTAATTAAGTTAGATTAACTAATAGATTGTAAATTTTTCTGTTAAAGTATAATTTTAATTAGAGTAATCATACATCTGTCTATGACATTACGTCTAAACCCCTCACCAGAACTGCAAAAAAGATTGCCGCAAGTGGTTGAGTTCATAAAAAAGGATCTCATGGTTGTGTTATATATGATTTGGGATACATATATGTCTGAGTTGTTTTCATACATCCATTGACTTACATACTTTTTATACGAGAACCTTCTCCTGACATTCTGGATCCCATGATAATTTGATTATCAACAAGCTGCAGTGGATCCACCTGAAGATTGTTTTCATATAAGGTTGATCATTACTCTTCTTGAAACCTGTAGACATTACTTTGATCGTGACTCTTCAAAGAGAAAACTTGATCGATTTCTTATACACTTCTAGAGGTATATTTTAAGCAAAGGTGCACTGCCTCTCGACATTAAATTTGACTTGCAGGTCAGTCAGGCAATCTACTGCTATATGCATTCTACGTTTTTTTTGAAAATACAAATTTATTATATTAAAATTGAGGAACTAATTTATGATTTTTGCTATTAGTTTAATAGTTTGATCCATATATCTGTCTTCTTTTTAAATTTATGGCATTTAATATTCATCTGATTCTTTGCTCTAATCATAGTCTTGTGATCTTGTGATCTTTGTGTGACATATATACTGGGGTTTCCCCTGTCATAATTCCGTGATGGCAACAAGGTCTCGTGAGTCCTGTTGCCATATACGCATCGGTTTTTGACATGTCAAATTCTTTGTAGCAAGTTTCATGGATTGTGAATAAAGATTTAGGTAAAGAAACTCAGTCAATATCTGGTTGAGTATAATCAGAAATTTTCATTTGTTCTCTCTAATTAATTGTAAATATCATTAACTTAAACCTACCTTAAATACATTGTGATCATGATGCCTGGGAATTGATAGTCAAACTAAGCACAATTGTGGTACCTATAAACCAATTTGGTGAATGTTTCAGTGTAGCATGTGAAAAATACATTGCCAATGTGTTTAAGGAGGATAGGAAAAGAACGCACCCTAATACTTCCCTGTTACTAATGCTATGACTTTTCCCTTTCAATCTTCTCTATTCTTTTAAGATTATTTTAGTTTTAATATGGTATAGTCGTGGAAATAAAAGTCAACTTAAATCGCACCTGGGGATTACCCTGCTTGCTGCAGTAATAAGAAATTGTTCAAGAATATAAACACATTTTACCTCATTTAATTGCTTTAATTTTGACCTATCGCAAGAGTACATGTTAAGCTAATAATAACACCATATCTAGTTATAACTTACAATTAATGCAAACTTTTCCTTCTAAATTGTGTATTATACATGTAGATCACTCTGAATGCTTGAACTAGCAAGCACCAAGTGGTTTTCCATTTAACTAGATCAAAATGCTTGCAAGGTAACAACTAATAAGCAGAAGCATAAATGACAAAGTTTCTTAACACAATCATTTACACTATAGGATGCTACACTGATTCATTATATATGAATTCGAAGGTAGCCATTTTTTCTATTATTTCTCAGAATACAGATTTTAAAGTTTAAATTTTCTTGTTCGTCTCTTTTTTTTTTCCAGGTAAAGAAAATATTGCACTCATAGGCCTACCTTTTTTAATCCTATTTTTTATACTCTTTTTCACTGGACCAATTATTTGCACTTACACAGTAGATGACAGGATATGAAAACTATAATACGACTTTTTTAGAAGCATATCTAAAACAAAATATCTACAATTTCAAGATTCTATTCCCTATATGTTATAATTGTTTAGTTACGTATTCTGATTTAATTGTTTTCTTAATCTAACTTTTGATCCTGTTTTCTTTTTTGTTTTTTAAGATATTTTGAAGATTCTATTCTATTCTATGCTATTTTGATTGTTTAGTTATATTTCTTGTTATAACTATTTTTTAATTCTAACATTTATTCATGCTTTCTTTCTCATTTTTTAAGGAAGCTTTTCTTTATCTTTTTATTTTTTTGGACTTGGAACCAGCAATTCTTTCTACCAGTATTTTTTTAGAAAGTACAGAATTTTGCAATGAGTAAGCCTCCTCCCCAATACCTTTCGTGTGCTATTTGTTATCCTGGATGCAAGAATAAAATATTTTTGTTTGCGATTTAAGTTATTCTGTCGCTCCCTACATGGTTTTGCTTGTTTTAAAGTGTCTAGTTTAACTCATATATTAGTCTCCCATTTCATACTTGTGATAAACCGTGATTGGTTCTTCTGACACAGCCCATTTTGGCTCAACTTTTTTTTATATCCATGTCCTTATTTACTGTTTATTCATTTGTGGGTGCTATTTCATTAAAGCAGATATTGATAAGAGCTGGATTAAAAAACCACGAGGTAGTGCAGAATATAGGATGGTCTGAATAAATTCCTTGACTTCGCATTTGCCAATGCATCATCCGATGGGATGATACATTGCCCATGTCCTTTGTGTGGGTTCCGGTTTTTCCAAACTAGAGAGGATGCGTATGATCATCTTCTGATGAAACCCTTTCCCCCTAACTATACTTTTTTGTTACATCACGGTGAGAGGATCGTAGATGAGAGCTCTAGCGGCAGAGAAGAATTTGAACCCACTCATAACTCAGGTGATCAAATGCGTGACATGGTCCACGAGGCATTCAACTTCCCGGGAATGCAGGGCGATGATGAAGACTCGATGGATGAACATGTTGGAAACGGTGTGGAGGGGTTGTCGTACTTGTCCAACGAACCTAGCCACGAGGCTCGTGCTTACATGACTTGCTTGAGGATGACGAGCAGGAACTATATCCTGGTTGCTTAGGATTCTCGAAGCTGTCTTTCTTGGTGAGACTGTACCATATAAAGTGCATGTGCGGAGTGAGCGACAAGACTTTCGGTTTGATTCTAGAGCTATTAGGGGACGCCTTTCAGCATGCAAAGATTCCGAAGACCTTGCACGATACCAAGATGATCATACAGAAGTTTGGTATTCAGTACAAGAAGATAGATGCATGTCCAAATGACTGCATGCTATACCAGGGCTCCGACCAAGACCTGTCTAGGTGCAAACGGTGTGGAGCATCTAGGTGGAAGCAAAAGATCTGGAAGAATTCTTTAGTAAGGATCAACGTAGTTGTCAAGAAGAATGGGAAACCTCAGGTGGCGAAGAGTCTCCGCTAATTTCCTCTGATTCCACGGTTGCAGCGATTATTCATGTCTAGCAAGACAGCCGTGGACATATTGTGGCACAAGAGCGGAACCAATTCTGACGGTTCTTTGAGGCATCCAAGGGACGGCGAGGCCTGGAAAGCATTTGACAGGAGAGATACTGACTTTCTGCCAATCTGCGCAGTGTTCGCTTAGCCCTGGCCAGTGATGGCTTCAATCCTTATGGAAACCTCAGTTCAAAGTACTCAATAAGGCCAGTGATTCTTATTCTGTACAACTTACCCCCATGGATTTGCATGAAACAAACCAACTTTATTATCTCCATGATTATTCCCAGTCCTAAAATGCCTGGCAATGACATAGATGTCTACCTACAGCCCCTGATCGATGAGTTGAAGCAGTTGTGGGCCGGTGTTGATACGTACGACGCCAGTGAGAAGAAAACATTCAAGATGTGTGCTGCGTTGATGTGGACCATCAACAATTTTCCTGGATTGGGCAATTTATCTAGCTGGAATATGTACGGAGGGAGAGCTTGCCCCACGTGCAATATGGACGGTGAGACTAGGCGACTCACCGTCAGTCAGAAATGGTGTTTCATGGGTCATCGTCGCTTCTTGAATCACGATCACAGATATAGACAAGACTGGAGTAGATTTGATGGAAAGGTAGAGGATAGATCCCCATCTGTCAAATTGACTGGCAGGGATATCTTGAGACAGTTGGAGGGTGTGCCAGTCTCACACGGCAAGGTGCAGGCGGTGGGCGGTAAAAGAAGGCACGGACATCAGACCGTGGTTCAAGACGAGTCTCCCTGGAAAAAGAGGAGTATATTCTTTGATCTCCCATACTAGGAGACCAACGAATTATGCCACAACCTTGACGTGATGCACATAAAGAAGAATGTGTGCGACAACATTGTCTTCACCATGTTGAACGAGAGTGGTAAATCCAAAGACCACCTAAAAGCTCGAAAAGATCTCCAGTTGATGGGAATCAGGCATGATATGTGGCTACTTGAAGGTGGAAAGTATCCCTTTGCAGTCTTTACCCTGTCAAATCCACAGAAGGATGTCTTTCTTAGGACTATCAAGAATGTGGTCTTTCTAGACGAGTACTTTAGCAACATCTCCCGTTGTGTTGATTTAAAACACCTCAAGTTATCGGGCTTGAAGAGTCATGATTGACACATTCTAATGGAACATCTCTTGCCAATTGCGTCAAGACACGTATTGCCCACACAAGTTTCCGCCGTCTTGGCTCAGTTATCAACCTTTTTTCGACTAATATGCAGCAAATCCATAGATCCTCATCAACTCCCTCTCCTTCAGGATCGTGTGGTCCATACTCTATGCCACATGGAGATGATATTTTCACCTTCCTTTTTCACAGTCATGGTTCATCTAACGGTGCATTTGGTCGAGGAAGCACGCCTCGGTGGTCCAGTGCATTACCGATGGATATACCTAATTGAGAGGTAAAAATCTACTTAACGTTTCTCGACCTGTTTTATGAGGATAGCTGTCATCTATAATTTTATGTGTTATGTTCTCGAAGGTATCTATGTCGTCTCAAGCAGTACGTGCGTAATAGGGCACAACTAGAGGGATCTATTGCAGAGGGCTACTTGTCAGAAGAAATTCTCACATTCTGCTCAAGATATCTAGATAATTTCGAGACTAGGATCAATTGACCGACGCGGGTTGACGATTGACCAAGCGATGCCCTGTCGATCGAGATTTCCAGGATGTTCCCAGAAGTTGGAAAGGCGGTCGAAGCTGCTTTATTTTTTACTTTGACTACCACTGAAATCCTTCAAGCACATCGTCATGTACTGGTCAATTGCATTGCTGTAGAGAAATTTTTGGAGTAAGTATCAAGACTGAGTTCTAAAATTATCCAGTGAGCCAATATGGTATTCATAGTATTGAATATGAACACATTTTTCTGTATGCATAGTGAGTACAGAGCCATCACAAAGAGAAAACTGCGATGTAAAATGAGATCTCAGTCTCACATAGATAGTGTGGTGCACAGAGAATTCCCCAACTGGTTCAGGCATGAGGTAATCCTTAATATCACATAATCCCACTACCCTTTGATGCTTTCTTTCTTCTAACGGTTCAATTCTAGGTCCCATTTGGAAGCACCAGTCATTCGAACAAGTTGCAATGGCTTGTCTGTGGGCCCCTTGTAAAGTTGGGAAAGGAGGAATGGGAGTTAGGGGTTGGTGTATCAGAGGGGGATACAGGAGTAGATTTGGTAGTTTAAAATGCGCTACTCTTTTAGAAGTAAACTTGACTTGGTATTAAACATGGGTTTAATTCAAGAACTTATGAAAGGCTTGAAATCATGCTAATTATGAGCTTCATTTGATGAGTGTTTCTTCTTATATGATTTTGTATATTTTCTTTTTTGTTGAACAATTATATCAAATAAAGAGAGAAAACTTAACAAGGAGAACATGATTTTATAGAGAGTTAAAATCAAAGTAGTTCAAACATAGGTCAAAGCTAAGGTTCCGACACCTGTTTTTTTAAATTATTATATTATTCATTGGTACGTGAAAAGCTTAGAAAAGCTCAAAATCAGATGAATTAATTAATTGTTTAAAATTTCAAGGTTTTTTTTTTAAAGCAAGGAGTGTATATATAATTTTTAAAACAAGTTTAATTATTTATTTATTATAGATTTAGTTATTTTATTATGGTAGATTTGATTATTTTAGTAGTTAATTATTTAATTAAAAAAAATAACATATGATTATTGATTTAATTATTAATTTTTTCGTGTATATTATTTTTTGAGTGTATAATAGTATAGTTAGGATTAGACAGACGTAAGAAACTGCATAAGTAACCATAAAAGTCATAACTTGGTTTCTACATAATCATCATGTGTGCCTGCTAATAAAGGTGAAAAATAAAACTCAAGGTCAGCTAGATCTTTTGTATTCTTTATATATATATATTATTAACACCACATATCAAAAGAGTAAAATTGAGAAATTTAGCAAATAAAGGGTACTCCTTAGTACTCTGATTAGTAGGTGTTATATAAAGAATGTTTTTTATTGCTAAGCCATTTTTTCATTATAATAGAAAACAGAGTACCCAGTAGAACCAACAAAAAAATAGAAAATTTGTATGTGAAGTGAAGTGCACTTTTTAAAAAAAAACAATTAATTATTCGATGGTTAAGCAAGATAAGGCAATAATGCTAGACAGACAATTAGAGTTGTCCTTTGCATTTGATACACTCTTGAATGTATGTGGTGCTTTTTCATGTTGAAATGGTTGGAAGTATTTTAGATTCCTGGGCAGAAATTATAGTTTCACATGTGTATAATCTTATATCTATATTTAAACTTGTTTTTTCTATATGAATTAGTCAATGAATTATAATTCAATTTTGGTTGTAACAAATTTACCAAAAAAGCATGAATGTGCTTTGACTCTTCTTGATTCTAATTTGTTTTTTTCGTTGAAAAAGGCGCCCTTTTATCTTCTAAGATGGCGTCGTTTCACGAAAAAACCGAAATTAGGACCAGGATGTCAGCAACCACAAACGGCTCCACCTCTGGTCTCGGCTTCCCAGTACGATGATTCTGGAATTTTTCCGGACAGTGGTGATAGTGTCCCTCCAACTTCACGCCCGTTCCTTCCGCCGCGCAGTGTACCAAGGCCTGCTCCACAAACAAGCACAAATAACATTCAGAACTCGGAGCCAAGCCATGTAAACTCCGCAGATAATGCCAATAATGTAGATTCGTTGATCAATAAGTTGATGACTCCTTTGTTGATTCTAGAGCTCAGAATCGCAAAGGACGCAAGACTACAGAGTTTTGGGAAGTCAGGATAATCAGTAATTTATTTAATAGTTTTTATATGTTCAACATGATTTAGATTCTTATTATGTATTCTTATTCTCGCATGTTGTCCACTACGGATACACATAAGGTATTATGTTTGGCTTATAGATTCCGATGGCACAATTAAACCGGCAAGACTAAGAGCTTGTTTGGGTAAGCTTTTAAAAAAAGATCTTTTTTTGAGTTATCTTTTTTTAAAAGATCTTATAGAGAAGTAAAAGTAATTTTATGTTTGGATATCTCATGTAAAAAGGTCTTTTTATCTATCAATTATGTTTGGGTATAACAATATAAAAGTACTTTTTTGTTCATTTATTACATGAAAAACATCTTTTTTTTAAGGAAAAAAGATCTTTTAAAAAAAGATGTAAATTACAGCTTCTCAAAAAAGATCTTTTTTTGATTTTACTAGTGCTTTTACTTTTACTACTAGAAATTTGCCAAATACGTTAAAAAATAAAAAAAGATCTTTTTTCATTGAAAAAAGATATTTTTTTAACAAAATAATGGCGCCCAAACATGCACTAAGCGTGAGGGAGGCTATGGAACGACCTAACGGTAGAAAGATCGTGCTCAGGTTCAACAATGCAAAGCAAGCAATTGGAAACGAAGTTGGACTGTTGAGTAGTGTGCTTGGTCTGCTAGGATCTGACTTTGGAAATTTTCCTATCTGTGAGGAAAGTTGGCGTAAGATTACCACTAAGGACAAAGTTTATAACAAATATGTCAAGGTAAAAGTTTATATCCCCTTTGAAATAAATCTGTTTATTTTTACAATTTTTGACAAATTGTTATTATCTGTATAGCAAATTTTCCACTTTGATGAAGATAGCGAATGAACTATCAAGAAAAATATTTTGAAAATTATGGGGAAGTCTTGGAAGAAAACAAGGCTGAGGTTGTATAATGCTTATTTCGAGCCAACGTTCACGACTGAACAAAATATTGAGAACCGTCTGCCAGGAATCGATCGAGAGCATTGGAGATGGTTCCTTGACTATCGCGCCAAAGTTGAGACGAAGGTAATCTAGTAGATTATTGGTATACAACAATAGTTTTTATGTTGCATTGAGTCTTTTTAAATCAGTTTTTAATCGCCCTTTGTCTTTACTGGACCAATAGGAGAAGTGCAGGAAAAATGCAAAGAATCAATCAAAGCAACTATATACTCATACTGGCGGTTCGAAAAGCTTTGCATGGCGGATGGATGAAGAGGTACTTTATTTTTCTTATTCATTCTTTGGACTATTTCTGTGACTTAAGGTTGCCTTGATTGTGTTAAATACGGTAATGGCATAAAATTTGTTGATATAGTCGGAACAACAAGGGAGAAGAGTCTACTACTACTTATAATTGATCGATAAAGTTAAGATTTTTAATAGGGTAATAGTCTACTTTTCTATGTTATTTTGTTTTTTTACCTCTTTGGTGAATGGTTTACTCCCTATGTCATAATGGACTAAGAGACCTTTACAATTTCTAATTCAGCTTACTTTAATTATCATTGCAAATTTACCTGTTATGTTTTTAGACATTTTGAACTTCGATATAATTTGGAAACAGCTGGGGTAGAATTTGAATAATTGAGTTTTATTTATCCCTTACTTCTTTTTATAGTGGTTGGCATCCTATGTTGTTATCTTTTGGTGTGTTCTTGACATGAGATGGACCCATCAACATATTTATTGCATTTGCTAATTTGTGTCTGTAGAAAAGAATTGAGGAGATTGAGCAACAGGATGAGTCATCTAGGGTGTTGTCTCAAAATGATTCCATTGCTCAGGTTTTCGGAAAAGAGAAACCAGGTAGAGTACGTGGTGTGGGTTTTGAACCGACTCCTAGTCAACTCTTCGGTCCAAATTCACATGCGCCTGGCAACGGAGTCCAACTAAAGGAGACTAAGAGGAAGCTGCTTGAACTGCAGGCAGAGCTGGAAGGCGAGAAGTTGAAGAGGAAGGCGATGGAGGATGAGGCAGCAGCAGAGAAGAAAAAGATGAAGGCGATGGAGAGTTCTCTGATTTAGTTGTTTCAATGGCAGGGTGAGGAGCTGCCACCAGACATCGCTGCAGGGATGAATTTCGTGGAATGATTGAGTGAAAAATAGAATATTAGGATTGGAGATATTTTGCATTGAAGCAAATATTTTATTAAATTAGACTGAGCAACTCTTTGAAAGAGATTTATTTTTGTTCGTATTTTGATGGATATATTATTTGGTTTTGCTTATATTTCAATCTTGTTTTTACTACAAGTTTAGATTCTAAGGTTGAAAATATTCACTCTTAAAATAATAAAAAATATAAAAACCATTTAGCGGCGGTTTAAAACCGCCACTAAACGTGCGAAAAATTGGACATATCGAACTTAATTGCGGCGGTTTGTAAACCGCCAGTAATTATGAAGCAAATCGTGACATGTTCATTCGGCGGTGGTTTTCTATGGTGTGCCGCAAAATTTTGATTTAGCAACGGTTATACCAGCGGTTACTGGAAACCGCCACCAAACCCAATCCCGGCGCCCATATCCATGGCGGTCCAGTAAACCACCAGTATTTGATTTTGCAGCGGTTTAAAATCGCCGCTAATCAAGCAAAAAATCGCCGCCAATTTCTGCCTCCCTTGTAGTGTTAACAGTAAATTATAGCAACTAATTCATATATATTATTAAAATAGAATAAAATTATGCCACTTTTAGCTGATGCCATGATTGACACAACTTTACTTGAAATGTTTAGACGTATTACAAAAATTTGGTGTCATTAATCTAAATTAAACACATAAAAATTTATACGTGTGGATAAATTTTTAGATCTACATAGTAGGTTTTTTTTTTTTTAAAAATGCATATATTATATTAAGTAAGTTGAAGAAAAGAAAAGAGAAAAGAATGAAAATGGTGAGAGAAAAAAGAGTGTGTGTTGAAATGTGGGAGACATTAAGAGAAAGTGAATGAAAAAAATTAAGAAGAAGTAATTAGATTATAAAAATATTTTAAGTTTTAAGTAAAATTCTAATAAAATAAAATTCCAAAACGGGCC
>NC_029788.2:14827238-14827878 GCF_000816755.2 Arachis ipaensis
TAATTTATAACCAATCAAAATTTTATTTGAAATTTTGTAATAAATTATTACCTGCAAAAAAAATTTTAAATTTTTTATACTTATTAAAATACAAACAAATAAATTAATTATACAACCAACTTAAATTGATTGAATACATGCCAATTATAATGCATGTCCCACAACTACATGCATATATACAAGTTGGGCATGTTGTATGTCCAGGGAAAGATTCAAAAGAGATAGGCTAGAGACCTATTTTCAGAGAGAAACCAAAGTCTAGTTGATAATAATAATTATTGGCCCTTACTAATAAAGAAGTTAAGTGGAAATTAAGATTTTTACTTAGTTTATGTTGAAAAAATTTATCCGATTAATTCATACATTATTTTATTGGTCCAATATATATCCAGTATTTCATTAGGTGGAACTTCTTTATCAGTGTGTTATCCAATAAGATCATATATATCACCCAGAATTATAATCTATACATGATACATAAACCCATAAGATTAATATTTAACGAGTTGAAACTCCTTCAATAATTAATATTCTTTTTTTCATGCTAATAATCGTGTATGTACTCCGAGACAAAAACTAAAGGAAAAAAAAAATACCTGGTGATAATTGCTTCATCATAGTAGTTATTTGTAGACCTTTT
>NC_029788.2:14827926-14828510 GCF_000816755.2 Arachis ipaensis
AAGGTTTGTTTAATTATTCTCTTTATTGTTAATTAATTATTTATTCATATATTTTGGTATATATATTCAAAAGGAAAATAATGTACCTTGACATTTTATGTCCTATTTAATTAAGTTCAGTAAATGTTTACAATTTGTAGATGACTTGCCCAAAAAGATATTAGAAAATCAAATTCGTAAGAGTGGATTCTCACATGAAATAGAAAGTAATTAATATTATTGTTTCATGATAAACTATTATGATTTGGTTAATAAGATACTGATATTTTGGTTTTTGTCAAATTCAAAAACAATATTCCCCATGAAATATTTTCATTGATTAAATATCATATTTCATCATAAATTATAAAAATATTATTAGTAATTATGGTAGCAAATATCATTAGTAATTCATGAAGATGACTATATATATGCATAATAAAACAAAAACGTTATTTATACACTAAAATCAGTCATTATATATTTATATATAAATATATTTTTAATTTATTTTTATAATATGTTTTATATTTTAATAACTAATTTTATATTAATAACTAATTTTAATGTAATAAATATCAACAAAGGTAAGATAAAATATCACT
>NC_029788.2:14828656-14832170 GCF_000816755.2 Arachis ipaensis
TATATTAAAATTGAAATATATTGTAATAGTTTTATGCATGTTGATTGTTGCGTGATGAGCTGCGTCGTTGTGTATACATTTGTGTATATATAAGAGATCAATTCAGAGGCCAAAAATACAGCAAATAATTATAATCCTTGTATCATTGTTTTAGTCGTTGAATTTGTATAATAATGGCAATGTCTTCGTTCTCATGCGCTGCTACTGTTCTTCTACTGCTTCTACTCACAATTGACCTTCGCATGGCAGGTTCGTCTCTCGTTAATGTTATAGAATCATTGATTGGTTTTATTTGTACAGGAGTGCTATAGCCAATAACTTTTGTCATTTGTAGCCATCAAATAATTATTAATAATATTTTTAATGGTGTGAAATTTCATCTAATACATACTAGAGCCAGAATTTAATAAAATTGTTGGTTCCTAGACTTTTTCTTATTGTTATTGGTAACCAACAACCTTAGTCGTATACAAAAGAATTAATGGCTTGTTTATAGTAGTTAAAATTTTTTTAATTTAATTCTTAAAATGTTTTAATATTATAATTTTAAATAAATTAATTAATTTTTGAAAAATTTTTACTAGATCAAATAATTTTATAATTTAAATTTTATTGTACTCTTATATTTTATGTATTTAATTTACTTAACTAATTAAAATTTTTATTTTCTCTAATTTGCTCTAGCTTAGTTAGATCACTTATATATCATAGAAGATTAGCTCCTTTTGTTTTTTTTAAGTCTTTTAATTTAGTTGAAGTTAATTATCATCTTGTGAACTGCTTGTGTAATATTGTGGAATATCTAAGCATACACATTTGTTTTTTCGTTGAAATTTCATAAGCGCGAGTGATTAAAATTTGGTCTCGGTTAAAAATAGAATAAGTGATTGTAAAAAAGAATAGTAGATGAGGAGCAAAATTTATTGTTTTTTGTCAAATAGTTAATTAATAATGTTAAAAAAACATAAATTAATACATCTTATACTTATATTTATTAAAATTTATACATATAAATTAATAAAATTTATTTATTAAAAATAATTTAGTCTTAAACTAACTAATTACGGATCAAAATGGTTAAAATCTGTTGGCTCCAAAATAGTTGATTGACGCATTGAAAACTACTAAATTATTTTCAAAACTAACTAAATTAAATTATCCACATCATAAAAGATTTATGATTATCTCTTGAATGAAATCAATGAATAGCTTAACAAAAATGCTGATAATATGACAATCCTTGATTGATGTGTCAGTGTCACTAACACAGGCCGGAACACGTCATGTTACATAATTTCAGTGTTTAAAAATATAGTTAAAATATTAGAAAAAGGCAACTACTCCCATGAAGATGCCAAAAACATCTTCTCATGATGATCTTTGTTTAAAAAGTGTAACTTATTTATTTAGCAACACTTTAAATAAAGGTAACACTTTTATTTCAAATAAAATCAAGCCCTACAATCTATCATCCAATGGTCAAAATGATGTATTTTTACATGATGATAATCATTAAATCTTCATTGGAGTAACTACCTTAAAAAAAATCATTCAAACTAACTAAATAATTTTAAAATTTTTAGAATATTTCAATTTAGTCATAGTTTTAATTTAATATGTGAAATTTTTAGAGCATAATTTTATATATATAATATCTAATTATAATTTTATTACATCTAATATTATTTAATTTAATTATTTCAGTGATAATTAATGAAAAAAAAAACTTTGAATTACTTTGAACTTATTTCTATTTTTTTTTCACACATTTTTGTTTGTAGGTGCACCATTACTAACCAACGTTTATCCTTACTTTAGCTATAAAGATAACCCACGTGACATATCACTATCCTATGCTATTTTCACATCACCAAATGTTGTGGTACAAGATGGTCAATATGGGTACCAGAATCTTTTTGATGCTATGTTAGATGCAGTGCATGCTGCCATTGATAACACTGGAATTGGTTTTGTTGAGGTTGTTGTGTCTGAGAGCGGGTGGCCCTCAAGTGGAGATTTTGGTGCAACTTATGATAGTGCCCAGATTTATTTGGATAATTTGATTCGTCATGTTAATAGGGGTACTCCAAGAAGGTCTTGGAAGCCTACGGAAACTTATTTATTTGCCATGTTTGATGAGAACCAGAAGAATCCAGAGCTAGAAAAACATTTTGGACTTTTCTTTCCTAACAAACAGAAGAAGTATTCATTTGGATTTGGTGCAGAAAGGGGATTGGAATTCTTTAATGCAACAATTCCATTGAAGAGTGACATCTGAGGTTGGCATCCATGTTGGTGTGGTTTTTGTTTTCGCTTCCTTTTTTATAGTTACTATGAAAAAGTTTGGCTTGGGTTAAATTAGTGCATGCAAATGTATTTAGATATATGAGAAACCATGTTGCGCAATTTTTAGTATTTTTATTATCATATTTGACAATATAAATATTAAATTGCTTTTAATAAATAAATTTTACTAATTTATGTGTATAAATTTTAAAAAATATAAGTACAAATTGTTGCTGGTTAAGTGCTGATAAAAAATGATAATATTTGTTGATAATATAGTATTATTCTAGATATATTGATTTAAGAGTATATTTAAATAGAAAAAGTATAGATAACTAAGCTAATTTGAGCCAACTTTTTAAATTGCAAAAAAAATTTAAATTTTAAAAAATAAGCCCTATTATTTTCACTACGCACATTCGTCTTCTTCTTCATCACCAAATCCACGTGTAGCGCCATGCCGGCCGTCGCGCGTTGTGCCGCCTATTCCCCGTGCACAGCGCTCTGCTCCCCAGTCCGTTGTGCAGTGTCGCTACTGTTATAGCGTCGCATATAAGTAGTTAAGTACATTGCACATGGCATCTGCCGTGCCGGCCATCACCCGAGCACCATTCCGCTGTGCATTGTTATCGCCGTGCTGCCCATCACCCGTGCTTCTTTTTCTAGGTTTTGGATCATTCTTTTTAACTAGTTTTGAATGTTTTTTTCCTAAATTTTGGATGTATTTTTTTATATATTTTAGATGTTTCTTTTAATTATGTTTAGGATTTTTTTTTAGATTTTAGATGTTTTTTTAATAGTTTTGCATTTTTTTTCTTAGTTTTTTGGAGGTTCTTTTTCCAATATTTTTGGATGTGTCATTTTGTTAGGTTTTGAATTTTTAAAAATGATTTTGAATATCTCTTTTTTTGTTAGGGTTTAAATGTTTTTTTTTTTGTTATATTTCGGATATTTTTTGTTAAATTTTAGATATTTGTTTTACAATTATTTTAAATGTTTATTTTTATTTGGTTGTAGATGTTTTTTATAGATTTTGAATATTTTTTTTTAGTTGATTTGGATGTAATTTAAATTTATATTCCATCTAAAGATCGAGAAAATTAAAAAAAATGTCTAATTTTTTTTTGTTTCTTCTCTAATGAGCTTTTTTTTATTAGTTGGCCATATTTACAGTTGATTACCTAACAAAATTAAAATAAATATATAAATATATATACATTTGTACTGT
>NC_029788.2:14832195-14836101 GCF_000816755.2 Arachis ipaensis
TGAATTATGCATTTTTTTTAGTGTTCAATCATTTGGATTTCTAATTTACCAAGATTGACTAATTTTTTTTTTTGTTTAGCCATGGTAAATTAATTTGTCGCAGATCAAAACTCTATTTAAGAGTAAATTCTCGACATTATTTAAACAGATTAATGAGCTAACTACTAGATCAACTTAAATTAGTTATAAATGGCTAAATTTTTTCGGTTATTATAAATGGCTAAATTTAACTTGCATTAGAAATTTAGAATAATATATTTTGTTTTTTGGTTTTACAAAGGGGCCAGTGGCCCATTAGAATAATCATAATACTATGCCAAAGCTAAACATAATTTTTATCCCTAAACATTTCCCAAAGATATATGGGCTGAGCCCGTTAGGATATAGATTTCAAAAACCCAGAAAGCTAGACAATAAAGTATGCTATATTATTACTTTTTGACTAGGTTACATTATACCCAAAAACATATGTTACATTATTACTTTTTGACTAGCCCATTTAGAATTTAAAAAAGTAGAGAAAAAACCTAAATGCCTATTATTTTTAAAACTAAAAAATATAGGAGATCAATTACAACTAGAAACTAACAATGAATGCAGACTAAATTTTTATAATGGTTCTCCAGATTCAACCCGTGCACCGATTTAGCCCCTGAGATTCCAATTGCACTATTTATGTCCTCCAGATTGTGATCCGGGGAACATAATGGTCCTTCGGTGAATTTTCGGCGTGACTCAGCGACGGCCTTACTTATGTGTCACAGCCACTGCCACGTTGGACGTCAGAGTGTACAGATGACGTGGATTGTATTGTAAAATTCCTCAATGTAGTCCATGTCTTCATTTTTAAACCCTAAAACTTCGTTGGCCTCCCCTCAATCTGGTTCTCTCCATCAACGTCTCCTTCTGCATCTGTTGTGTACACCAATAGCTGTCCCCCATGAGAGAAACTGGGAGCCATGGTGCAGGAAGCTCCAATCGGTCATCGTCGACGGAGAACTGGAGAAGAAGCACAACGCGAAGCAGGCAGGGGCGGGTTCCGGACTGGTGCGGCTGTGGTTGTCGCCCGGTGTTAAGGTGGTCAGGGACGGAAACGCATCCTAACAAGCCCTTCTTTAGTTGCCCCAACTATAATGTGAGTAAAGGTAATTGATTTGTAGTTGGTTGATTTTTTTTGTTGATTTTTTTGGTTGTTTGCAAACAAGTGGAAAAACATGGCGTGGGTTATTCGTCTGGGCAGATTGTGTACAAGAGGAGCTGCCTGAAAGAGCTGTTTCAGGAGATGATGATGGTGATAGGAAGATGAACTTTGCATGGCGGATAGGGAAGATGGAAGCAAACATTAGGAATCTTAAATTCATTAGTCATGTTCTTGGGTTTGGGTTCTTAGTAGTTGTTTTTTGTAGGAATGGTGCTATTGAAGGGTTGAGAACATGTCAATGTAATGTAGTTCCCAAAGTAATGAATGAAAGTGTTATGGGGTAACATCACAAGGTTTCTGTAACTGATCTTAGTTTACTGTAATATAATATCCTGTTAGATGAATAAAAGGTATATGTAAATAAGTAATAGAAAGGTTGATTCAAACCATGGATAGTATTAATTGATCTATACCAAAATATGGCAAACCATTCATAGTTTTAACACATTACAGGCATAAGTAATTGAGCAAGTAATATGACATATTTGGTTAATAATCAACAAAATGAACCGTTGTTTAGAGTGAGCACAAGTCACAGTTTCTTTTAACAAAAAACAAACACTTGTCAAGTGTAATGTCCTAATATTAAGTTTCACTTCTTCCGCGGGTGCTTAAATTCAGGGGTCGGCACAAACTTCAGAAAATTTGTGAATCGTGAGGCAGTGGCTAAACTCGCACCCTTCATTGGGTCCAGTGCTGTAGAAGGGGTTGTTGGTGGTGACCTTCTTCTAGCAGGCAGTTTGGCAGGTCTTGTGGCTGGTTCCCCTTTTACTGCAGTGAACTATACAAAGCACAAACCACAAATGAAAACCAAAGTTCGTCACCTACTAAACTTTTTTCAGAGTTATTAGTCCATGAATTAAAAAGGTGTATTATAGAATTACTGTTGTACCTCTTGAGAATGTTCTAGTTTAGAACAAATTGGCTGTGACAGATCAATCTCTGAAGCTTGACCAATAGGAGCAGAATTGATTGCCGACCGGATGTTGTTTGTAATATTAGCAGTAACCGTAGATGTACTAGTAGCAGTTGCAGTATCAGGGGCAGTGGTCTGGGTAGTTGCAGTTGCTTGGGCAGTAGCATTTTTTGGGTCTTTAGCAGCCTCCGCAGCCTTTGCAGCTGCCGCAGCATCAGCTGCAGCTTGAGTAGTGTCAGCTGCTCTTTTCTTTTCACACCCTCTCTTGGTGTGACCTTTTTGCAAGTAGTACCTACAGGTGAAAGGCCGAAGCTGTCTTTTCATGGCTGTACCTGGCTTAGATTTCTTGCTAGAACTTGTGCCTTCATCGGAGTCCTTCCTCCTCTTTGTTTGAAGGTTCCCTGGCTTCCTCTTGATTGGTGGTGCCAATGGCCTGTTATACTGACTTTGTTCCCAGAAGCCTTGGCTAGGTATAGGATTGATGTGGTACTTATATGTTTCCTTGTAAGACTCCATGGTTATCAACTTGTGGCAGAAATCCTCTGGGTGCTTGTTCACTCTGGCCAGTGCAGCACAAGCATGAACGCATGGAATCCATACAAGTCCAATTTACAGCTAGCTTAGGTTAAAAGAAACTCATTTCTAAGACAAGTGTAAAAGTCCATGAACAAAGGTAGAATATGGGAAAAAAACAATCTGTTAATGATGAGCGGATAATTTATACGCTTTTTGGCATTGTATTTAGTATGTTTTTAGTATATTTTAGTTAGTTTTTATTATATTTTTAGTAGTTTTTATTTAAAATTCACTTTTCTGGACTTTACTATTAGTTTGTGTATTTTTCTATGATTTCAGGTATTTTTTGGCTGAAAATGAGAGACTTGAGCAAAAATCTTATTCAGATGCTGAAAAAGGACTGCAGATGCTGTTGGATTCTGACCTCCCTGCACTCGAAGTGGATTTTCTGGAGTTACAGAAGCCCAATTAGCGCGCTCTTAATTGCGTTGGAAAGTAGACATCCTGGGTTTTCCAGCAATATATAATAGTTCATACTTTACCCAAGATTTGATGGCCCAAACCGGCGTTCCAAGACAGCATAGAAATTCTGGCGTCAAAACGCCAGAACTGGCATAAAAGCTGGAGTTAAACGCCCAAACTAGCACAAAAGCTGGCGTTTAACTCCAAGAAAAGTCTCTACACATGGAAGCTTCAATGCTCAGCCCAAGCACACACCAAGTGGGTCCGGAAGAAGATTTCTGCATTAATTACTTATTTCTGTAACCCTAGGCTACTAGTTCTCTATAAATAGGACCTTTTGCTATTGTATTTTCATCTTTTGAATCATGTTTTGATGATTGAACCCTCTTTTGGAGGCTGGCCATTTGTACCCATTCTCCATAACCATTTGAATCCGCCTGACTGAGATTTACAAGATGACCATAGCTTGCTTCAAGCCGACAATCTCCGTGGGATCGACCCTTACTCACGTAAGGTATTACTTGGACGACCCAGTGCACTTGCTAGTTAGTTGTGTGGAATTGTGATAAAGTGTGATTCACGTTTGAGAGCTCCAAGTCTTTGGCGCCATTGTTAATGATCACAATTTCGTGCACCAAGTTTTTGGCACCGTTGCCGGGGATTGTTCGAGTTTGGACAACTGACGGTTCATCTTGTTGCTTAGATTAGGTACTTTTCTTTTTATTTTTCAGAATTTTTAAGAATGAATTCTAGAGTTTTAAGTTGATGTTCTTATCATCACAAAAGCTGATTGATTCTCATCAATTTAGCT
>NC_029788.2:14836137-14870234 GCF_000816755.2 Arachis ipaensis
CTGAAGCCTGAAGCTTTAGACTAACATTGCATGATTCCTGGAATTCTCATTAAGAATTTTGAAGTCCTTATTTTCTTTTTCCACCTAATTTTCGAAAAAATTACAAAAAAATTTATAAAATCTTAAAATCAAAAATATTTTATATTTCTTGTTTGAGTCTAGTGTCTAATCTTAAGTTTGGTGTCAATTGCATATCTTTATTCTTCTAATTTTCGAAAATTACATGCACTATGTTCTTCATTGATCTTCAAGTTGTTCTTGATGATTTTATTTGCTCTGATCTTTAAATTCTCTTGTTTTGAGTGTTTTTGTTGTTTCTCATATGCATTCTCAATTTGTTAGTGTCTCTTATATGAAAATTTTTAAGTTTGGTGTCTTGCATGCATTGTTTATTTGATCTTAGTTTCATTTTTTTATTGTTTCTCATCATTAAAAAAAATTTCAAAAAAATTTTCAAAACTATGTCTTTTCAAGTCAATAATACAGAAAATTGAAGATTCAGAACATTCAGCAGAGGAATTAAACAGAAAAAGCTGGGCGTTCAAAACGCCCAGTGAAGAAGGAAAACTGGCGTTTAAACGCCAGCCAGGTACCCCCTGGCTGGGCGTTAAATGCCCAAAAAGGTAGGATTTTAGGCGTTAAACGCCCAGAATCCAGAAGGACACTAGAGGGAAGATTTTGTTTTTAATTTTTATGATTTTTCAAAATCAAATCTTTTTCAAATCATATCTTTTCAATCATATTCTTTCAAAATCAATTTCTTTCCATTTTTTTATTTTATTACTATTTTCGAAAATCCTTACTACAATTAGTGATTTAATTCAAAATTTTCAAGTTGTTACTTGCCTATTAAGAAAGGATCAAAAATTTTAATTCTAGAATCATATCTTCTAATTTCTTTTTAGTCAAGTAATCAACTTTAATTTTAAAACTTTTCTTTTTTTTCATTTGATTTTCAATCATATATTCTCAATCATATCTTTTCAATCACATCTTTTTCAAAATTAAGTTTCAATCATATGATTTCTAATTTCAAAATCGTTTTCAAAAATCACTTAATTCCTTTCCTAATCTTAGTTTTCGAAAATCATCAATCAAATTTTCAAAATTTCTTTTAATTATTTCAAAATCTTTTACTTTAATTTCGAAAATTCTTCCCCTCTTCTCACATCCTTCTATTTAAGGACTAACACTCCTCCACTATCAACAATTCGAACTCTATCCCTCTTGATAAGTTCAAATTCTTTCTTCTCTACCTCCTCTTTCTATTGTTCTTTTCCTCTGACACCTCAAGGAATATCTATACTGTGACATAGAGGATTCCATACTTTCTTGTTCTCTTCTCTTTCATATGAGCAGGAGCAAAGACAAAGGCATTCTTGTTGAAGCTGATCCTGAACCTAAAAGGACCTTGAAGAGAAAGCTAAGAGAAGCTAAAGTAAAAATCTCTGTAGAGGGCCTAACAGAGCTTTTCAAAGAAGAAGAAGCCATGGCAGCCGAAAACAACAATGCCAACAATACAAGGAAGGTGCTTGGTGACTTTACTGCACCTACTCCCGACTTCTATGGGAGAAGCATCTCAATCCCTGCCATTGGAGCAAACAACTTTGAGCTTAAGCCTCAATTAGTTTCTCTAATGCAACAGAATTGCAAGTTTTATGGACTTTCATTGGAAGATCCTCATCAGTTCTTAGCTGAATTCTTACAAATCTGTGACACTGTCAAGACCAGTGGGGTTGACCCTGAGGTCTACAGACTTATGCTCTTCCCTTTTGCTGTAAGAGACAGAGCTAGGACATGGTTGGACTCACAACCTAAAGAAAGTCTTAACTCTTGGGAAAAGCTAGTCAATGCCTTCTTGGCAAAGTTCTTTCCACCTCAAAAATTGAGTAAGCTTAGAGTGGAAGTCCAACCCTTCAGACAGAAGGAAGGTGAATCCCTCTATGAAGCTTGGAAAAGATACAAGCAATTGATGAGAAGGTATCCTTCTGACATGCTTTCAGAATGGAGCATCATAGGTATCTTCTATGGTGGTCTATCTGAACTGTCCAAGATGTCATTGGACAGCTTTGCTGGAAGATCTCTTCATCTGAAGAAGACGCCTGCAGAAGCTCAGGAACTTATTGAAATGGTTGCAAATAACCAATTCATGTACACTTCTGAAAGGAATCCTGTGAATAATGGGACAAATCAGAAGAAAGGAGTTCTTAAGATTGATACTCTGAATGCCATATTGGCTCAGAATAAAATATTAACCCAACAAGTTAATATGATCTCTCAGAGTCTGTCTGGAATACAAGCAGCAACAGGTAGTACTAAAGAAGCTTCCTCTGAAGAAGAAGCTTATGACCCTGAGAACCCTGCAATGGAAGAGGTGAATTACATGGGAGAATCCTATGAAAATACCTATAATCCTTCATGGAGAAATCATCCAAATCTCTCATGGAAGGATCAACAGAGACATCAACAAGGTTTCAACAACAATGATGGTGGAAGAAACAGGTTTAGCAATAGCAAGCCTTTTCCATCATCTTCTCAGCAACAGACAGATAATTCTAAGTAGAGCCACTCTGACTTAGCAACCATTGTCTCTGATCTAATTAAAACCACTCAAAGTTTCATGACTGAAACAAGGTCCTCCATTAGAAATTTGGAGGCACAAGTGGGTCAGCTAAGTAAGAAAATTACTGAACTCCCTCCTAGTACTCTCCCAAGCAATATAGAAGAGAATCCAAAGAGAGAGTGCAAGGCCATAAACACGTCTCACATGGCCAAACCTGGAGAGGAAGAAGAGGCAGTGATCTCCACTGAGGAAGACCTCAATGGACGTCCACTGGCCTCCATGGAGTTCCCTGATGAGGAACCATGGGAATCTGAGGCTCACATAGAGACCATAGAGATTCCATTAAATTTCCTCCTGCCATTCATGAGCTCTGATGAGTATTCTTCCTCTGAAGAGGATGAAGATGCTATTGAAGAGCAAGTTGCTAAGTATCTTGGAGCAATCATGAGGCTAAATGCCAAGTTATTTGGTAATGAGACTTGGGAGGATGAACCCCCGTTGCTCATCAAAGAACTAGATGACTTGACTAGGCAGAGATTACCTCAAAAGAGACAAGATCCTGGAAAATTTTCAATACCTTGTACCATAGGCACCATGACCTTTGAAAAGGCTCTGTATGACCTAGGATCAAGCATAAACCTCATGCCTTTCTCTGTAATGGAGAAGCTGGGGATCATTGAGGTACAAGCTGCTAGAATCTCACTAGAGATGGCAGACAATTCAAAGAAACAGGCTTATGGACTTGTAGAGGATGTCTTGGTAAAGGTTGAAGGCCACTACATCCCTGCGGATTTCATAAATCCTAGAGACTGGGAAGTGTATGGATGAATCCATCATCCTTGGCAGACCCTTCCTAGCCACAGCAAAATCTGTGATTGATGTTGACAGTGGAGAATTGATCATTCAAGTGAATGAAGACTCCCTTGTGTTTAAAGCTCAAGAATATCCCTCTGTAACTATGGAGATGAAGCATGAAGAGCTTCTCTCAATACAGAGTCAGACAGAGCCGCCACAGTCAAACAACCAAACTTAAGTTTGGTGTTGAACCCCCACATTCAAACTCTAAGTTTGGTGTTGGGAGGTTCCAACATTGCTCTAAACATCTGTGAGGCTCCATGAGAGCCCACTGTCAAGCTATAGACATTAAAGAAGCGCTTGTTGGGAGGCAACCCAATCTTTAATTATCTATGTTAAATTTCTATTTTCTTTTGTTATTTTATGTTTTCTGTAGGTTGATAATCATGTGAAGTCACAAAAACAATTGAAAAAGCAAAAACAGACTGAAAAACAGAATAAAAAACAGAACACCCTGGAGGAGAAACTTACTGGCGTTTAAACGCCAGTAAGGGTAGCGGAATGGGTGTTAAACGCCTAGTCTGGCACCATTCTGGGCGTTTAACGCCCGAAATGGGCACCAGACTGGCGTTTAACGCCAGGAATGGGCAAGAAGCTGGCGTTAAATGCCAGAAATGGGCAGCAGCCTGGCGTTTAATGCCAGGATTGGCAGAAAGGGGCATTTTTGCACGCCACTTGGTACAGGGATGAGACATCCTTGACACCTCAGGATTTATGGACCCCACAGGATCCCCACCTACCCCACCTCTCTCTCTCTTCTTCACCCATTCACCAATCACCTCAATACCTCTTCCCCAAAACCCCTCACCTATCAGATCCCACCATTCTCTTCACCACTCACCTCCATCCTTCAAAAAATCCCACCTACCCCACCATTCAAATTCAAACCACTTTTTCTCCCAAACCCACCCATAATGGCCGAACCATACCCCCCTCTCCACTCCTATATAAACCCATCTTCACTCCTTCATTTTCACTCAACATACACACTACTTCTCCTCCTTAGCCGAAACACTAAGCCCCCTCCATCTCCTCTATTTCTTCTTCTTCTACTCTCTTCTTTCTTCTTTTGCTCGAGGACGAGCAAACCTTCTAAATTTGGTGTAGTAAAAGCTAAAGCTTTTTGTTTTTCCATAACCATTAATGGCACCAAAGGCCGGAGAAACCTCTAGAAAGAGGAAAGGGAAGGCAAAAGCTTCCACCTCCGAGTCATGGGAGATGGAGTCAAGGGTGCATCAAGACCACTTCTATGAAGTTGTGGCCAAGAAGAAGGTGACCCCCGAGGTCCCTTTCAAGCTCAAAAAGAATGAGTATCCAGAGATCCGACATGAGATCCGAAGAAGAGGTTGGGAAGTTCTCACCAACCCCATTCAACAAGTCGGAATCCTAATGGTTCAAGAGTTCTATGCCAATGCATGGATCACCAAGAACCATGATCAAAGTATGAACCCGGACCCTAAGAATTGGCTTACAATGGTCCGAGGGAAATACTTAGATTTCAGTCCGGAAAATGTAAGGTTGGCATTCAACTTGCCCATGATGCAAGGAGATGCACACCCCTACACTAGAAGGGTCAACTTTGATCAAAGGTTGGACCAAGTCCTCATAGACATCTATGAAGAGGGCGCTCAATGGAAGAGAGATTCAAGAGGGAAGCCGGTTCAACTAAGAAGGCATGACCTCAAGCCCGTGGCTAGGGGATGGTTGGAGTTCATCCAACGCTCAATAATTCCCACTAGCAACCGGTCTGAAGTTACTATAGACCGGGCTATCATGATCCATAGCATCATGATTGGAGAGGAAGTAGAAGTTCATGAGGTTATATCCCAAGAACTCTACAAGGTGGTGGATAAGTCTTCTACTTTGGCAAGGTTAGCCTTCCCTCACCTCATTTGTCACCTCTACAATTCAGTTGGAATTGACATAGAGGGAGACATTCTCATTGATGAGGACAAGCCCATCACTAAGAAAAGGATGGAGCAAACAAGAGATCCCACTCATGGACAAGAGCATGAGGAAACTCCTCATCATGAAATCCCTGAGATGCCGCAAGGGATGCATTTTCCTCCACAAAACTATTAGGAGCAAATCAATACCTCCCTAGGAGAATTAAGTTCCAATATGGGACAACTAAAGGTGGAGCACCAAGAGCATTCCATCATCCTCCATAAAATTAGAGAAGACCAAAGAACCATGAGAGAGGAGCAACAAAGGCAAGGAAGAGACATTGAGGAGCTCAAGCACTCCATAAGATCTTCAAGAGGAAGAACAAGCCGCCATCACTAAGGTGGACCCGTTCTTTAATTTCCTTGTTCTTTATTTTCTATTTTTCGAATTTTTATGCTTATGTTTATCTATGTTTGTGTCTTATTACATGATCATTAGTGTCTAAGTGTCTATGCCTTAAAGCTATGAAAATGAATCCACCACCTTTCTTAAATAAAGAGTCTTTTAATTGAAAAGGAAAAGAAGTGCATGAATTTCAAATTTTAAAGTTTAATTATTTTGATGTGGTGGCAATACTTTTGTCTTTCTGAATGAATGCTTGAACAGTGCATATTTTTTATATTGTTGATTCATGAATGTTAAAATTGTTGGCTCTTGAAAGAATGATGGAAAAGGAGAAATGTTATTTGATAATCTGAAAAATCATAAAATTGATTCTTGAAGCAAGAAAAAGCAGTGAAAAGCTTGCAAAAAAAAAAAGAGTATATGCGAAAAAAAAGAGAAAGAAAAAGAAAAAGCAAGCAGAAAAAGCCAATAGCCCTTTAAACCAAAAGGCAAGGGTGAAATAAAAAAAAGGGGGGATCCAAGGCTTTGAGCATCAGTGGATAGGAGGGCCCACAGGAATAAAATCCTGGCCTAAGCGGCTAAACTAAGCTGTCCCTAACCATGTGCTTGTGGCGTGAAGGTGTCAAGTGAAAACTTGAGACTGAGCAGTTGAAGTCATGGTTCAAAAGCAAAAAGAGTGTGCTTAAAAGCTCTGGACACCTCTAATTGGGGACTCTAGCAAAGCTGAGTCACAATCTGAAAAGGTTCATCCAGTTATGTGTCTGTGGCATTTATGTATCCGGTGGTAATACTGGAAAACAAAATGCTTTGGGTCATGGCCAAGACTCATAAAGTAGCTGTGTTCAAGAATCAACATACTTAACTAGGAGAATCAATAACACTATCTGAATTCTGAGTTCCTATAGATGCCAATCATTCTGAACTTCAAGGGATAAAGTGAGATGCCAAAACCGTTCAGAAGCAAAAAGCTAAAAGCCCCGCTCATCTAATTAATACTGATCTTCATAGATGTTTTTGGAATTCATTGTACATTCTATTCTTTTTATCCTATTTGACTTATAGTTGCTTGGGGACAAGCAACAATTTAAGTTTGGTGTTGTGATGAGCGGATAATTTATACGCTTTTTGGCATTGTTTTTAGTATGTTTTTAGTATATTTTAGTTAGTTTTTATTATATTTTTATTAGTTTTTATTTAAAATTTACTTTTCTGGACTTTACTATGAGTTTGTGTGTTTTTCTATGATTTCAGGTATTTTCTGGCTAAAATTGAGGGACTTGAGCAAAAATCTGATTAAGAGGCTGAAAAAGGACTACAGATGCTATTGGATTCTGACCTCCCTGCACTCGAAGTGGATTTTCTGGAGCTACAGAAGCCCAATTGGCGCGCTCTCAATTGCGTTGGAAAGTAGACATCCTGGGTTTTCCAGCAATATATAATAGTTCATACTTTACCCAAGATTTGATGGCCCAAACCGGCGTTCCAAGACAGCATAGAAATTCTGGCGTCAAAACGCCAGAACTGGCATAAAAGCTGGAGATAAACGCCCAAACTGGCACAAAAGCTGGCGTTTAACTCCAAGAAAAGTCTCTACACATAGAAGTTTCAATGCTCAGTCCAAGCACACATCAAGTGGGCCCGGAAGACGATTTCTGCATTAATTACTTATTTCTGTAACCCTAGACTACTAGTTCTCTATAAATAGGACCTTTTGCTATTGTATTTTCATCTTTTGAATCATGTTTTGATGATTGAACCCTCTTTGGGAGGTTGGCCATTCGGCCATGCCTAGACCTTGTTCTTATGTATTTTCAACGGTAGAGTTTCTACACACCATAGATTAAGGTGTGGAGCTCTGCTGTTCTTCATAAATTAATACAAGTACTACTGTTTTTCTATTCAACTCAAGTCTATTTCTTCTCCAAGATATTCATTCGCACCCAAGAACATGATGAATGTGATGATTATGTGACACTCATCACCATTCTCACCTATGAACGCATGCCTGACAACCACTTCCGTTCTACATGCAAACAAGCTTGAATGCGTATCTCTTGGGTTTCTAATCTGGAAAGCTAAATTAAAATCACAAATATCTGGAATACCTCAGATAAAATACATTCAAAGTAGTAAAATCTAACATGGAAAATTTCATAAGCCAATTGGGCAACATAAGTCAAATACAAATAAAAGCATTAGAGTATCTGAAAGTAAAAGAGAAATATGAAGAAAAAGGAATATTGAACCTGGATCGAGAGTCAATCTTAAAAACTAAGAGAAATTCTAAATCCTAATCCTAAGAGACTCTAAAACTACATCTAAAACATGAAAAGTGAATTGTGAGAGCTTGATTATGAATGGATGTATTCCCCCACTTTATAGTCTCTAATCTGTGTTTTCTGGGCCACAAACTGGGTCAAAAACAGTCCAGAATTTGCTGGTTTCGAATTTTGCATGGATCACGCGGTCGCGTCACCTAGCGTCAGGGGAACTATAGCATATTATATATCAAATCGAAGCCCCAGACGTTAGCTTTCCAACTCAACTGAAACCGCATCGTTTGGACCTCTGTAGCTAAAGTTATAGCCATTTGAGTGCGAAGAGGTCAGGCTGGACGGCTTGGCAATTTCTCTAACTTCTTGTATTCCTTCCACTTTTGCATGCTTCCTTTTCATCCTCTGAGCCATTCCTGCCCTGTAATCTCTGAAATCACTTAACACACATATCAAGACATCTAATGGTAATAAGAGAGGATTTAATATTAGCAAATATAAGATCAAAGAAGCATGTTTTCCATCAAAGCACATAATTAGGAAGGAAATATAAAACCATGCAAATATTATGAATAAGTGGGTAAAGAGTTGATAAAATCCACTCAATTGAGCACAAGATAAACCATGAAATAGTGGTTTATCAACCTCCCCACACTTAAACACTAGCATGTCCTCATGCTAAGCTCAAGAGAAGCTATAAAGATGAAGAGGAATGGTAGAAAGTATGAAATGCAATCCTATCTATATGAATGCAGCTAAATGTGAAATGCTTCTACCTACTTGCTTTAAAAGTAAACAAATCTTTTAAGAACAAATATGAATTGGATTTCACTAATTCAAATCATGAAAATGAAGTACAAATAGACTTGTAGAAGAAAATAGCTCATGAAAGCCGGGAACAAGGAATTGAGCATCGAACCCTCACTGGTAGTGTATACACTCTAATCACTCAAGTGTTTAAGGTTCGATTCTCTCAATTCTCTACTATCCTTGCTTTCTAAGGCTTGCTCTTCATCTAACAATCAACATAAATTTAATGCATAAATACACATATCAAGAGGTCTTTTAAGGGTTGTAATGGGGTTAGGGTGAAGGTAGGATTGTATTTGGTCAAGTGGACTAAAATCTGAATCCTTAATTAACTTAAACTTTCCACCTAACTTAAACAATCCATGTAATCACAATACAAATTATAACTATCCATCAACCATGTTTTCCATATTATTCATGCATTCTAATTCTAAGTACCGTACATATGCATTGCTTTCACCACTTACTTTGGGGCATTTTGTCCCCTTTCTCTTATTTGCACTTTTTCTTTTCTCTTTTTTTTTTTATATATATATATTTTTTCTTTTTCTTTTTCTTTTGTTTTTCTCAATGCATATGATTAATTTATTGAATGCATGAACATGTCCTAAATATTTCTTTCACATTTTTAGAAAATTCTAACATACTCAATTCTCAAACCAAATATTTCCAAACCCAATTTCCCACACTTAAATCATAAGCACTCTCACTAGTCTAAGCTAACCAAGGATTCAAATCAAGGACATTATTGTTTTCCGCTTAGAGTTAATGATGTGCTAAAGTAAAGAACAAAGGGGTATAATAGGCTCAAATTGGTTTGCAAGGGATAATGAAGGGTTAAGGCCATATGGGTATGTAAGCTCAGTGAAACAAAGGCCTCAATCATATAAGTGCATGCATACATCAAACCATGGAAATATAGAATTAAGCAAGACAAAGATCACAATTTTATAGAGAAAAATACACACTAAAAATAAAATATTGGTTGATAAAATGCAACCAATTAAATAGGCTCAAAAAAATCTCACTGGTTTTGTGTGTTCGAGCTCTAAACCATGTTCCAGTATAATATTTCTTCAAACAAGTGTAACAAAAAATTTTATTCAAATTAGTGAAATGTTATAAAAAGTTTCTTGCTTTTCCGCTTCCCTTCCGGGTGGCCATCCTGAAAGAAAAAGGGAAGAAGAGTAACCCAGAAATAGAGATAAGAAAATAAAAGAAGTATGGGTGGGTTAATGCCAAATGATAAGGGTCTCATTTACATGGAAGCTTCAACATGTAAGTGAGAAAACAATAGAAGCCATGGCATGCCAGTGGTGCAAAATTTGCAACAATGGGAAAGAGACTGGGTAATGAAAGACAATGTGAGTTCATGTCAATACAAAAGGAATATCAGTATTATAAAAATTAGCATTGATTTAAATAATATTACCCAATCAGAATTAAACAAGTCACTAAGCACCAAGAAAATACCAAAAAAGATGTAACAGTTGAATAAGAATATTTGAACACCAATAATAACTTTAAAAAAAATAAAATATGCAATGAATGAAAGTATGCAAATAAATTAAATAAAATAAAATGAAAGTGAAAAAGAATGAGAAGTAGAAAAAGAAAGTGAGAAAGGAGAGAGAAGGAAGAAATTAGGATTAGAAGAGAAAAGATAAAAAAAATTGGCACTAATCTGGATAGGTTGTGCGATGCTGGCGACGCGGTCGCGTGGTGCGCAATAAGGTCAGATGACGCGAACGCGTGGGGCACGCGATCGCGTGACTTGATTTGTGCTAGTGGCGCGAGTGCAGCCTCGCGGTCGCACAACTCTCTGTTCGAAACTCTTTTTGCCAAAATTCTGGGTGACGCGATCGCGTGAGTAGCCTTTCTTTTAAAAATGACGCGGACGCGTGGGGCACGCGTTCGCGTGGTAGGGCTTGGGCTTCTAGCACAAGTTCGGCCCAACTCCAGCTCAACTTTCTGCCATACACCCTTTTTACGCCGATTTCAGGTCACGCGGTCGCGTAGGTGACGCGGTCGCATGGGAGGTCATTATTCCCATATGACGCGGTCGCGTGGGGTGATTTGTGCCATTGGCACGCCTCCAGCGCTGCTCCTGCGAAACTCTCTGTTCATATTAATATTGTCTCCCATCTCCTTGCGACGCGGACGCGTCGCTGATGCGGTCGCGTCGCGTGCTCGCTTTTTTTTTTTTTAAGTCTGAAAAGAAAATGCAGAATGCAGTGTTAATATGAATGTGATGCAAAACTCCAGGTTCAATAAAATAAAATAAAACTCAAAAACAAATAAAACTAAATAAAAATGAAAAAGGAACGATCATACCATGGTGGGTTGTCTCCCACCTAGCACTTTTAGTTATTGTCCTTAAGTTGGACATTTGGGGAATCCTTTGTTATGGTGGCTTGTGCTTGAACTCATCCAGGAATCTCCACCAATGTTTATGATTCCAATGTCCTCCGGGGTCCCAAACTAGGCGTAGAAAGCCTTCAAGTAAGTTAAAGCAAGTGACCAGGCCCCAAGAGTGCTGATTTCTAGATTGAATTCCGGGGTCCCAGACCTTGCCTTTGCACCCGTCTTTCTGTTGATCATCATGATTCCATCCGGGTGGCAAGCAATCTGAATTCTCACTAAAGCGGCCAAACAACTTCCTAGACCCATTCAGTTGAGCTTTACACCAACCTTTAAACTTTGAGCACACAACCATGTTGAACCTTGCTTGACAGTTCCAACCATTAACCATCTTCCTCTTACTCTTAATGCCACAAAGAGCTCTAAGTTGACCATCCGTCTCCAGTAGCCCATATGCAAGTGGAATTAGAAAGCTAAGGGATATGAATTTTACCCACTTGAATATTGTGAAGGATGATGGCAACTTAGGGGGAGGGGTTTCCAACAACTTTGGCAAGGTAATTTCAAGCTCCACTCCCTTGTGCTCTTTTCTGATAACTACCACCTCCTTGCAAACTTCTTCAATTTCAACCTCTTCCTCTTGGTAGCTCTCTTTCAATTCAATCTCCTCTTCATTGCTTTCCAAGGGCATGGGAGGTTGTGCTTCTTCTTCTTGAATCTCCATCTCTTGATCAACCTCTTCCAAGTCTTCAACTATGATATGCTTTGGAGGTTGTACACCCTCCTCAGCATCAATTTCAACCGTCTTGGAAGGAGGCTCTATGACTGGACTTTCCCATGGAGGTTCTGCATCTCCTAAGTCTTCAACCAACTCTTCTTCTTGAACAATGACAGCTTCTTCTACTTGTTCTAGTACGAATTCATTCTCTGTCTTGTCCACTGGAGCCTCTAGTATCTCCTTCATGCTACGCCCTTCATGAAATTGTCCACATGGGGCTGTGGTTGACCCTTGTATATTTGAGCGTCTAGAAGCCCATTGAATTAATACTTGCTCCAGTTGTTGAATGGTTGTTTAAAATTTATTTACTGTTTCCCTTAGGCGAACCTCTGCTTCTCGGGTTGCCGGACTTGGACATGATACAAAAGAAAGTAGTGGTGGTTGGGAGTGATTAGATTGGAATTGAGGTGGTTCTATATATGGTTCATATGGCTAATAAGGTGGTTGGTATGGTGGTTGAGGGTTAGGGTCATATGGAGGTGAATGGCGGAAAGGGGCTTGTGAGTTTGGTAGTTCAAAGTTGTGTTGAGGAAAGGGTTCATAGGCATATGGTGGTGGTTGTTGATAGTCCATTGGAGGTGGTTGTTGCCATGAGGGTTGTTCAAATCCTTGTGGCTCCTCCCATCTTTGATTGTTCCAACCTTGATGCCTGTTCTCATTGTAATTTCTTCTTCCTGCAACATAATTGTAACCAGACTCATAGCCAAAGGGGTGAGAGTTCATGGTAGTATGAGAAAATAAAAACTGATAAAGAAAAAAAAATTTTGAAAAGGATATAATTTTTGAAAAAAGGATAAGAAAAGATTTTGAAAAAGATATGATTTTTTTTATAAAATATTTGATTAAAAAAAATAAGAATGGTAAGATAAATTTTTTTTTTTAAAAGAGAAATATGAAGAAAAAGGAATATTGAACCTGGATCGAGAGTCAATCTTAAAAACTAAGAGAAATCCTAAATCCTAATCCTAAGAGAGAGAGAGAACCTCTCTCTCTAAAACTACATCTAAAACATGAAAAGTGAATTGTGAGAGCTTGATTATGAATGGATGTATTTCTCCACTTTATAGCCTCTAATCTGTGTTTTCTGGGCCGCAAACTGGGTCAAAAACAGTCTAGAATTTGCTGGTTTCGAATTTTGCCACGCTGGATTTCCGTCACTGCGATGCGGCCGCATGGATCACGCAGTCGCGTCGCCTAGCGTCAGGGGAACCATAGCATATTATATATCAAATCGAAGCCCCAGACGTTAGCTTTCCAACGCAATTGAAACCGCGTCGTTTGGACCTCTGTAGCTAAAGTTATAGCCATTTGAGTGCGAAGAGGTCAGGCTGGACAGCTTAGCAATTTCTCTAACTTCTTGTATTCCTTCCACTTTTGCATGCTTCCTTTTCATCCTCTGAGCCATTCCTGCCCTGTAATCTCTGAAATCACTTAACACACATATCAAGGCATCTAATGGTAATAAGAGAGGATTTAATATTAGCAAATATAAGATCAAAGAAGCATGTTTTCCATCAAAGCACATAATTAGGAAGGAAATATAAAATCATGCAAATATTATGAATAAGTGGGTAAAGAGTTGATAAAATCCACTCAATTGAGCACAAGATAAACCATGAAATAGTGGTTTATCAACCTTCCCACACTTAAACACTAGCATTGTTGAAAAGACAAACATCCTCGCCTCTTCTAAAAGAGTAAGTATTGGATTTCCCCTTGCTTCCTTGATCTTTGAATTGAAAAACGCACAAGCATTGTTGCAAATCGAGTCCAATTTGGGGTTGTGTCTGAACTGTGACCTCGTCCATGCCTCTCTGGGCCACTTGTCAAGATACTTCCATGCGTCCTCGTTCATCCTCTTTATCCTATCCATGTTTTCCTGAATTGCAAGAATTGAGAAAAGTGAAAACAGTCCATGTAAACTAACTCCAAAACAAAACTATTGTCCTTACATACCTTAAACTCTTGAAATGTAGTTGCTCTAGCACACTCCCATGACAGTCCCCTCAGCTCCAAGTCCTTTCACTACTTGTTGAAATTTCGTCACAGATGCCACACACAGAAATGGTGGCCCACATCAGGCATCACCGCTTTCATGGCAGGCAGTAATCCCTGAATGCAACAAATATTATGTTACCATAATAGTCCCTACGAGTAATAATAGTTCACCATAATAGACCCTATCATTCAAGTGCGTTCATCATTATAGTTCCTGAATTGCACCATTCAGTCTCTATCTAAGTTATAACAAACAGCATACCCACAGAAGTATAGTAACTAATCAAACAATAGTAACAGAGGTATCATCAATCATAGAATTTTACTGCACTTATGTACTAAACCAAGTTAACACAGTTTTATACAATGCAATTTAAGTGAGATTAAGGTTATACTAGGAGATTACCTTTTGCATGTCAGAGATGAAGTTCCACCCATGAGTCTTGTAGTCTCTAAGGTCTTCATGTAGCAACTCTAGAAACCACTTCCAATTCTCAAAGTTCTCCACTTCCACAACTGCCCATGCAATAACGTATATATGATGATTATCATCTTGTCTAATAGATGAAAGTATTTACCCCTGAATACAGTTTTCAAAAAATCCCCATCAAGTCCAATTAACGGACGACAAGCAGCACTGAAACCTGACTTGCACTCACTCAAGCAGACATACATCCTCTCAAATATGACCTCACCACTAGGCTGTGGCTTTGTGCAAATCTAAGCAGTGGATCCTGAGTTGGTCTTCAACAGTGTTTCACCATAGTCCCTAAGCATGGCATATTGATGCTTCGCATCCCAATAAACTATATTCCTAGCATCACACAGTACCCATGATATAGAGTTCCATTTGAGAGACAAGTCGTATTTCGTCTTGAAATAAGTTGTAGCCTCACAGGTATTCTATTTGAGATCTCATTTTGTGTGGATCATATAAGTATCTTGCATCTTCATAGCCAACTAGTTGTGACTTGGATTCATAGGGATAAAACAATCCCATATCAACCTGTTACGGCCTGGCCCAAACCAGTAGCGGGCCGGCCCGACCCGGACACGCGCCCCTGACAGCTACGCTACAGCTGTGAGAAGGAAGCATCAAGGAAGGTGGGCCTGTCCTTGATGGGCCCACCTCTGACATGGTATATATGGGGAAGGTCCTACCCTTCCCCCAAGGTACGTTACATGCCATTTACCCCTTTTTCGCCTACACACATCACTGACTAAAGCGTCAGAGTGTCTTTGAAGGTGACACCCCCCTTTTTTCCATACGAAGAGCTCGGGACGTCGGCTACACTCCCTTCAACCCAGCAACACGGAACCAGGCGATCCCCCTCTCATCAATCGAAGTACCAACCCGAACCGTCCGGTACCCGACCTACCGAACATTGGCGCCATCTGTGGGGACAATCGCCTGAATGGAAGTTGTACTAGGCCCAGGAGGAGCAGGCCGTAAGACCGAACGCAGAGGGGAAGCCTCTCCCCAGCCACGCACGAATTCCCCTCCACGACGAACCACTTGATCTCCCGAAAGGCGACCCTTCGAGGGAACTAGCGACAACAGTGCCAGAATAATGCAGGAATTACGCCACAGGATGCAAGACCTAGAGCGCCGGTTGGCAGATCGGAAACTTCGTCAACAGACTCTCGAATCGAGCCACTCCCACTCCGTCTCAAGAAGCCGCTCCCGATGAACAACTAGCCCACAATCTGAGGCTGAGAACGACAGGGAAGGAGGACGCGTGAGAAGACACCACGACCCCCTCATATACGCCAGGAACGGTAGGCGCACAATAGAGTAAAACCGTGAGGACGCCCGTCG
The DNA here is from genome assembly GCF_000816755.2 of Arachis ipaensis. NCBI lineage: Eukaryota > Viridiplantae > Streptophyta > Magnoliopsida > Fabales > Fabaceae > Arachis > Arachis ipaensis. The sequence goes on from NC_029788.2 coordinate 14,851,887, forward strand.
GGAGGACGACGAGGGAAGAACAACCAGAACACGAGGACCAGTGATAATGGGTGCAACCCCATTCCATCGTTCCATCCTCGAGGTCTGGCTGCCAAAACACTTTGACAAGCCAACGGACATGAGGTACGACGGAACCCAAGACCCACAGGAACACCTTACGGCTTTCGAAGCCAGAATGAACCTGGAAGGAGTGGGAGACGAGGTAAGGTGTCGTGCTTTCCCGGTCACCTTAGCGGGACCTGTAATACGGTGGTTCAATAACCTCCCGCAGGGCTCGGTGACCAGGTTCTCAGAAATCAACCGCGCCTTCCTAGCCCAATTCACAACCAGAATCGCGAAGGCAAAGCACCTAATCAACCTACTCGGAGTGACCCAGAGATCCGGCGAACCGACCAGAAATACCTAGACTGATTCAATGATGAATGTCTGGAGATTGATGGGCTGACTGACTCGGTTGCAAGCTTGTGCCTGACGAACGGACTCCTAAACGAGGACTTCAAAAAGCACCTCACCACGAAGCCGGTATGGACAATGCAGGAGATCCAGTGTGTAGCGAGGGAGTACATTAACGATGAAGAAGTCAGCCAGGTCGTGGCTGCCAACAAACGGCAGCCCTCTTACAATCAAACCCGGCATCACGGGAGTGAAGAAAGACAAAAGGAACACGCCAGGGACGGCGGTTCAAATAAGATTCCCAGACCGTTTCCTCGTGTCGGGAAGTTCACTAATTACACTCCCCTCACCGCGCCGATTATGAAAGTTTACCAACAAATAGCCGAGAAGGGGATCTTATCAAAGCCTCGACCTCTGAAGGAACAAACAGGGAGGAACCGGAGCCTCTACTGCGATTACGACAAGGGCTACAGACACAAGACGCAGGATTGCTTTGATCTGAAGGACGCGCTGGAACAAGCGATCAGGGATGGAAAGTTAGCCGAGTTCTCCCACCTCATTAGGGAGCCGAGGAGACGAAACCGCGACCACGAAGGCGAAGACAAGACCCGGGCAGCAAAGCGACGCCAAGAGCCGGAGGACAACGACCATGGCCTGACCATAGTGAACGTGGTAACGGCGAGAAACGTGGCGCTCAAGTCCAAGTCGGCACATAAAAAAGACGGCAAAATCCTGGCGGTTTCCACACCCTCTGCGCGAAGCCCCAAGAAACTTCCATCCATCTCATTCGGCCCGGAGGACCAATGGTTTGACGAGGTCGCGGAAAGCCCTTCCATGGTCATTACGGCCAGAGTGGGAACCGGCCTCATCAAGCGGATCCTTGTCGATAGGGGGCAGATTTGAATATCATGTTCCGCAATGTGTTCGACGCCTTGGGTCTAAAGGACGCCGACTTAAAGACTCACCAGCACAGCGTTGTAGGGCTCGGCGACCACTTCATCAAGCCGGACGGGACAATCTCCCTGCCGACCTCCGTGGGACAAGGCCAAGAGAGAAGAACGGTAATGGCAAAGTTCGTGATCCTACGAGACTCTACGACCTACAACATCATCCTAGGGAGGAAAACCATCAACGACCTAGGGGCGGTCATCAGCACGAGGATGCTGTTAATGAAATTCATAACTGAAGGAGGATCAGTAGGGTCTGTAAGGGGAGACCTAGAGACGACAGTCGCTTGCGATAACTCCAGCCTCTCATTAAGAAAGAAATCCAAAGAAGCATAAGGAGTGTTCCTCGCCGACTTGGATGCCAGAGTCAGCGACAAGCCGAGACCCGAACCAGAAGGGAACCTAGAAAAGTTTAGAGTCGGCAACACGGAGGAGAAGTTTACCTTCGTGAACAGAAACCTCCTTCACGAGCTGAAAGAACCTTTAATCGAACTGATCAGAGCCAATGGTGACCTATTTACCTGGACACCAGCCGACATGCCGGGAATAGATCCCCAACTCATGTCGCACCATTTGGCCGTCAAGCCAGAAGCCAGACCGGTGGCCCAGAGAAGGAGGAAGATGTCACAGGAAAGAGCAAAAGAGGTGGCCAAGCAGACGGCCAGCCTCCTTGAAGCAGGATTCATCTGGGAACTTGACTACTCGACCTGGCTGTCGAACGTAGTCCTAGTAAGAAAGCATAATGGGAAATGGAGGATGTGCGTGGACTATTCTGATCTCAACAAAGTATGTCCCAAGGATTGCTACCCCCTACCCAACATTGACACGCTCGTCGACATGGTAGCGGGATACCGGTATCTGAGCTTTATGGACGCTTATTCCGGCTATAATCAGATACCGATGCACCGGCCAGACGAAGAAAAAATGACATTCATAATGCCAGGAGGAATTTATTGCTACAAGGTAATGCCCTTCGACCTGAAGAACGCATGGGCTACATACCAAAGATTGATGAACAAGATATTCGGCGACATCATTGGCAAAACGGTGGAAGTCTACGTGGACGACATCCTCGCCAAGACCACCCGACTTGAAGACCTTCTGAGCGACCTGGAAAGCGTATTCGCGACCCTCCGACGACACGGCATGAGGCTCAACCCTCTCAAGTGTGCCTTTGCCATGCAGGCCGAGAAGTTCCTAGGATTTATGATAACCCAAAGGGGGGGTGGAAGCCAATCCTGAAAAATGCCAAGCAATACTCCAAATGAAGAGCCCGGGCTGCGTCAAGGACGTCCAGAGACTGGCGGGAAGGCTCACCGCGCTATCTCGTTTCCTCGGGGCGTCGGCTGCCAAAGCCCTACCTTTCTTCAACCTAATGAGAAAGGGAATAGCTTTGAATGGACCCCCGGCATGCGAGGAAGCGTTCAACCATTTCAAAAAGATACTTGCAACACCGCCTGTGCTCGGTAAACCTGTGGTCGGAAAACCGCTCTACCTGTACCTGGCTGTAACGGAGGAAGCACTGGCGGCGGTCTTGGTGCGGGAAGAAGCGAAAGCCCAACAACCAATTTACTTTGTGAGTAAAGCGCTGTAAGGAGCAGAACTCAGGTACAGCAAGTTGGAGAAACTGGCACTAGCGCTCCTAACCTCTTCCCGCAAGCTACAGCAATACTTCCAAGGTCACCAAGTGGTCGTAAGAACGGATCAGGGAATTCGCCAAGTGCTCCAAAAACCCGACCTAGCGGGAAGAATGATGACCTGGGTCATTGAGCTGTCCCAATATGACCTAAGGTACGTGCCTCGACATGCAATCAAGGCACAAGCAATGGCAGACTTCCTGGTAGAAGTAACCAGAGACCCAACCGAGGACACGGGCACACGGTGGAAGCTCCATGTAGACGGAGCCTCCAACCAGATGTCCGGGGGCACCGGGATCATCTTAGAAAGCCCAACCGGGGTCATTTACGAACAATCGGTCAAGTTCGAGTTTCCAGTGTCGAACAATCAAGCAGAATACGAAGCCCTCCTAGGTGGTTTGATTTTAGCCCGGGAAGTCGGGGCTACGAGGCTAAAAGTATGCAGCGACTCACAGATCATCACGTCGCAAGTGAATGGAAGCTACCAAGCTAGAGATTCGCTACTACAGAAGTACTTAGAGAGGGTTAAAGAACTGAGCAAACAGTTTGAGGAGGTCACGGTTCAACACGTTCCAAGGGAGAGAAACACACGGGCAGACCTCCTATCCAAGCTAGCGAGCACAAAATCTGGAACCGGCAAACGCTTCCTCATTCAAGGCATCACGAGAGAACCAGCGGTTGCCCTCCACCTGACCGAGATAAGCCCCTCCTGGATGGACTCCATCACCGATTTCTTGCAAAACGGCAAACTCCCTGGAGGCGAGAAGGAAGCCAAAGTGTTAAGAAGGGAGGCTGCCAAATACACGGTCATACAGGGCCAACTATTCAAAAAGAGACTTAGTCAACCTCTGCTAAAGTGCCTACACCCCGACCAGATGGACTACGTGCTCAGAGAAGTCCACGAGGGGTGCTGTGGTCACCACATCGGGGGCAAAGCCCTAGCAAGGAAGCTCATCTGAGCTGGATACTACTGGCCGTCAATGATGGAAGACTCCAAGGAGTTCGTGAAAAAATGCATTAAGTGCCAAGAGAACGCTGACTTCCAAAGAGCACCGGCCACCGAACTAAAGCCCAGTTTGGCTAAATAACTTAAATAAGTTCTTTTGGAAAAAGAACTTAAAGCATAAGGACTTTTATTAATAGCAACTTATAAATAAGTTATTTTGTGTTTGGATTTTTAGTTATAAAAGTACTTAATTTGAAGTTGTAGCGTTTGGATAAATAACTCAAAAATTACTTTTTTTTATAGAAGAGAATGAATATTAAAATAACGATGATAACAAATACTTTCTAATATTAAATATTAATTTTACATAACCTAATCACTAATATTATGTATGATATGGTAGGTGAAAATAAAAAATAAATATAAAATGTGTATCAATGTATATTTTGTTGTTATTTTTTATTTTACTCCTATTAGAACACCCTTCTCCTTAATTGAGGTCAAGAATTTGCTATAATTAACTATGAAAATAATAGCAAGCTATAAAATCACATGTGAAAAAAATAAAATTAAAACTGAAATTTCATACCATAGTTAAATACAAATTTAATAATAAAAAATAGAGTGATAAAATGATAACAAAAATACTTAGAATGAATATATGCAGTAGGTTGTTCAGATGCAATATTGTTTGAAAATGAAAATGGTGGTGGAGGATCAATACTTCCATCAGATGAATCATTACGTGAAAATGATGAGGTTTGTAATATTGTGTGAGAATGATGGTGGAATGCTGATGGAATGCCAGTGCTTCTAGCAGACCTTGCGTGAAAATGGTGGTGAAGGGTCAGTATTTTTCACAGAGTCAAGAAGGAAAGTAGATTTTTTTTTGTTTTGAAATTAATTTTTTTTTAAGGAAGTGGTAGAATCCAGAAGCAGAGAAGTCATATATTTCTACTTCTTCAAAAAGCTATAAATTAACTTTTCGGGAAGTTAAAAGCTTTTTTTAAAATGGTGCCAAACACGCATATTATGACTTTTCATAATCCAAAAGTCAAAAAAAGTAGCTTATGCTACTTCCCAAACGGGCTCTAAGCCTGATGACATCTTCCCGACCCTTCGCACAGTGGGGAGTCGACCTCTTGGGACCTTTCTCGGTTGGCCCAGGGCAAGTCAAATATCTCATAGTCGCCGTCGACTATTACACCAAATGGATAGAGGCCGAGCCACTGGCCACTATCTCCTCATCCAATTGTAGAAAATTCATGTGGAGGCAGGTGATAACTCGGTTCGGCATCCCGGAAGTTGTCATCTCAGACAACGGGACGCAATTCACCGATAAGAAGTTTGTAGAGTTCCTCGCCGGCTTGGGCATCAAACAGAAATTCTCCTCAGTAGAGCATCCCCAGACAAACGGACAAGTCGAGTCCGCAAATAAGGTCATCTTGCTGGGCCTCAAGAAACGGCTAGACAACAAGAAAGGAGCATGGGCTGATGAGCTCGCCTCTGTCCTCTGGTCCTACTATACAACCGAGCAGTCCGCCATGGGAGAAACCCCCCTTCCGCCTGACATACGGGGTAGACGCAATGATACCTGTAGAGATCGACGAGCCAAGTCCACGGTTACTTCTCAAGGGGGTGGAAGAAGCTGTAGAAAAAGACCTAGTAGATGAGACCAGGGAGAAGGCCCACCTGTCAGAGGTAGTACTAAAGCAAAGAATGGCCATGCGCTACAACACCAAAGTGCTCAAGAGGGAATTTGAAGAGAACGACCTCGTCCTACGGCGCAATGACATCGGCCTACCGACCCAGGAAGAAGGCAAACTGGCGGCGAACTGGGAAGGCCCCTACAGGGTCAAAAAAGTGATTGGCAAGGGCGCCTACAAATTGGAGAAGCTCGATGGAAGGGAGGTCCCAAGAACTTGGAATATGGGCAACCTGAGAAAGTTTTACTCCTAGATCAAGCATGCCGACCAGGCGATCTAACGAGCTTAATCGCTTACCTTTGTATCTACCATGGTAACAGACTTGCTTAATTAACGATTAATTTTTACTTGTCATTTCTACCAATTTCATTTCTATTATTCTTTTTCCTACTTAAACATCACACGACAACAAGTTCCACGACGCATTAAACGGAATCACAATACGGCACCCCGGGACTGATCACCCCCGGGGCCACCTAAACCAAAGCCATTACAAACGGCTACAACGATAACAAAAGGCCACGACCTGGCTCCGACAAACTACCAACACAACGGTAAACAAACATGAGCGCAAAGCTCACACCAACAAAACGGTAACACGACGAAGTAAAAACACTACCAGAGGCAAAGACGACGGTAACAATAAGCCGACCAAGCGACTTTTAAAATATAACAATATAAACAAGTTCTACAACAAAAACCATAAATCCATACAAAAACACGAGGCACAAGAGCTCATTTCTTCGGCATGTCAATAATCTTACCATCCTTGATCGTCTTGAAAACTCCAATCGCTGATGTATCAAAGTCGGGAGCCACGATCTTCACCTAGGCCTTAAGAGCCTCCTCAGTCATGAAGATCGCGTTCTTTCCCTGCTCTCTAGTCGCCTTGTGTTTCTTCTTAAGCTCTTCAACCTCGACTTGAACAGCCTTAGCCAACGAGACGGCCTCGTCACGTTCTTTCTCCAAGGCCACCACCCGACCTTGTGCAGCATTCAGTTGGCTCTCTAGAGTCATCTCCCGCTCGGTTAAATGGGACACGGTCTCATCGGAGGCTTTCATCTTCTCCTCGGCATACATAACTTTCTCCTCAGCTGCCTTGAGTTTTTCCCCCGCCTCGGACAGCTGCTCTTGAAGCAATTCAACTTGAACTTTGAATTCATTGTTGGCCGTGGCAGCAGATTCAAGCTTTCTTCGTAGCGACTATATCCCCGATAACTCGAACTCAGCCTTCCGAGCTATTACAGCCCCACGGAGCAGCGTGCGATACATCCACCTCGCCTGCCCCGCCAATTCGGTACCAAGGAAGTGATCCTCTGTGCCGGGGATCAGTTGGGAGTCGATGAAAGCCCCAGCATCAAAGTTTCTCTCCATCACAGTAAGAGTTTCCTCAGGGCTAGAAGACGCCCTCTGCCTCTTGGGAGTGGGGATAAGTTTCAATTCGGGATCCTCTTGTCGGGAGGAGGACGAATGCCCGACGCCGGCCGTCTCCTCGAGAATAGGGGAAGCATGCGTCCCGGCAAAGTTTTTGTCAGACATCTCGGTGTCACGAGGAGAAGGCACTGATTGATCCTTTTTCTCCTCAGGAGGGTTCTCCGGTTTCTTGTCGACCTTCTCGTCGGCCTTCTCCTCATCACTCTCCTCCAGGAAGGTCTTATACAAACCCTCAAGCCCCGTAACCGAAGCCAACATCTCCACTGCAACGGACAAACAAACGTGTTAGTCGTGAAGCCGGCAAAACCAAATAAAAGCGATAACAATGCAAAAAACACAAAGCAAAGCAGCTCACAAATATAATTCCTGGCGACCTCCCGCTCACCCATGAGGAGGTGGGAGTTCACATGGTTCTTCCCGAAAATAGCCCACAACACGTCGGCAATTATCTTGTCTGTGGCAGACATTCCCTTATAAGTCACCTTAATGAAGGTATTAGACCCAGCCCCAAAACTCCAGTACGTCAGGATAAGCCGTTCCATCTCTAACGACAACCAAAAGGGGTGACGACCTTTGACTGGACGCACCTTAAAATACTTATCTTTGAATCCATGATATGAGTCCTCGAACAAGCCAAAGATCTTCCGACCATGGGCAGACTGGAAGGACATGAACCCCTTCCTCGCTTTCCCCTCCTTGGAAGGATTTGTAAGGTTAAAGAAAAAGAGAAAAACATCAACAGACACCGGCAGCTCCAAATATTCGCATACTATCTCGAAACAACGGATGGAAGCCCAGCTGTTCGGGTGCAGCTGTGACAATACAACAGATATCTGGTTGAGGAGCGCCATTTCAAAAGAGGAAAACGGGATGCGAACTCCCACCTGGGTGAACATGGCCTTATAAAACTAGATCCAGTCAGCAACCCGGGGGAAGTGGAAATTAATTTCGTATAACCGCTCGCTGGGGGCAGGGTCGAAGACGTCATAATTAGCCTCCTCGTCCGTCCCTCCGCACAGGTACTCGCCTTGTCGAAACTCCGTTAGCTCCTCCTCGGCCATCTGGTTTGGAGAGTCCTTTAAGTCGGAAATAACCCAAGCATATGGGTCATAGCCTGCGGCGGAGGTGGAAGCTCGTGAGACGACGCGAGGCATACCTACAGTGGGATTACCACTCGGTTAGTCTAACAGGCCGGGAGCTCGGAAAAACCCAGAAACTATACTCAACCCACCCAAAACCAAAAACAAGTATGGCTAAGGCACAATCTAAGTCAAGAAAGTGGGCATCCTGGAATGGTAACCCCCTAACGCACCTATTTAACACTAAAACTATCTAACATATGAATCAAACAAGCAGCAAGGACAAGAAGCAAGCACAAACAGCAAACATACAGAAAAGCCAACAGTAAAGACAAGAGAACCTTGAAGCAGAAAAGAGAAGGGATCAATGTTTACCTGAATTGGTTGTGAAAACTTGGAGAAGAAAGAGATGCACAAGGATGCTAGAATGAGGCTTTGGGATATTTGGGAGTGAAGAAGCAGAAAACAGGAGAAGCAAGAGTGGGAAAGGAAAACAAATGCAAAACTGTTTAAAACTGCCACTCAGGAAGCGCGAAAGGCCTAGGGGCAAAATGGTCTTTACGCACAGGGTTTTCCAACCCATTATGAGTATTTGATGCTCCGCGCGAGGAACGAGGCGACAAACGGTCACCTCAACAACAAGCAGACACGTGCGCAAGAGGCACGTCCCCTCCACGGGCGGCCGACCTGGCGACAACACACGGAATAAGAGATAACGCGCCACCAACCACCTTCACAATCATTGCTGATGCGTTGGGGCACTGTTATGGCTGTTACGGCCTGGCCCAAAACACTAGCGGGCCAGCCCGACCCGAGCACCACCCGACTCGGACGGTCGGGAGCGAGACGCTCAGTCGCCGACCCGGACACGCGCCCCTGACAGCTACGCTACAGCTGTGAGAAGGAAGCATCAAGGAAGGTGGGCCTGTCTTTGATGGGCCCACCTCTGACATGGTATATATGGGGAAGGTCCTGCCCTTCCCCCAAGGTACGTTACATGCCATTTACCCCTTTTTCGCCTGCGCACATCACTGACTAGAGCGTCGGAGTGTCTTTGCAGGTGACACCCCCCCTTTTTTCCATATGAAGAGCTCGGGACGTCAGCTACACTCCCTTCAACCCAGCAACACGGAACCAGGCGATCCCCCTCTCATCAATCGAAGTACCAACCCGAACCGTCCGGTACCCGACCTACCGAACACAACCGTTCCATGAAGATATCGAAAGATTTGTTTGATTTTATTCCAATGTCTTCTGGTTGGAGAGGAACTATACCTTACTAGTAAATTTACAGCAAATGATATGTCAGGTCGTGTATTATTAGCAAGATACATTAGCACTCCAATGGCACTAAGATATGGTACTTTAGGACCAAGAATATCTTCATTTTCTTCTTTATGACGGAATTGATCATTTTCCACATCCAAAGATCTTATGATCATTGGGGTGGGATACTTAATGGATGTGACTTATTCATATAAAATCACTTCAAAAAAATTTTCTGTGTATGTTGTTTGATGAATAAAGATCCCATTTTTTGTATGCTCGATCTGCAGACCGAGACAAAATTTAGTCTTTTCAAGATCTGTTTTATTTCAAACTCTTCTTTTAAAGTTTTTATAATTGTTTGATTCTCTTCAGGACTTCTAATGATATTTAAATTATCAACATACACAGCAATTATAATAAATCCAGATGCAGATTTCTTTATGAAAACACATGAGCAGATATCATCATTCTTAAATCCGTTTTTGGTCAGATACTCAGTCAGATGATTATACCACATTCGTCCAGATTATTTTAGACCATATAAAGATCTTTGTAATTTGACTGAGTATAACCCTTGCAAATATTCATTATATGGTTTAGATATCTTTAATCTTTTAAGGACTTTCATATAGATATCACGATCTAATGAGCCGTATAAGTAGGCTGTTACCACATCTATTAAATGCATATGTAATTTATGATATGCGAATAAACTAACTAAATAACTCAATGTTATTGCATTCACTACAGGAGAATATGTTTCTTCATAATCTATACCGGGCCTTTGTGAAAAACCTTGTGACACAATGCAAGTCGAGTTTTGTAGCATACAACTTCATTTTTCTCATTTCATTTTCTCACAAATACCCATCTTTATCCAACAGATTTTACATCTTCTGGTGTACAGAGTACTGGTCTAAAGACTTCACGTTTTGCAAGTGAGTCTAACTCAGCCTTCATAGTTTTTTTTTCATTTTGGCTAATTATTTCTTTGTCGACATTCTTCGACTGATCTTGGCTCAAGATCCTTACTTTCATGCATGATATTTAATGCCACATTATATGCAAATATTTCATTGACAATTATCTTATTTCGGTCCCATTTCTCTCCTGAACGTCTTCTGGCGTTAAAATTATATCAGAATTTTGGACAACTACAGGTATCTTTACTATGTCTTTTTTCAACAGGAATAGTATTTACCTATTTTATTTTTTGAGGATTTTTATCTTTGGAATCGACAGGCCTGCCACGCTTCTGGCGTAAATTTGTTTCAATGGCTATTTGTCCGATTGGGACATCAATTCGAATTGGGACATTTTTCGCTGGTATATAAGATTTGGTTATCCTCTTTGTATCAAAAAATGCATCAGGCAATTCATTTGCTATTCTTTGCAAATGTATAATCTTTTGAACTTCTAGTTCACATTGCTTTGATCGAGGATCTAAATGCATCAAGAATGAGGCATTCCAATTAAGTTCCTTTTCAGGAAGTTTATTCTCTCCCCCTAATGTTGGAAATTTTGATTCATCAAAATGACAATCTGCAAACCAAGTTTTAAATATATTTTCAGTTTGTATCTCAAAATACCTCATTATAGAGGAAGAATCATATCCAACATGTATCCCCAATTTTCTTTGGGTTCCTATTTTGGTGCGAGAAGGTGGTGCAATGAGAACATATATCGCACACCCGAATATTCTTAAATGGAAAACATTTGGCTGCTGGCCAAAAGCTAATTGCATAGGAGAGAACTGGTGGTAACTTGTTGGCCTCAAACGAATAAGTGCTGCGTCATATAAAATAGCATGCCCCAAGCCAAAGTTGGGAGATTCGTTCTCATAAGTAAGGGTCTACTAATTAATTGGAGGTATTTAATAAGTGTTTATCCTAACCTATTTTGTGTGTGAACATGAGCTATTGGATATTCAATGCTTGTTCCATTAGCCATACAATGAGCATCAAAAGCTTGGGAAGTAAATTCACCAGCATTATCAGGATGAATTGCTTTGATTGATTTTATGAAAACTATGCTTTTAATTGAATAATTTGAGCAAGTAATCTCGCAAACAGCAGGTTGCGAGAAGACAATAAGTACATATATGACCATATCGAAGATGCATTTATTAGGACTATAAAATATCTAAAAGATCTACATAGTGAATGAATAGGTCCACATATATCACCTTGAATCCTTTCTAGAAATTCAGGGGACTCAAATCCAATATTTACTGGTGATGGCATTAAAATTAGCTTTCCCTAAGAACATGCAGCATAACAAAATTCACTAGATTTAAGAATCTTCTGATTTTTTAGTGAATGTCCATAGGAGTTTTCAATAATTCTCAGCATCATGGTTGTTTCCGGATGACCCAATCGATCATGCCAAGTTATGAATTCATTTGGACTAGTAAACTTCTGGTTTATAATGGCATATGATTCAATTGCACTAATTTTGGTATAATATAACCTAGATGAAAGTGAGGGTAACTTTTCTAATATAACCTTTTTATTTAAATCATGAGTTGTGATACATAAGTACTCGTGATTTCCCTCATTCATTGTTTCAATATGATATCCATTTCGACAAATATCTTTGAAACTCAATAAGTTTCTTAGAGACTTAGTAGATAATAGTACATTATTTATTATGAATTTTGTTCCTCCGAGAAACAAAATTATAGCTTTTTCGGAGTCTTCTATCATATTGCCTGAGCCAATAATAGTATTAACATATTCTTCTTTTGGCACAAGATGGGTAAAATATATATCACTTTTTAGAATGGTGTGCAAACTTGCACTATCCGCAAGGCATACATCTTCATTATATATCCTTGCCTTTTTCTTCAAAGACAAATATTAATAAAATGAGTAGAAATATTTGCACAGTAAAATTATTTTCTTGATTGAAAATATTTTTCTAAAAAGTATAGTATATACTAAAAATTTTATTGTTATTATCTTGACACTTTCAGTAATTTTGAAATTCATGAATATTTTATCAAACATTATTTATATATATTATACTTGAAATTCAGATGCATAGAAAATAAAACTTAACAAGAAGTTTCTTATATTATTTATTTACATGAATACTTAACAATCCTACATATTAAACTATTCCGTCATTGATGAAATGACCAATATTTTCTTCAGGATCCTCAAAGAAATCAGATACATCATAATGAGTGGTGTAATTTTTAATATCATTTGAAACAAAATTTGTTTCCTTTCCTAGGCCATCTTTTATCAAAGATGCTTGATAAAGATCGACTAGGTGCCTTGGCGTACGACAGGTACGCGACCAATGGCCCTTTCCACCACAACGGAAATATTTATCCTCTGTTGATTTATTTTACCCATTATTTCTTTTTTTATCCCACTTCTGGTGAGATCCTTTCTTGTGAACATAATTCTTCTTCCTTCCATAATTTTTCTTGCTACTAAAACCTTGTCATTTACCTCTTCTAGGGTAATGATTTGTCGCACTTGCTTCAGGAAATGGGGCGGCGCCAGTTGGGCGCGCTTCATGATTTTTTTAAAAGCAACTCATTGTTGCGTTCAGCAACAAGAAGGCAAGAAATTAACTCAAAATATTTTTTAAATCCCTTTTTCTGATACTGCTGTTGAATGAGCACATTCGAGAAAGTTTTCTCTAATATATCATTATCAGTTATCTTTTCTCCACATAATTTCATTCGTGAGTTGATTCGAAACATTGCTGAATTATATTCATTTATGGATTTAAAATCCTATAGACGCAAATGCGTCAATTCATATCGGGTTTGAGGAAGTATCACCGTCTTTTAATGATTATACCTTTTTTCAAGGTCTTTCCACAGATCTGCAGGATCTTTTAATGTGAGATATTCATTTTTCAATCATTCGTCAAGATGACGATGAAGAAAGATCATGGCTTTAGCTTTATTCATATGGGATGTATTATTTTCAGCCTTAATGGTATCTCCAAAATTCATTGAATCAAGATGGATTTCAGCATCTAGTATCCATAATAAATAGTTATTTCCAGATATATCAAGAGCCTTAAATGTAAGATGAGAGAGCTTCAACATAATGAAAATTTGTTACCTGAGTCTTATTAAAAATTGATCAGAGTCTCGTGCTGATAACGTGTTGTAAAATAAATAAAAATAAATAAATAAGAAAGAGGTAATAGATTGAGAAATATAATTAGATAATGATATTCACCACAATTACTATTTCATATAATAAAGATGATTAATATATTTACTAATATTATATATAAAGAGTGAAAGAGAGGAGTATTTAGAATAGTTATAACATAACGAGAGAGAGAATTATTTTATTGTTGTGTGTTGTTTCAAGGGTGATTTCTCCTATTTATACAGGTGACAAGCCTTTGTTTTCAACTTTTCATTAATTTTAAATTTGTTTTAAAAAGTAATTCCTTTGATAGGAAAAAGATTAGCTGCCCAAATTATAAATGGAGATTCATTCCATTCTTATCACAGCATAAACGTACATTTTCTTAATTTTTAGATTTTTTTCCTAATTTTTTTTGTTAGATTTTGAATTTTTCTTTATATATGTTTTAGATTTTTTTTATTATAAAATTTTAAAATAATTTTGGATATTCTTTTTGGATATTCTTAATTTTAGGGTTCACCAAAGATCGAACTATTGACCTTTCGAATCTAGAACTCTAATACCATGTCATGATACCACTCATCCCAAAAGCTTACACTGATAAAAAAAGGTAACACTAGTAGTTATATCTCTAATACTCCTTAAACCTCCATTGTACACATTGTACAAATATTCTATTGGCTCTCTATACTTTCCCATTAAATATTTCTTTTTATTAGGTTTTTAGATATTTCTCATGCTAATTTGAATTTATGTTCTCTCCAAAGAGAAAATAAAAAAAAAGTTCAAATGTTCTTTTTTTAATTTTTTGGATATCCTATTTTTATTAGTTTTTAGATATTTTTTATTACGTTTTGAATATTTTTTTTAATTATAAATTTTATTTCTCGTGATAATTTAAATTTATATTTTCTTAAAGAGAAAATTAAAATAAAATACTAATCGATTGCAGTTGGCTGCATCCCTTATTTACCTAACAAAATTATTCTAAAAAAATATGTTATATTCTCAGACATATTATGCCTAGCTAGCAATATCATATTCAGGTATTATAACAAAATTTGTTTATTTAGTGCCATTAATGTTTAAGAATTATTTTTAATAGTTTCGATAATAAATTAGGATAAACTTGTTTTATCATATATATTTTTTTAGGATAAAGTACTTAGATAAATCAAATGCAGTCAAATATTACTTGTATCATCTAAATCAAAAGATGATGTGCATCTTCTAAAAAGATTTTTTTATATAAATCGAATCAGAGTAATTTAAATTACAAATTCTGATAGTAATTTGAATTAAGCTGCTTAGATTTACTAGGGGAGATTTTGATTTTAATAAATCGAATTAGTCAATTTTGAGTTATACTGCTCCATATAATTTACTTTATTAGAGACCAACTTGCATAAATAGGTTAGACAGATTTACTAGAGCTTTAGTAACATATATAAATGGAGGCTGACTAATTTGATTTAGTTGGGAGCAAATGTGACGGGCTCCAAATTAGTTAATTATTAAAAAAATATAATATTAAATTATAATATTATTTTTTACACACTCACAAAAATAAAATATATATATATAAGTTTTACATATAATATGACTTTAATAATGTTATTCTATCACGCGAGCATTTTAACGATTTCTTCTCCTTCACTTTTGGAGGTTGGAATACTTTTTTGAGTTAGTTATTAACTGAATTTGTAAAGATAGTCCAAAACGCAAGTCAATCTTCATTATTACGTTTTACCTAATTTTCTCAAATCTCACAAAAAAAATCATGGACCATATATTTTCTCTTTGCTGAATTAGGAAACGAAAATTTGTACTTGCATACCGGTGTGAGTGCAGGAGACTATACATGCCAGTGATAACACTGTCTCTTCAAAGGGAGGAAAGTGATTAAATTAAAAAAACAAAAAACAAAAAATTATTTGTAAAATAGTGGAAAACTTTGAATATATTATTTTTTTATTTAAGAAAAGATATATATTTTTCTTCTTTTTATTTATTGTAATTTTCAATTAAGTAAATTTTTTTAAATTTTTTTATTGCAAATGACTAATTTATTTTTGAAAACTAAAAAAAAAATTCGAGATCAAATTTTGCTACCAATTTTTTTGTATACGTTTTAAATATTTATTCAAATGTTGGCACAAAAATTTAAATAAAATGGATAAGTCGTTTATAAAATTTGTAATTTTGTTGTCACTTGTAAAAAATATAATATTTATTGATTATTTTTCTTGTATTTTTAAAATCATTCAAGAACTGTTTTAACCATAATACTTTTTAAGGATCTTTTTGTCGGTGCCTGAATATTTTGAGTACCAAATTAATAATTAACTTTTCTTTCAAATAAATTTTCCATTTTATATTTTTAGTTTCTATATTTAAATTGATACTCCAAAATCTGAATTGATTATAATATGTCAAGAGGCTCAATAGCAGAAAAGAATTTCTAATGAAGTAATTATGCATATAAAAAATTATCTTATAATTGTATATATAAAGTTGTTAAAATCAAAAGTTTATATAAAAATAAAGTAGTAAATTAAAAGTATAAAACATGAATTGATAAAATAGATTAAATTATAAATCTATCTGTTTTAATAAAAATTATCAGAACTAATTAACTTAAATCATATATCACATGTCAAGAAAGTGTGAAATTTAACAATATTAAAATAATAACAAATTTCAATAAATTAAAAATTCTACTGATTTCTTTGTTAAAAGTTTAGATTGCACGAAGCCACTAGCGCGTGGTAAACCGCCTTAAGAAAAAATTATATATTTAATTCATAAATTTATCATCTTTCACGGTGGCAAGAGCAAAATATAAAAACCCCATTATATTGTGGCTGCTGGGGACCCCGGGGTATAGTGTATTTAGTGGGAGCGAAAAGGATCAAAACGATTCGTTTCGTCCAATCCTTTTCTTCGTTCTCTCTTTTCGTTTCTCCGTTCTATGCCTCCCTCTCCAATTAATTTTTTTTTTAAATATATTTGTTTATTTATTTACTGAAGAGCCAAAGAGAGAGAGAGAGGGCACAGAGCACCGAGCAGCCTCCACGAATCTAAAATCGCATTACGGCGCGTGATTCGCACTCGATGCTTTGAAGCCATTCTCCTAAACCCGCAATTTCCAACTTCCACAGGCCACCATTGCTCTCTTTCTCTCTGTGTATTGAATTTCAATCCACAAGAACGGTACAATAAACAACTAAACCTTGTTTATCCTTATGGAAAGTCAATTCCATTCATGCCACTAGGTCAAATTAAACAATATTTATTTGTTCTCATATTTTGAATTTGAATTTTCATTTTACTTTGTTCAAATTTTCAGGAGTTCGTGCTTTCCTTTGGTTCATGTGTTTGATATTGTTTTGCTTGATTGGTTTTACTCTGTGGATGTGTTTGTTGTGTGTTCTGTTTCTGGTTAATTTTTGGCACATTGAATTTAGGGTTTCATAATCTTTTTTGTTTTCCTGTTAGTGATTGTTTTGAATGGTGCAGAGGAATGTGTGATGCGTTCTATGGTGGGTCAGAGGTCTAGAGGAGAGTTTTGTAGCCGTGGAGGCTGCTTCTGTGGTTGAATCTGTTACTCATTCATGAGGTTTAGTCTACTCTCTGCCCTTGTGGATTTTTCTGATTGATGAATGTTGTGAAATTGAGTGACTGTATTCAATGGAGAATATGAATTTGTTTTGGTGTCAATAATGATATGAAAATCTTGAGGAAGAATTCATGGGTTTGATGGTTAAATTAATGCATCTTACAACTTGTATACACATTATCTCTTATTTTGTTTGAGTTGGTTGTAGAATGTGAACAAAGGGCTTCTTTTCATGCTCTCCTTTTAGTTTATTTGCTGCTTTAAGAGAGAGAATAGGTTTTGATTTCAGAAATGTTGTACATTAGAGGGGACACTCTGCAACTGGATGATGTTGCTGTGGTTAACTTGGATATTAGTGGATAATGTTGTACATTAGAAGGTTGATGATGCTGAATTGGATGTATAATGTGAAGGTGATTGCTGATTCATCTCATAGAAAAGAAATAGTGAATTTGGAGATTGTTTACACTCCGTCATTAAGGTTGCATTTGGTTAGTATCCATGGACAAATACAGGGACAGGATAGGACACAAATATGTTTGGTTGCACTAAGACAAAGACTAAGAGTGTCACGGTGGGATGCAGAATTACATTGTCTTGGTATCTCTGTCTTACTATCTTGTCCCATTCTGTTCCTTGTTCCAAACACATCTAAGTTACTTATGGCCTTAGGAAATGGCAGATAATGACCTTGTCATGGAACCCTCAAATATATCCACTATCCAGGGACCAAAGAAGACCAAAAACAAAAAAACAAAAAAAGAAGGCATAGTTGATTTTAAGTAGTAAATTAGGTGTTAGGCTTAAGGACTTTCTGGCAGTTTTAGGAACGAGGTAACAAATCATAAATTGTTGTAGCTAAGAATGGAGGGTGGATCTAATAGTGGGTAGTCTAGTAGCTAAAGATAGAGAGAAACCTGGAAATACCGTAGGAGAAAACTATTAAAAGTGGTGTAGAGCTTTTAAATCAATTTCTAAATGTAAAAATAAGACACAACATCATGCCAGCGCCTAATCTATGTAGCCAATCCAATCTTCTGGGACAAGGTTTATTATTCTTTTTTTTTTTATTGTGCGTCTTTCATAGTCCAGACATGATATTTTGGTTTTTCTTTGGAAAAAGAGCATGCTTGGGAACTTCCTAAATCAGCTTTTCTTCACCCTCGAAAAAGCTGTTTCTTTTTTTTTTTT
>NC_029788.2:14870277-14872748 GCF_000816755.2 Arachis ipaensis
GGGAAGAAAATTTGTTTGGGTAAAATTTTAAAATAGATTATAATCAACTGCTTATAGCTGAGAAACAACTTTTGAAGTTTATGATGTTAAGTAGAAGTTCATTATTTCAGATATTTTAGGACTTTATTAAATTGACCTCAAGTATCAAATAATATATAAAACATCATTTTATACCCTCTCTAGTGATTTTATTATATAAAAGCAATTTTGTTTTCGTCGACAATCTAAACAAAACATATTGTCTTAAAATTACTTTTTAGCTAAGGTATCCAAACATAAATTAATTCTATATAATCAATTACATAAAAATGATTATACAGATAAATAATTTTGATTTTAGAGCTTTCCCAAACACACTGAAGTTTTGCAAATTTCAGCTCTGGATTTTTGAAATATTCCTGTTATCCTCTGATTGGAAAAAAGGACCATTTTATTTTTAAATCTTTAAACTCTATATATTATGTTTGAATGTCAATCCAAGATTAGGAGCTGGTTGTTTTGAATGCTCATTACTCAATCTTTTCTTCAAGTTGTTATTTCCGATGGAAAATCAATATTCATGCAGTCTTTGAGGGTGAGATGGTGGAGATAGATTTAAGTTTATCAATTACTATTTACTGGTTGATTTATCTCTCTCTTTTTTATTCTTTTGGGTAGGAACAAGGGAATCATCGGCAATGATAGTTATACTTTTGTTTTATCCGTATACTTTCTCAATAAATGAATTCAATATCTGAATCTTGGCTATAAACTATTTGTTGCTCTTCTTTCCAATGATTTCCTTAATTGCCTTTTACATTTTGTTTTCACTTTTATTTTGTCACAAAATAATGAGTTGTAAGTTTAGGCTCTATCTGTGCTTCACAGGAATATGGCTTTGCAGAAGTATGTTCCTCCTGGTAATGCACCTTCTGTGAATTTGAAACGTTTAACTATTTCCAAGAAGGTGCCTGAAAAAGCTCAGCTTAAGATGGCAAATCAGAATCGTGACATGGATGTGGATGTTGACCTTAGAGAAGTTTATTTTCTCATGATGCACTTCCTTTCTGCTGGGCCGTGCCATAAAACTTATATGCAGTTCAGGAATGAACTTCTTGAACATCAACTCTTACCTAGAAGGTATCATGCTTGGTATTCAAGGAGTGGGGCACCTAGTGCTGATGAAGATGATGATGGTCTATCATTCTCTTTAACTTACGATAAGTTGTTGGAGAGGTATTATGATATTTTCCTTTTTTTTCTTCAATTTTTTTATTTTTATTTTTTAGCCTCTTCTGACTCTCTAAACGAATTTGTCTTCACTGTTAGACTCTTCAAAATTCACCTACACTGGCCCATTTTAACATTCATGTTTTTCATCTTACTGTTAGTTGTATTGATATCTTATGGTAGATTACCTGTTTGCTATTCATTTATGCTGTAATTTTTGAACAAATAAGTATGTAATGATTTTTTTTTCAATTTTTTAAAATGTTAACTTTCTTTATGATCTTTGCAACACAGTTGACTTCATAATTACTTATTCTACAGGTATCCTCACATTGAAAAGGATCACTTAGTCAAGCTTTTGAAGCAATTGTTATTAAATACAGCCTCCCCATCTCTTCGCATGAGTAGTGGAAATGCTCCAAATGCAGCTGATGTTCCTACTCTTTTGGGGAAGGGTTCGTTTTCACTTCTGAGCTGTATGTGTCATTTATTTGTGTTTTTTTTTTTTGTTATTATTATTAACTTCAGCATTAACACTTCATTGTGCTGTGGAAATTCTCAAACTAATTAGTGAATTAACTGATTATACTTTTCTCTGTTACAGATGACAATGATAAAATAAATGAAGTCAAGCGGCCACCTCCTCACATGCGCTGGCCTCATATGAAAGCCAATCAGGTTCATGGGCTTAATTTGAGGGAAATTGGGGGTGGTTTTCCCAGACACCATCGTGCACCATCTATACGTGCTGCTTGCTATGCAATTGCAAAGCCTTCTACAATGGTACAGAAAATGCAAAATATCAAGAGGATAAGAGGACACCGTAATGCTGTCTATTGTGGTAGGTTATTCTTTGTAGTGCTAAATAATCTAGCTTATGTTTAGAATTTTTATGTAACTTTGTTGTCCCTGTACTTTTCCTGAAATAAGAATTTACCTTGTTTCTTTTTCGTTTCCTTTAAGGGTTACAGTAGAGTAGAGATACATAGTTGGAGAAGCCATATTATATATATTTAATGGGTAGCTGTCTTATTTAAAAGATGATAGAGGCAGAAATAGCTTACTGTCAGAAATGTCATATAGGAAAAAAAATGTCATAATTGATCCTTCTATTGTCTCTTTCTCCTCCTAAGGTATTATATAATATTAATACACATTGTATTATAGAGCAAGGGACAAAGCACAATTAGGGGTGAATAAAACACTTGAACATGCCAAAGACAATTAACCACAACGAAGACGGAAAGATATAATCCGGTAAA
>NC_029788.2:14872756-14875778 GCF_000816755.2 Arachis ipaensis
GGCTTGCTGAGCAAGCTACACAGTGAGGGTAGAAGAGTCTTTTACCTGCCAAGCTGTCAGACTAGTTAGGCAGATAAATGATTCTCTGCATGCAAGTCTATCATAATAATCTGTACGCATACTCTATTAAATGACAATCAATCCCTTGGAACTGCCAGATTAGAACAGCAAAAGGAAGCCATAATCACAATCCTACCTCATGGCAGTTAAGGGGCGGCTGCATCCTTAAAGGTGCCTTGTGCTCCAATCAGATGCTCCATAACACTGAAATTATCAGTTCCACTATTTTAGCCATCAATTGGTCTAAACTCTCTTGTGTATCATTTGAAGATTTCATACCGCTCTAGGCCTTACCATCTTCGTCCCCCTCACACCCCCCTTCCCCCTTTTTCTCTCCTCCTTTCTTGAATTATGCTAGTTGCTTATTGAACATGCGACTGAGTTTACTTTAACACATGCCACAGCTATATTAGATCGGTCAGGGAGATATGTCATCACGGGCTCAGATGATCGACTGGTAAAAATTTGGTCAATGGAAACTGCCTATTGTTTGGCCAGTTGCCGTGGACATGAGGTGCATTTGTTTTGTACAATAAATTTTATTTCTCCTGTTTGTCTAGATTTTCATTTGTTTGATATTCTTTGGCCTTTAGATTGAACTGTATGCTATGTTTGATAGGGTGATATCACTGACCTGGCTGTGAGTTCAAACAATGCTTTAGTTGCATCATCATCGAATGACTGTATCATTCGAGTTGTAAGCTCCATGTGACTTATTCAGTTGTATCATTTTGTTTTCCTTCTCCATTGTCCCTGTGCTTTCTGTATGCACTTTATGTTTGACTATTTTATTCTCATAGTGGCGCTTGCCAGATGGCTTACCAATATCAGTTTTGCGGGGACATACTGGAGCTGTTACTGCAATAGCATTTAGTCCAAGAACTGTGTACCATCTTTTATCGTAAGTTTGTTATAATAAAGAAAACAAAGAAGTTTGTAATATAGTCATATGCCTGTGATGTGGATGCTAATCATAAAATGCACAGTAAATTTGAGGTTACCAATCTAATTATGAGATACTTAAGTAGTCCCGTGGTACCATGAGACACACAATTGCCCATAGAGTTTAGCCATTTTGTTACCGTTTCTCTATTTTGATTTTGTCTGACTCTTGATGATTAATCCATCTTATCCATTTACTTTAGGCCCGGAATATAATAGTTTATAAACATTAGGGGGTTATCTTCAGTATAAATTTATCTTTTTATCGTGAATATAATAGTTTAGGGGAGATAATCTGTGTGAGTTGGATTTTAAAGGATCAATCTATTAAACGGTCCTGATTTCTTCCTATTGATGCTATTTTATCATGACATTGAAAATGTTATTTTCAACTTCAGCCTACAGATTTTTGTATGCATTTAATGGTCTGACCTGATTTGCTTTTGCATGTATTATCCTTACCTTAAGAATTGCAAGCTTTCTCTCCCAAGTTAATATTGTGTCTTGTATATTTTGCAGTTCCTCTGATGATGGAACTTGTAGGATATGGGATGCAAGGTACACTCAGTCAAGTCCAAGAATATATGTTCCGAGGCCTTCTGATTCTGTAATTGGTTAGTTGATTCTTTTGTGAATTGATTGAGTAATTTCTTTTTTGTGAGAAGAACTAACATGGAATACCTTATTCAGGGAGGAATGGTGTTTCGTCTTCTAGTACCTTGCCACATAGCCATCAGATCTTTTGCTGCGCCTTTAATGCTAATGGGACTGTCTTTGTCACTGGTAGCTCTGATAATCTTGCTAGGGTACATATCTCTTGATACATACATCATACATGTCTGAATATGAAAATATCTCTTATTTCCTCTATCATATATTTGAATGCCATAGTGTATAGGCTTTAATGGTCATCATATGCTAACAAAACAGCCTCAAAACTAAAATTTACTGTAGAAATAACTCGTTTTCCATTTATAAGAGTACCCAACTATCTCTGACATATTGTTAAGTGCTAGCATCTAAATGAGTGTTTAGCTTTGCATGTTAAGTAGCATTCAGAGAAGTTTACAATCAAGATGTTTAATGCTCACAGAGGCAGAGGAAGAGNTTTCCTTTAATTAAACCAATCATGTATTTATTGAAATGGATTTTCAGCTTCACAATTTCTTATCTAACTTCAAGGTTTTACAGGTCTGGAATGCTTGTAAACCAAGTGTGGATGATACTGAACAGCCAAATCACGAGATAGATGTGTTATCTGGGCATGAAAATGATGTAAACTATGTGCAATTTAGGTTTGTATTGCTCCAGTATCTGATATACTGGTTGATAGATGAAATTTTTGCGTGCTTATGCCCTTTGCTTCATGTTTTGCAGTGGATGTGCAGTAGCATCTCGGTTTTCCACATCAGAAACTTGGAAAGAGGAAAATCTTCCCAAATTTAAGAATTCATGGTGGGTGGGTGTGTATATATATCTTCGGGAACTAGTGTTTTGAATGTTCTGACTCCTAGATTGGCCCTCTCCTCTCCTCTGCTTTCTTCCAGCTAAAAATGCCTTCTGCCCAGTTCTCGATGCTTTTGCCATCTAATAATCTAGTCGGCTTTTATTCCAGGTTGAATCATGACAATATTGTTACCTGCTCTCGTGATGGGAGTGCTATTATATGGATTCCCAAATCACGCAGGTCACATGTAAGATTCATCAAATGTAATTTCTTCTATGGTTGCTTTCTTTCTTTTTCCTCTTTTTATGAAAGAAAGTGAGAGTTGTGGCTACTTTGTTACCCAAATTACCAAAGATTAGTTGACTACATTCTAGCTTTTCAAATTTTTTCCATTTAGGGGAAAAGTGGTCGCTGGACTCGGGCATATCATCTGAGAGTTCCACCTCCACCTATGCCTCCTCAACCTCAGAGAGGTGGTCCTCGTCAGAGAACTCTACCCACTCCACGTGGTGTAAATATGATTGTTTGGAGCCTAGATAACCGCTTTGTCCTTGCAGCTATTATGGGTGAGTT
>NC_029788.2:14875819-14876427 GCF_000816755.2 Arachis ipaensis
TCTCATTGTCATACCTTATTTAATGTTCATGTATAAGTTATTGTGGGAGATTTAGTTTTCTTGTAAGCAATTAACTGAAATAGGAATAAAAATCATATCTAAATTAGCAAAGAAAGTTATATGATAATGCAACTGCTATAAATAGTTTTTTTTTGCACACCACAATCATGCATGCATTGTGATCATGCAATCCTATTTCATCATTTGGTCGCGACTACTATATCTGACTGCTAAACCTTTTTGCAGATTGCAGAATATGTGTTTGGAATGCTTCTGATGGCAGCTTAGTACACTCGTTGACTGGACATACTGATTCTGTGAGTATTCACTTTCTTGGTTTTTGCTTTAAATACCATTTTTTCACTGTCAGAAGACATAGCAGTTGTGGTTTATAGGCTTGTTACGACAATTATATGCATGACATCTGATACTTATTGTTGTGTTTCTCCGTTTTTGTTTCAAAGTTTACAAGTTGATTTGATTATGTTTCAAACGGTTGACCTTTTTGTTTTGCAATTCACTAGATATCATTTTTTGCTTTATAATGATAAAGCACAGGGCTTTTTAAGAGAGAGAAGAGAAGTGAAAAAAAGAAAAAAAAAGGGGGG
>NC_029788.2:14876848-14895078 GCF_000816755.2 Arachis ipaensis
CGTGGGTATTATTTTCTATAGTTGTCCCATTCAATTGGATTCATATGGTGTAACCATTAGCTAACTAGACTGCCTTTCATTTGTCTGCATGCTTTATTTTTCTGCAGTGCTGAAGGAAAAAAGTATGATAATATTGAATGCTTATTTTCTGCAGAATCTGTCTGATATGACATGCTTTGTTCTTTTCTGTGTGTAGACATATGTTCTGGATGTTCACCCATTTAATCCTCGGATAGCTATGAGTGCTGGATATGATGGAAGAACTATTGTGTGGGATGTGAGTCACCGGTTATTTTTTTATCTTGCAGATTTCTAGGCATTCTTATGTTGTTTATATGACTTCGATATTTCATGATTTTAGATATGGGAAGGCATGCCTATCCGGATATACGAGATGTCACATTTTAAGTTGGTAGATGGGAAGTTTTCTCCGTGAGTATAAGTGTGCCAGCTTAGAAATTTAGCTTGCAATAAATTCTCTAGACATATTTGGTGGTTTCAATAGTTTTCAAAAGTTATTCTCATGGTATAAACACCAATAATTTTTATTTTCAGCTATAGCCTTGTTTTGTTGGTATATGATGTTTTATTAATCCATTTGTACACTACCTGAATCAGTTTGTTTATGTTTTGTTGAATCATACATTTATTTTATAGGGATGGGACATCCATAATACTTTCAGATGATGTTGGTCAACTATATATATTAAGTACAGGTCAAGGTGAGTCCCAGAAAGATGCAAAATATGATCAGGTACATATATCTCTAACCCATTACATGCTTTCTGTCTCTTTGCTAATGTTTGGAACTAATATTCTTGGCCAATATTGACAGTTCTTTCTTGGTGATTATCGTCCTCTCATTCAAGACACCCATGGTAATGTACTTGACCAGGTTAGTTGATTGCTTAATTTTCTTTTTCATTATGAAGGCTGTATAACATCCCATTAACTTCTTATACCTCTGCTGCGACTGCTGTGTATCTTTATCTTTTTGAGTGAGGTTGTTGGTGAAGTTTTTTCTAGGAATTAATCCATGCATTTTTCTACTTATGCCAATTGAAAATTTATGTACCCAAATACTCCTTTCTATTTGCACTGACGCTAAACTACTACATTTTAATTTTTAATGCATTGGTAGGTTAGTTCGGTACTAACCAGCTGTCAACGCATTTAAAAACCTAAAACAGCGTAATGCAAGGTAAAAAGAGTATTTTGGTACATAATCGTTAACTTAGAGTAAGGTTTAATTTGTTTTAATAGTAGGAATATTAATATAAGAAAGCTCAAGGTTAAACTGTATTTGATTCACTCCTGAAAAATTAAATGATACATTTTATGATGGATCATCCACTGGCACCTGATATGATAAATTTAAGCAATTATGTTGTCGAAATCCTTAAGTGTTGATAAAATGACTCTCTCTAAAGTTATGATGCTTTTTCTGATTCATGTTTTATTTATGGTCGTATAAAGTCCGCATTTTCTTATCTGTAACTGGTATTAAATTTTGAATCAGGAAACTCAGATTGTACCCTATCGACGAAATCTGCAAGATTTGCTTTGTGATTCAGGTTAATTCTGCTTCCTGGGTCTGTCCATGATTTTATATATATATATATACTGTATTTCTTTTGTTTCTGTTTTCCTCGGTTATTCTTCTTATACATTGTTGTTATATGTTGTCAAATTTCCAGCAATGATTCCTTATCCAGAACCTTATCAGAGTGAATTTCAGCAAAGACGATTAGGAGCTTTAGGCCTTGAGTGGCGGCCATCATCGCTAAGGCTTGCTGTTGGTCCTGACTTCAGTTTGGACCCAGATTATCATATGCTTCCATTGGCAGACTTGGATCTGCTTACAGAACCCCTTCCGGAGTTTATAGATGCTATGGATTGGGCTCCAGAAATTGAAGTGTTTAGTGATGATGCAGATTCAGAATATAATGTCACTGAAGATTTCTCTTCTCGAGGCGAGCAAGAATGTTCAAGCTCCAATGGCTCTGGCGATACAGGGTGCAGCACGGACAACAGTGAAGGGGAGGATGCTCATATGGACTGTATCCGTAGATCAAAAAGAAAAAGACAGAAGACTGAAGTAAGTATACAGAGAATGTAAACAGCATGCTCCTAAGGACTTCTGTAACTAATTTGAATTATCCTGTTTTCTTTTCTACAGATCGAGATTATGACTTCTTCTGGGAGACGTGTGAAAAGGAGGAACTTGGATGAGGTTGATGGCAATAATTTAACTGGTAGTCGAAGCAGAAAGGGAAAAAGTGGCCAAAAAGCATCAAGGAAAACTTCTAAATCCAAATCTTCCAGACCTCAAAGAGCTGCTGCACGCAATGCTCTACACTTATTTTCTAAAATTACTGGTACACCAACAGATGGAGAAGATGATAGTTTGGTTGGTGATTTTTCAGATAGTGAATCAACACTGCAAGATTCTAACATGGACAGTGATGAATCTGATAGAGCTGCACAGAATGATCAACTGAAATCTTCAAAAGGAAAAGAAGTATCAACATATGAATCGGAGGACATGAAATCTCATGGGTTAACGGAGACTGATGCAGTTGCAGGGAACAGAAGGAGATTGGTTCTCAAGTTGCCAATTCGTGATTCATCGAAACATACTCATGGATTTGACAACCAAGCTGAGTTGGTTGGGTCGTCATCAAAATCTGCACAGGAAGCTCATAATTTTAATAAGAATAGTTGTATGGATGAAGGTTATTCTGGCAGTGGAAGTTACCATACAATTGAAGGATCACATCGGTTGAATATTGAAGTAGACCGTGTAGACTTGCTGGAGAAAATTAGATGGGGAGTGGTTAGGCCTCGTTCTTCCAAACCCCTGAGAGTGGGAGAAGCTGCAGCATCAAATGCAAATCCTGACTCTCTGAAGTTTAGTAATCATCTCATTGAAACAGAAAAAGAGGAGAAGGAATTTAGTCCATTGACCCCTCCTTCAGAAACCAAAAATGATGAAAATATGGTAGACAGTCTAGCAGATATCAATGACAATGGTGATTGTACTACTCATCCTTTTAACCCTTTTGAGAATGGTGAGAATGAGGAAGAGCTCACAACTACCAGAGATCACAGGAATAAAGAGGAATCACTAGTGTCAGCCCTGATTCCTGATAATACAGGTACTGCATTTGTTAGCAATAGTGGTGCTGAGCAACTGCCTGAACCAAATAGCAGTTTCCCTTCCGTATTAACAAAGTTAAGGTCAAAAAGAGGTTCAAGAGATCCTGAATGTTCATCCAAGCATGGAACAAAATCTCCAGTGCTAAAGAATAGTGCATGTAGCAATCATGCCAGCAATGAACAGTGTATGATTGTTACTGAGAATGATGACAACAGCAAGGTAGTAATACCCAATCAGGGAGAAAATGGATCACAAGAAATAGATGCTCAAGGTACACAACATTGTACTTCAAATGGTCCACTAGAGCCACATCCCCGAAGAGATAAAATGTTCAAAGCCGTTTACAAAAGATCAAGATCAAATAGGGCATCTAATAATTCATCTAATGGTGGTGCTTTAGGAGAATCCACTTCTAATGGAAGCAATAGTAATTTCAATACATCAGTGGGTTTCAGTAATGGCACAAATAAGGATGTTCGTGACAATGGATCAATAGAGCTGGAGCCAATCACATCTGACCCAAATGACAAGGGGAATCATCTCAAAGTGGAAAATGGGCATGAAGATGGTGTTGGTAGAAGTCAACATAACATGCAGACCAATGGAGTAAAGTTTACAGAAGAAGAAAGAGGTTCTAGTTCAAAATCGACCGTTGGTATAAGGTCCACCAGGAGCCGGAGATCTAGTTACAATATTCATGAAACTCATGAAACTAGTCCTGTAAATAGAAAAAAATCACTACAATCAGCTAATAAAGGATCGTGGTTGCTGTTATCAACTCAGGAAGAAGGTTGTAGATTTATTCCACAACAGGGAGATGAGGTTGTATATTTGAGGCAGGTTAGTCATAACATTACCTATTACATTTTATAGTTTTGCGTGTGTGGTTTATTTTATTTTATCTTTTTATTGGTTTATCTTAGGTTTATGGTTTAAGTATTATTGCTTTTATAGGTGTAATATCTTTCTTAAGAAATATCATCAACGAGATGGATGATGGTTTTTCTAGGTGTTATATTAGTTTTGTATGTCTCTTACAATATGTTTTCCTTCGAAAATATCCATTTTTCAGGGGCACCAGGAATACATAGCTAATTATAGTCGCAAAAAGGAAGCAGGACCTTGGATGTCGATTAAGGAAAATATAAGAGCTGTAGAATATTGTATAGTTCAAAGCCTTGACTATGCTCATGATTCGGGTTCTGGTGATGGATGCTGCAAAATGATCCTTCAGTTTGTTGATCCTGATTCTAGTGTTTTCGGCAAATCTTTTAAATTGAATTTACCAGATGTGACTGGCTTCCCAGATTTTCTGGTTGAAAGAACCAGGTTTGATGCTGCTATGCAAAGAAATTGGACGCGCAGGGATAAATGCAGGGTTTGGTGGAAAGATGACAGCGAGTCCGATGGAAGTTGGTGGGAAGGTCGAATTATGTGTGAAAAAGCCAAATCTTCTGAATTTCCAGACAGTCCATGGGAGAGATATACTATTCGGTACAAGAATGATCTTACAGAAACACATTTACACAGTCCTTGGGAGCTTTTTGATGCTGATACTCAATGGGAACAGCCTCATATTGATGATGAAGTAAGAAACAAGCTGTTAACTGCACTCACCAAATTACAGGAGTCGGGAAATAAAGTTCAGGTATCATCTTAAAAATCCCTGCCATTTTTGACTTTTGTCTTTGCAGGCAAAAACAATGTACATACTTACCTTTTGTCACCAATATCCAGGATCGTTATGGAGTTCATGAATTGCAGAAAATTTCATCCAAGTTAAAATTTTTGAACAGGTATTCGATCTATAGCCTTTTTGAAGTTGCACTATGTAATGTGTATCACTATCAACATTTACTTGAAGATTTCTTGTAAATTTGCAGATTCCCTGTTCCACTGTCTCTTGATTTGATAGAGTCAAGGTTAGAGAACAATTATTACCGAAGATTGGAGGCACTGAAACATGATGTGACAATTCTGCTTTCAAATGCAGCTGCATATTTTGAAAAAGATGCGGGGATGTCAACAAAAATCAAACGCCTTTCAGAATGGTTCACGAAAACATTTTTATCTTTATAGCTCTTAGCTTCTTTCTAGGCACATAGCGCAATTTTAAGGCCAAAGGGGCCTTAACTATTTAATTTTTTAGGCTAAATTTTTTGTAGATATTTTCCCCCCCGTTTGTTCTCCATTTGGATTAGTTTCTTTATTGTTTAATGAACTTGCTGCTGAGTTTAGTGATAGGAAAGAATATCGGGATATAGTAGCATTTTGCTGTGGAAAATTTCTGCAGCTACATTCAACATTGTATAGAGATACTCATTTGATAGCAAATGCAAAGTTCACATTCAGATTCTAATCCTGCTGTCTGATTGAGCTAATTACTAACCCTGCTTCTCTTTTGATAATTTTGACTTCTAAAATGGCATGTATTCAACTTCGAGGAATGTGCATTTGTCATTTGAACACTAATTGAAAATTAAAATCACAAATTGATTAAATATTTTTATTTAATAAATAGTTTCTAATTCAAATATTTTATTGTTTATTGTGTTAACTTTCCTTGGAGGGTAGTAATTAGTAAATATTGCATTGAAATGAAAGAATGATAGGTATATTGAACCAAAGATATTTAAAAAAAGTGATAAGATTTCTTATACAAAAAAAGAGAGCTTAAAATTAAGAGAAAAGGACAAATAGGTCTCTGATCTTCTGTCCCGCGGACATTTTCGTCCCTGACCATTAAAAAATACTTTTAAATCCCTGACCTTCACAAAATTTGAACGGATCAGTCCCTCCGTCCAAATGCCTCCGTCAGGGACTGATCCGTCCAAGTTTTGTGAAGGTCAGGGACTTAAAAGTATTTTTCAATGGTCAGGGACGAAAATGTCCGCGGGACAAAAGGTCAGGACCTATTTGTCCTTTTCTCTAAAATTAAAGATAAAGCAATGTAAGACAAACACTTATATAGCTGTCAGATAAAATTCATGATCTAACTTCAAGTTGAATTATTTATGGTAATATTAAGAGGTAAAAATGAAAAAAAGAATGTTAATTATGTCGCTAGAAGTCCAACAACGGCATAAAAAACTTTTTGAGAAGTCCCTAACCCAAAGGTAGTTGTTGGTTGACTTCTGGTTGTATAATTGTCATTTCCTAAAAAATATAGTCTAATCTATTTGAACTCTTCATAAAACGTCACCAGTGTAACTCTAAACAACTGTTATAGCAACTTTTCATTCCAGTTCAATTACCCACATCTCACATTTGGTATAAAAAACATCAAGCTCATGTGAATAAAAGTTCAATTTAATAAAGCATAAATTCAGATTCCTTCTCGGCAAACATGATAATAATGGAATTTTGGTTCTAAAGTTGAGTGTTTAACCAAGAAAATTCACTCTCTCTTGGATGACAAAATAAATTGGATCTTTCTAACATAAAACCCTGAATAGAGCCACCATCAGTCTCTCCATCGGTATCCACAGTTTGGATTACAGCAAACAAAGAAAAGCGTCATTCCTTCTTCCCCTCGGGCTGTTGCCTGCATACATTTAAACAAACAGCCATCAATAATTGAAATACAAGAGTTTCTTGACATGGAGCTCTGTGTTTATCCAAATTCATAGCATATCGAAAGCATACACCAAAACATCTTTCACCAACACAACATAACTGCATGATTTTTGTGGGCAACTATGAATGCTTTTAGAGTTTATGATTTAGGTATACATGGACAAACTCATTGAGCTGCCTGCCTGTCTTCTGTTTAGTTAAGAACTAACTTCGCACTTTTGAACAAGTTATATCAAAAGCAAATACACTTCCTATGTAGCAGGAAGAAATCCCCTATCATATAAAGTTAGACCAAAATATCAAGCACCACATTTGAGCAAAAATCTCCCCTATGTTGATCTATATGATGAATACATCTCCCTCATTTTCTAGCAATGTTCTCAAGTCTGTAACTCTAAACAGTTCAGAGTCTGATTTGATCACTTAAGCAGCACAGAACAATGAAGCTTTGCATCTTTACACTTCTACACATATTCTATAATCAAGAGCCTTTTACGCTCGAGTTTATGTTTGAGGCGTTTTTGGTCACAGGTTTTCCTTCAAAGTAAAAGACTTGGTTTTATTGCTCTCCTGTGATTCAAACTTCTGGATTGGGAGGGAGAGAGTCGAAAGCTAAGGCCATCTGGTCAGTATATGCAAAGTAAACTCATGAATCTCATTAAGACTATATGACTACCTTCCATCATTCTGGGCATTGGTGCATGCACTAAACAAGGGATATCCCTTAACTGTAGAACTTACTATTGCAAGAAAATCAAGACATATTTGGCAGACATTATTGTTGCCATGGAACACCTTTTCTACCCTCTAAATATCTCAATAAAAATAAAATGCAATTCTTCAGTGCTATAATCAACAGTTTACCTGGAAGAAAACGGCTTCTCCATGGTTGCACTGAACACATCTAACTGCCTTGGTGCGAGGTAGAGTTGGATCTGCAGCCACATCCTGCAACACCTGAGTTCGCTCTCCCACAGAATGGTGCACCTCATTTCTGTACACACAGTTGTTATCAGCAACCTCCTGAACAAACCAGTCAAACAAGCAGTTCCCAATTAACTTTCAGACATCAGAACAAGAAAACAATGGCTCCATAACCAACAACACAAAGGCCAGAAGCAACAAATTGTCACACCAAAAGTGCATGAAAAACGCATGCACCCACCACTTCCAGTTCAGATAATTCTAAGCTTCAAATCCCAAATTATTTGCTTTTTATCAATGATTCGATGAAACAAATAAACAAGATTAATGTTTTGCTCCAAAAAACGAAAGAAGAAGTCTTTTTAACCAATGATTTGGCAAAAGTAAACAAACAAGTTTATTTATTTTTATTTATTTATTTATTTATTTTTGCTGTGTGGTAAAATGTTAGTAGCATACTTAAATGGAATCTATCCTGAAGGAGAAGCGTACGAAAGAGAAAACAGAAGAAGAGAACCTGGTGATCGCAATTACGGCATGCATAAAGAAGAATCTTCTGCTCCCTGTCTTCCTTAGGGTACAGAATGTTGTTGCTGATACCAAATCCCAAATCCAATTTTGATCAGTTATTCATTGTAAGCATTTTATCAAACAATACGAGTGCATGAATCAGCTTATTCTGAATTCAAAGAATTTCACAATCAAAATTAGACAGAAAACGATTTTATCTTCAAAAAGATAATTGGGTAGCAACCATTCGCGGCAAAATTTCATGGTACTCATGTTTGCAAGGCTCTAACAAGCAACAAGATTCACAGCTTCGAAGCTTTGATTCTGCGTCTTTTTGCGCGGGCTCTCGTTTCTTGTTTCTTGTTTCTTCTTCCTACTGCCACTACTTCAGCTCAGTAAATTTATTTATTTATTATATAGAGAGCGCAATGATTTACAAGTCCTAATTTCCTTTCTAATTATTCTCTTATTAAAAATTCAAATATTATAACATAAAAATCTAGAACTAACTTTATTTAAAAATTGGAGAATAAATGGGGATTTTGTATAATTTTTCTTACTCCTTATATAAATGTAAAATATGAAATTAAAGAATATAATATAGTTAGAGTTTAATTTTAATGTAGCAAAAATCATTCACGGGGTCCATGAAAATAACAATTCCGCTACACATTCAAGTCTTTTTGGCAATTAAGTTCAATTAAAATGGTCCAAATCTAACAAAATCCACTCACACAACATGAGCGTTCTTCTTTTTCTTCGTGTTTTTTTCCGTATTTTTTTACGCCTTCGTCTCCTTCTTTTTATTGGTGCAATTTGAGTTTTTTTTTCTCTTCTTATCTTCCTCATTTGGTATTGTTTTCTTTGTTTGATTTTTTTTTATTTTATTCCTCTTAAAAATATAAAACAAGAAGAATTATGAAAAAATAAAAAATAAATAAAAAAAGAAGAAGAAGAAAAAGATGTAGAGAAAAGATTTTGAATTATGCAAAATTTATCAGAACAAAAAACACTAAAATTTTTTAACAATAACACGTAAAAATTTTCTAAGTTTTAACACTAAAATTTTACTACGAAAATACAAAAAGTATATTTTTTAATGTTGTATTTTTTTTCTTCTTTTTATTTTTTTTCTTTTTGTCTTTTTTACCAACTATATGTACATAAACAATAAACTATTTTTATAAAGTACATGTTCAAATTACTTTGTTACAATCAACTATTCTTATAATGTACACATAGCACTTTTTATATTACTTTGGTAAAATTTTCAATCACAAATGAAAAAAAGCTTATACAAATATTGTTACTTAAATAAAAATAAATAAACTAAAATAACTCCACGTTTTCTTCTAAAATTACGTTAAAGTTTTGAGTCTTGTAAATAGATGGAAATAGAAACACAGTTTTGCTCTGATATCAGTTCACTAAACATGAGCTACATAGCCAAGTTCCACAATGGCTTGGCATTATAAAAAACTACATGAGTACAAAAGCTATAATTGAAATGATTTTTTGGTTAGCAATCACTCTAAACACCTCTCAAATTTTATCTTCAATCCAATATGGAACTTGAATTGAGCAGCCTCAGTCTCTCCATCGGTGACCGCAATTCGGGTTGCAGCAAACGAAAAAAAGACACATTTCTTCTTCACCTCTGGCTGTTCCCTGCAAACATTACAAATTCAAAACTATACATAATCAAAAACTAATCAAAATTTATTTGAAACAGCAGCAAAGAAATGAGCAATATTTCTTCACTATGATCTTAAAATAGGAAGTTCAAACACTTCAGATTCAAAGGTTTACATCAAACGTTTCTTCACCCACATAATATAAATGAAGAAAATCCTAAATTATTTCTTAATCTAAGAATTCCAAAAAAACAGAACAATTGATCAAGTACTGCATTTTAGCAAATACTATGATCCCATATACACAAAAACATAAAATTACCAAAATTGTCCGGACTTCAAAACATAATCAGTACATTATAGAATCAAGTTTAAGCTAGAAACATTCCTGTTTAAGCAAAAGCATTCACAAGCTTTCCGTAGATAAATTTTGTTTTTCATTCACACTGAGTAGGTGGTAGAAGTTGAAATCCAATACTAACTAGTCAAGATTTTAATTTATCCACAAAATAAGTCATGACTTTCAACGAGTCAAAATGACTCTACTTCCTATCATTCCATGAACACACAAAACAGACCAAAATTCCTAAATTGCAAAATCAGAATCCAACTTATGAGATAGAAAATCATTGGAAATTTGGAATTGCCCTTACATTGGAGTGGAACACCCTCTTCTCTCTTTTCCTCAAACATTTAATATCAAATAAAATAACAAGAAAAGCAATTCTTCAATGCCATTGAGTTGGAATTTACCTGAAAGAACACAGCTTCTCCATGGTTGCATTGACTGCAGCGAGCCGCCTTGGTGCGTGGAAGAGTTGGGTCTGCAGCTAGATTCTCAGTAGCCTGAGTATTCTCTGCTGTAGAATGATGTATCTTTGTTCTGTACACAATGTTGCTATCAGCAATCTCCTGAAAAATAAATCAAATTAAAAATAAAAGGGGTAAGCACATACTAAGTAAGTTACAAACTCCAGGACTGAAAAATTGGTCACCCAACATTCCAAATCAAAGACAACCAAGCCAAAATCTTTATATTAATGATTCTGTAAAAAAATAAAACAAAAAAAAAGAGTAAAAGTTCCTTTATAAATAATTTTGTTAAAAATGTGAACTTTCTGGGAACTAAAAACTAGGTTGATTGGAATCAATGGATTTAGTACGGGAAAAGGGTTCACCTCGTGATCGCAATTGCGGCACGCGTACATGAGAATCTTTAACTCCTTGTCTTCCTTAGGGTACAGAATGTTATTGCTGAAAACGGAACCGAAACCCACCCCATTTTATAATTAACTGTTAATAAGAACAAGCATATGAACACATGAATGAGTGAAACATGGGAAAAGGGGGCACAAACCATTTGGTGCAAAACTTCATGCCACCCATCTTGCCATTGAATCGAGAAGAAGAAGAAGAAGACATGGTGATGATGCTGACTGCTGCTGAGTCTCACTCTCTGCTCTTTTTCGCGGGCTCTTGTTAAATTTGTGTGCTGCTGCCCTTTGCTCTATTTATGGAAGAGGTGGAGAAATAAAATTATTTTTTATAAAAGTGATTTTTTAAATTAATCATATGGACTTGAAAAATATTAGTTCATTTGAACATTTATAATTTTGGGTTAATTATACTAACTTTTCCTAATGTTTGACATAATATATAACAATAACATTCTTTTAATTATATCACTCTAAAGTTTAAATAAGAGATAGTGTTATTGTTCTTTGCTTAATACAAATGTAGTAAGCGGAGAGAGAGAGAAAAAAAAGGAAGAGCACGAGGGACATTTATGTGTCACTGTTTACTATTTTGGAGGACCAAAATAATAAGTAGGGATATGTACTTTCCATGTGTTCTTTTTTTCTTCTTTTGGAGGATTTAATTAGTATTTTTTTAAGGACTAATTAGTCCAAGATCAACATCTTCGAGAATCTAATTGTCACTTTACTCAAAACAAAATTTAAAACCTTCTCTTTTCTTCTCTTTCCAACTACATTTCCTCGTCTCTTCTTTATTTTTTTCTCTTTGCAACCAACTACCCAATATAATCACACTTATCTTCATCATCTTGTTTTCTTTTTCTTTTCTATTTTATCTTTATTTATTCAAAATATCATCATTTTTTCAAAAACCCCAAATCATCGAATTTTGACTTAACGAGCGAAGAAAGCATTTAACTTTTGAGTTCCGATTATTATTAAGGCTTCAAGAATTGTAAAGTTATTGGACATCAATTGATAGTTCGGTGGCGCGCTCAGAGTTGTTTCCGGTTCTTTGGAACCAAGTTGTAAGTGGATATTATGTCTATAATTATTTTTTAAGTGTATTATTATTAACATTTAAATTGAATCATTATTTTTAGAATTTGAAAATATTTTATTATTGTGACTTTTGAATTTTTGAAATAAATATTAATTTGTGAACAACTTATAATTTTATAAAAATACACACGAGACAATATTCATATATTTTGTAAAGCACACATATTTTTTTTACTTGACTTTATTAAACTTTAATTAAATTTTAGTATATATTCTTATTTATATTTGATTTACTATGAAATTTAGTAATATGTTATAAGTATTAGAGATTTGTTATAAGTGATTTGGTTTAGGAGATTCTGACTAAAAAATCGTAATTAACGGCAATTATGGCATTAACTTAGATGTATCTAACACAAAACTCAGCTAGCACCTAGCAGGGGCGTTGCTAGTCCAATGTGTAGGCCACATGTTAGATCTATTATAACGTACGAGCACACTAGACAAAAGGACTACCTTTAGAGGTGGAGCCGCCCTAAGTGTGTAATATTCGATTTGATTTGACTTCTGGAATGAGATTTTTCATTTCCGTTCATCCGCTTAACTATATATCTATTTGTTTGCATAATTAATTGATATGAATTTCTTATTTCTGTAAAGAAATGTAATTTTTAAGGTAAAATTTGTATTGTCTCATGTTAGTTATAGATATAATGTTTGCTCACTGAGTTGCAAAACTCACCCTAACATATTCCCATATTTTTTAGATACAAGTGTCATTCCAGGTTCCATTCCACTCGTCTCACAGTAGATCTTATTCATTTCGGTAAGCTCTTCTTCTTTCCAAGGGCTATGTGATATATAATAGAATCTTTATGCAAAAACCTAGAGTTTGTCAATGCTACATATGTCACAGGCAGAGTCCTCGTGTGTGTTATGTTATTTTGAATCTCGAACTGTTAATATAATACTTATGACTTAGTTATGTAAAACGCATGAATTTAACTATATACTTTAATTATCAACTTAATATATATAATGCGATTTTGACATATTGAGTTGTGAATATGGTTAGAATATATTGTTGTTGTCGTCTTTGAAAATAGATGTTTATTATTGATACAAGAAGATAATATTCATATTAGTAATATTCTAAGAATAAAAAAAATTCTGTTTGTTTTTCTAAAAATTAGATCATTTGACTTGCTGAAAGACTTATCCCTTAAACACTAGTCATGATTTACTTCGGACCATGATAAATGAACTTTTTTTCCTCATATTTTCATTGCATCTTGCATCAATAATTATCATCTAAAAAAATTTTTATCCGTAATGATAAGACAATGTAACTTGTAAAATTTTAACCAATAACTGTGTTTAAGCTATTTGTTTAAAATTTAACCAATAAGGAAGTTTTTTTTATTGAAAATCAAAAAATAATTTAATGTTTTCAAAGTACATTTATTTAAAAAAAAACTTTGTTTATTATTTTTTACATCATTTATGCTCGTTACATATATATTAATATCCTTCTCTAAAAGGATTTTAATCTATACATTTTCAATACTAAAGATATGAGATTCACATATATGAAATGAGACTCACACTTTATGCATATCAAACTCATTTTATTGGTCTTAATTATTAAGTTGCAACCTATTAACAAAAAACCAAGCACGGTTTATTTTGAGTTGTCACAAGAAAACATCATCTATGTCGTAATCCTGGCCAGCATGATTAGCCTGAATTTGATGCATACCATTCTTGAAAAGAAAGAGAGCACAAGCCTCCATTTGGGTATCCATCTTCCCTCTAATCTTAGAAACAAGTCTCTTAGTATAATCCAAAGTTAGCTTCACAGGTCCTTCAACTTCAACACACAATCCAATCCTCTTGTTGTTGGTTATCTTCATTCTCACATTGAAAGTCAACTCATCATCAACCANNNNGAGCCGGTGTCACGACAAACATAGCACAAGAGCTCGGCGTCCGACAGCGGCGGCACGCAATAACTCTCCTTAAAGGAATCGTAGGAACCCGAAAGCTTTGTGTTTGTGTTGCATAAGACACCGTACCGGTCGTCCCTTATGATACGCATGCTCAAGTTGGCAGAAGCTCCCTTACCGTTTTCCTCGATGAGATTGATCTGCACCACGTTCACCTGGCCGGTACACCCCATCTCCGATATGATACAAGAAAGGTGTCGCTTGCCGAGGGTGTACGTGGTGCACCTTTCCGTGGAGAACACGCCAGTTTTGCTATCTCTGGCTTTTTGCATGCTGTTGCTCAGTTCCAATGGAGGGTTGCCAGGTTTGAGTCTGATCACACTCCTATTACTATTATTGTTCCCAAGCATGATGATGAACAAGGTTTATCTGGTTTATTTTTTGTTGGATGAATCCCTGGCTTTTGCATCATTTTCTATTTGCTAATTTATAGGTGAGATTAAACTGAATAATCCATGTACATCAAAGATTCTCAGCGTTAAAGAAAAGCTTGGCATATGAATTATTGTTTTAAGGGTCATCTACAAGATGTATAAGAACGTGACACACAATAGGGAATAGAAAAATATCAGGTCAAAGGCATTTATTTGAAAGAACATGAAAGGTCCAAAATTGGTACTATATCAGCTTAGGGTTAGAGATATCCTTAAGTTCTGTATGTATGAAAAG
The DNA here is from genome assembly GCF_000816755.2 of Arachis ipaensis. Taxonomy (NCBI): domain Eukaryota; kingdom Viridiplantae; phylum Streptophyta; class Magnoliopsida; order Fabales; family Fabaceae; genus Arachis; species Arachis ipaensis. The sequence goes on from NC_029788.2 coordinate 14,891,586, forward strand.
GAATACTGCATTAGCAGATCAAATTGCATCTGATTCTTGCTAGTTGATAGGCAAACTGATGCGTTTATATAGATCATTCTAAGGTATATAAAAAATCAACTTCTAGAAAATCAACTTCTATAACTTCTCGTAGATATTATATATCCTAAATTTCTTAATAAATTTGCATTGTTAACTAAAATTTTTACCAAGTATTTAACTGCAATTTATTTTTTAGATCAACCATTTACCAAAGTAATACTAAAGCCCGCTTAATCCAACTAGATTTGTAAAAATCTCTGCTGAGTTTTAAATGTGCTAGCAAAATAGTTTTCTATTCGTAAAACTCAAACAGAGACAAACTGGATATATATCTCTTGCTAAATGCTAAAATGCTTCAAATTTTTCATGTTTGAAGTTGTCAAGTTTAGATTTTTCTTTTAACAACTCTAGTAAATAAAAAATAATACGGTGTTATAAAAAGGAGAAGCTAATGCTTACTTAGGCAAAACCACAATGAATTGAAAAACACTTGGCAATTAAGACATATAAATTATAATAAAAAATTAAATTTAAGAGAAAAATCATTGCAGTATGTACTAGTAACTCTAAGAATCAAGAAGGGAAAGAAAAGGGTACTAATATTAAAAACGAATGTTAACAAAACATCCACTCAGAAAATCCCAGTGAGGAGATTTGCAGCAGTGGAGATTGCAGCTCCAGTGATAGCACACTGCACAATGTGTTCATGAGATGAGTCTTCCAGTGTTAGTGCAAGTGTTGCCCCAGTGATTGCTCCAGCAACTGCACTATTTTTCTGCATCAAACAGATTAAAAATTCAACTTGCACTCTTATCTTCCACAAAACTTAAGGGTATGTTTGCGAGTTTGGTTTTGGAGGGAAAACGAGGAAGGAAGGGGCTTGATGTAAACTTGGCTCATGTTATACTCCAAACTCTTTCCTTCCGTCTTTTTTTCCTCCAAAATGAAACTAAGAGACATATCGTATTTAGACTGAACATCACAGAGGAGAAAATGTTCTACCAGAGAAGCATCAAGTAGCTGGAACATAAAGATCATATATCATTGAAGTTCTTAGCCTAAATTGGTTTTATCTACATTTGTAATCATGGTAGCGGTTATGTTATAATTACAAAAATAAATTTGGCTAATCCAACGGCAATTGTTGCTGCGATTTTGGACTTTCAAGCTAATAAGAGCTGGTGGTGTTGTTCAAAGCTATGTGATAAAAAAAGGAGAAAAAGAAGTATTACCCAATCATGAGCTCCGCGAGCTTCCTTCAAGCCATATGTAAGACCTGAATATATTCCAGCAGCCAATCCTGCATTTCGCAAGATTCTTTGAGGTTCATATGTTGATGTTGGGACATTTTACCCTTTAAATTTTGTAATACTAATAATTTCCAAGGATAATACTTGTATCGAGTTCCTTATCTTTGTTGGAACTAGTAAAATTAAGATATACATTTTTGTGAAGAGAAGTCTACATATCATCATTCTTTAATTTGAGAATGGGAAAAAAAAGATTCATGGAACTTGACCAAGTATTCTTTTTTTTTTTTCTTTAAGGTAAGTAGAAACAATACTTAAAACGGGAAAATGCAAGTTATTATAACACACAATAGAAGTTATCACTAATCTAGAAAAGATCACTCAATGATATTACAGAAGTAAATGGTGTCTTGGGTTGAGGGGATATATCATTACCCCATTGTAAGGACTCTTTTCCAGTGTTCTTCACCTGAAGAAGAGAAAAGGCAATACAATCAACAAAAAAAATGTACAATTTTAACTAATAGCTAACTTATCTAAGTTTGGCACTACAAATGTTAAATTGTGGAACAATATTAAAGCCATAATAAAGTAATCTTATATATGAAGTTATAAACTCACCAGTGCCTCAAGGGACTTGCAGCTGGTTTCTCCTGAATGCACAAAACAAGAGTGTTATATTTATCAAGTTATACAACTTATAATCAGTACAACGTTGTAGCGATTGACCATGTAACAGAATATATATGTAAGTGAAATGTTCTTTACACATCCAAACATTGTATTGTGTCCATATCTGCTCCACTAGTCACCTTTAGATTTTGATGTGGCCATGTTTCAATATCTGAACTCTTTTGTATCTTTAGATCTTAGTAGGTGTCTCATATACATCAATTTTTAGATGTTCAAAAAACACATTTGGCAATGCAGTCTATATACTACACTTGTAAAATGATATTAAAGAACTAACACAACTTATTCTTTATGTTTCCAACAATATTCTCAGTTGTTTTAAAAGAGATTTAACACTAGTTCATAAATGTTAAAGAAGATAAAATATTAGTGGTGATTTGGGAGTGCAGAGCAAGCAAACCATAATGCATAAATAGATAGCTACTATATATTAAAACTTTGAATTGATAGAAATGAGGTGAATTCAAGTGTGTTAGATGCACCTTTTAGACCTGAAAAACACTGCGTCTTCTTCTTCTTTGCACCTGTAATTTCTGGCGGTAAAGCCCCACCATTATTAACAGCCCCGCAACCTATATGAAACCAGATCATGGACACAAAAAATGCATCATGTGGTATAACATACATCATAGATGATAAAATAAAATAAGAATTAATTTCCAACATGCCTCAACATTCTTATCTCGTTTTATTAAAAAGAAAAGAAAGACATTAATATAATATATAATTTGCAATGATCACCCGTACATTGGCAACAAATCAGCAATGATATTTGAACCTATTATTTCATGCATATTGCATAGTATCCAGATTCTTCACCACTAAACCACTCTTAGTGGCTTAATTACAATAATCATATATGTCACAAAAATTGAGAAAACACAACTTCAAATTAAATCAATCTAAATCAAATCACAACCAGCAATAATGTAAATCATGCTACTCAAATTACCTAAGTTGAACTCTTTAATCTCCTTAATTTATTACATAAAGAGAATAGAAAAAATAAGCTTTTTTTTTCTAATTATGGTGTGTTAGTTAGCATGATATATTATTTTCTTCAACTGTAAACTCTTATGGCGCCCATTAATGTACCTTCAATGGCCGTGAAATAAGCCTCACGCGACACAGCTTGCACTGCTCCTACCTGCAACACAGTGCATATAAGACATCACCATTCATCAACCGCAAGATCCGTTATCACAATAAGAAGGAAATCCGCCATATCAGAATAATCGAAACAAGAATCAAGTAAATCAAATTGGAAATGCATGCATGCAAATAAATAGAAATGGGGAAATTGAATACACCGGCGGCTTTGAGAAAGCTCTCAGCGATGCGGTTGAGAAGAGGGTGGCCAAGATCCAACATTCCCTCTTTGTCGAAGTTGCAGAGCTCATCAAGCAGAGACCGCGTCTCCAAGTTACTGCTTGTGCTAATGTTCATCTTTTCTTTCTTCCTTTCTTTCTTTCTTTCTTCTATTTCTGTTAATGTAACTGCTTCGGGTGAAATGAATAAAAGAACACTAG
>NC_029788.2:14895141-14905176 GCF_000816755.2 Arachis ipaensis
GTATTGCGGGTATTGCGGGGAAGAGGTGGTAAGTGGAAATAACAAGGTTGATGGAGTACACCATTTCAAGCCACTAAAAAAGGAGCAATGCCTTCTTCCATTTTCACCTTACGACTCAGTCCTCTCCTCCTTCCCTCCTTATTACTTGTATTTTTTTAAATAGATATTAGGATAGATTATATAACATGTAATACTTAATTATTTAGTTTAAAATATAAAATAACAATAGCTTAATAATCAAAGAACGTGTTTAAAACAAATAACGCATAATAATCATGTTTGGATTCATATGAATTGACCTTATTATACAATTAGTGAACATTTATCAATCAATACATAATATGATGTCGCTGTTACAACCTTATTCTTTCACTAAAATACCTCGGACATATTACGTAAGATTACTTTATCACAACAATGATATATCCATTTCAAAATATTACGATGAAAATATCCAAACGGAAACAAAATATGAACCTCCCACTGCATCAAAGGAAAGGGAAAAAAAATTCAAAAGGCTTCAGTAATCAGTTCTTGTAGCTGCATCTCCACAAATTAAAACTCGATGGATGTTAATTAAGTCCGAATCCCGTTTTCAATGTAATATACCACTAAGAATCCGTTGATTCACATAATGAAACAGCAAAGTAAATTGTAAGCATGAAGCATACAGTGTTAGTGAGCCAGCATGAAATACTGAGGGTGGATTCTATGACATTCGTCCCTTGTTTTCGTCTTCCAAAATATATATATCAAATAAGTAAACCAAAAACCATCCACTGCCGGAGATGTATACATACTACTGTTATTATTAGGCGTGATGAGCATCTTGAAGACAAGGTTAACCTTGCCTTCAATGTTAATAGTATTATGACAAATTCACGTACCTCATCTCCAACCTTCGGTGAAATTCATTATGACTCGTTTATTTGTAAAAGGAACGTAAAGTCATTAAACTCTTCTAAACCTACTTTCAAGAAAGTTACTGTTATGCCGTAATATCAAATATATTACCGAAAACTTCGGAGATTCAACGTGATAAGAAAAGAGAAATTTATTTCACTGGATCTTAGAAGATGTAAGAATACTTTGCCCTTAATATTATTATCAACCAAATCAAAAGGAAAAGTCACTCACAAGATAAGATCACTGCAGCCAAAACTGAAGGAACAAAGCAAACACTACCATGAGATGGACGTGAAGTTGCTAAAAGTCAAGCAGTCACAACAATATAAAATTTCAAGGCAAAACTTTTCTTTTTGCGTTTTGGATGGGGTACAGATCTTAGGGCAAAGCTAATCATCGTAATTACAGTTGAAGTTGACAGAACTGCATTGCAAGTCCAATGCATGCGTTAACAGCTTAATACAGATTTACAACGGACTCTGTTTTTCTCATTACTACATTTCTGAGATATTGGTCCTAAACTCAACTGCACATTCTCTATTATCACATCCACCACAAAAAAAGGGGGGAAGAACAAGAAAACAGAAAAGTAAAAACCTGTGTTGGGCGAATATTAGTGCCCTCTATCAAGTTGATATAACTTAGAAAACGGCGAAACAATGATAGCAAGATCAACCCCCAACCCCAGACCCTCTGGCAGGAACCATGAAAATGAGGTGGTAGGTAAAATTAGGCGAGACAGAAAAGAAAACGAGAATTATCGCTGGTGAATGTTACACAAAAGCAACAATTACTATGCTCAAAGCCTGTAATAGCCAACCAAAGCATAGGAGCAGATCCAAGTTGCAGTATTAATGTCTTCCGCATCTCAGCGACACTGTACAGAATCTCTGCATGTTGTCAACGGAATGCAAAATAAGAACTTACCCCCTTGTAGAAAACCTTTCTTTTCTTCTGGCTCATAGCTTTGGCGTACGCTCAGTAACCACCTAGCCACCAGCATATCCATAGGTCAGACAACATGAACAATAAGCCTTCCACAATACGATTCTGAAAGCCTAAGATCCGTTGACAGCCATCTCTGGTGAGGATTTTGGTGAAACCAATGGATGTTCCTCAGTACCCAACTGGCCATTCTCCAGGGTGCCAGGTAACCTTTCAGAAACATTTCTTGAGGCAGCAGTTTCTCTATCTAAATGGTTCTCTTCATTTGTTGTATTGCTAATCTCAGAACAGGTTCCAGAAACACTTGACCCCTTTTCTTGATTGCCTTCCCCTGGGCTCTCCCTCCCATCATTTGGCCAAGGGCCTGTATGAATGTTCATTGCAGTTCTCTTAACAGGTAGCACAGCCTGGCTCAATGTTGAACACAACGCAGCAAAAACACTCTCTTTTGATTTTGAGTTCTTAGACAGTTTCTGCTTCTTCACTGACTCAGGATCCTTATCCTTTGAAGGCAATTTCCTTTTCAGCCTGAGAGACTCCATTGTCCCTTCATCCTCTTCAGAAGTCTCCAGTTGCTTCCTTTGTGGCGGCCTGTAATCCTCATCATCCTCGTCATCATCATAATCAACCAGTGCACCAGACCTTGGACTGAAAATCAAGAAAAAGGCATCATCACTTTACGGATGATGATTGAGAGAACAGGACTAGGAGAACCCTAAACATAAGCCAGCATACCTCTGCGAGTAGCCTGCAGCAACTCCATTGGACAAAACAGGTTTTTGCTGCTGCCCTTTCTGATTTCGCGAAATGGATGCAGATGTATCCTCTTCATCACTGAATAAACCATCAAAAATCAAGACACACCATGCTATCTGTATAAAACCAACTATAATATTCATGAAAGAATATACATACCTGTCTTCATTAAAGTACTCTTCCTCTTCTTTCTCCAAACAACGCTCATCAGTTCGTCTTCGAAGGTCAGTCACATTAGATGTACTTTTTGTACCACCATTATCTACACACTGCATGCAAGCATGTAAGCTCAAGAGTCAAGACCATGTGCTTGATAAGAGTTGGGTAAACACAAGGAATATACCTGCTCATACTTTACTTTCAGCGAGCGAATGGATACCAAATACTCAAATTTCATCAACTGGTCCCAGAAGGATTCAATTATATATTTCAGCAACAATGTTAGATTCTCCTGCATTAAATGTAATCAGCACAAAATCATGCAAGGCACTTAAGATCCACAATGACTACATAATAAAGGAGAGTTACCTTGCGAATATACTCAAAAAGTTCAAGAACCGCAGAGTTAAGCAGATTGTAGCGATTTCCATTGGCAACAAAGGCATCTACAATTGGTTTGAGAAGATTATTTCTAACAAAATGGATAATCAGATGCTCATCCTGCAGGCAAACCCACAAACTATTAGTTGCACTACATATGAGGACCAAGACACCAACAGTCTGAAGGGAAATAAGAATTATATAGAGGGGTAAAAGAAATGAAATCACAATGATATTAACCTAAATCGATATACCTAGCTTCACAGAATAAAAAAAAAAAAGTCATCCAGCTCAAACAAACTTTCAATGTGAATCTTAGAACAAGAAATCTTATAAAACGATTATGGACATCTTCTACACTAGAAGCTATAACATAAGCAACTTAAAGTAATAACTAAGTCTACCAATATTCCCAGAAGTTATACAAACTATTGTGGTTATATAACTGTTACTCTTCTTGTCCTCAAAGGTGAGAAGGATAAAAAATAAATATCAAATAATCTACACCTGTTTTAGGCAAATAAGGATGCTCAAATAATCTACACCTGTTTTAGGCAGGCAACAAGAATAAGGATGCTCTATAACAGCTAAGATTAACTCATATTCAACAGGTTCTCTTACCTGTTTACTTTCCAAATATAGTATATCGCATACATCTAATTTAATTAGACATGCATACAAAAACTAACAGGTAGAATTAATTGTGCTTGCTAGTATTGTTTTAACTAAATTGTTGAGATAAGTTACAGAGAAAATGGGAAAATGAACTCTAGTTCAACAAGGAAGATGAGGTGATTACATGCAACAAGGGAAAAGGAACAAGCTACTAACTGATATTAAATTTCACGAGAGAAATTGCAGACTACAAAAGAAAAATGAACTAAAATGTGCCGACATAGGGTTTTTCCGTTTGCATCTCAGTGGTGCCCTACTAATGGTCTCTTCAAAGATGTTTAGATATGTAGACAGATCAGCGGAATAATGTTACATATCCAAGTCTTTTTATAAATCAAGTCCAGCCAAGTTAAACAACAAGACTTGAAATAATGCGACCCATAATTGATTTTTGTTGATGTTAGACCAACTTGATTGGACTTGGTTAATAAGAACACTTGGATGTATATCATTATTCAGATTGGCATGCCTTGTTACGTAGCTCAATCACTTGGACCTACATTTTCTCTTTTGCTTTATTCCTGTGCAGATATTTATTGTCTCTCTTTTCTTTTTCTATTTGTAAATTCCTTTTTCCTCCAGACAATAGAATAGCAAATAGTTAACCATAATTGATGCTTCTGAGTGTAAGATGTGATACAGCTTTTATTTGAATTCCCCACTCAGTAAGGTAAGGGACATACAGTGGCAATGGAAAAAATAAACTGTCATCAAACTCAAACCATTCTGAAACTACACTCAGAACCAGTCAACATTGCCTAAAAGGACAAACAAACTGTTTAAAACTATACTCACAATTCCAACAGCCAAATTGCCAGAGAAAACAAGATACAACTATGGAACATGAAAAATGTGTTTTTCTTAAAAAGAAAAAAAGAAAAGTCAAGTCCAACCAGAGAAATCAGCTTAACTAACTCCGTGCATAAGAACACTGAATTATCTAGTCTAAAAAAATTGATAAAATATCACAAACCTCTACCAGGATTATTACCTAAATTTTGAATCCATGTATCTACAAAAAGCCCAATATAATTTATATATTGGTTTTTCAAATTTCTATATAATTATAGAACAGAGAACATCACAATATATCAGTATTATCAGGGATCGCATAAAATTATTTCTGCCGCTACTATATATATCACATATGCTACATCAACAACTACTAAGCCTTGTCTGACTTGGTTTAGATGTTTGTGTGTGTGAGAGAGAGCGATTTCTATTTATCCTCAACCTTTTATCCAGTTTCTTTTGATATAGACTCGCCAGTTCTGGCCTGTTCCCACGAATCTTTGATGCTCAAATTATTCGATTCGAAAAGCTAAAAACGAAATACTTGTATCATAAAACATTATCAAGCATAAATATAGACTCTGATTTCTATGATACAAAACTAAAGTGCCAAAATAAAATGTCACTGATAACACCCTGACCACCAGAGGCAATCACTTGTATCGTGACAAACCCCCCATAACCCATTCCACAATGGTAGCTTCTGTTTATAAAACCATGTCATTGAAACTACTTAACAGCCTTCTGTGTACCCCAACACAACTAGAATTTCTCACTCAAATTATATACCAAATTACAGCGCCATACAAAAGCCAAAACTTACATGGCGGGAGAGAATAGTACGAACAAACCGGACAGCACCAACAACCAAGTATTTTTCTCTTCTCCGTGTCAGTAACAAAATTTTATCAATCACATTATTAGGAAGAAAGTTGCACCTGCAAACAGGAAAGAGTTATCCATATTGGCATTTACAAAGCAGCACCAAATAAGTGAATTTAATTACTCTACGGATACAAGAAATTACTTTATCCTGTATGGATGGTGCAAGACACAAAAGCATAATAAGTCACATATGTTTGCTAGTATCTCTGGCTTCGTCACACTCTGCAACTTAACTCTTTGAGCAGGACCTACAGATTTGCTACTTGCACGGGAAACATTTTCTGGAGGACATGATGCTGTTATCACTTCAATCAGTTGACCCAAATGCTTCTCAAAGAATATGTCAATTATAGTGTCCCTCTGAGCAAGTCAAACAAAAAGGTTAACATTGAGCAAGTCAATGAATAACTATCTAATAAATCTACAATAAATCTTCCAACTTTATGAAACACTAACTCGAGTTTCAAACATGTCAGAAGATAGGACATAATCAACATGCAAAATTTACACTTGCACAAATAAATTCAGTCTCTCATTTGTGCTGACTCCAAGATTCAAAGTAAAATCACATCCATACTTAAATTCAGCTAACAAGCTTATGCAACAAATCCATGTGGCCAAGAAAAAATTAGTATTAACGCATGGTTAATTTGACCAAACAGAAAAGGATAGCAGGAAACAAACCTGTGCTCCAGACAATGTGCATGAGTCCAACAAACTCCGAATGATTTCAAGAAACTGGCAGTGCATCTCATCTCCAAAATCTGTTATCATTCCTCTAACCTGTCCAAAAAAAAAAAGGAGTTAGCTAATACCTTTTTCTTATGGATGTTTTTAAAGGGAAATACATTAACAGGTCCAACCGATTCCAATATCCCTCTTGTTTCATAACAAAGTCTTTGGTGTAATTGTGTAAAGCACATAACCTTTCTAAAGAATTTCGATCTCAGATATCTTAAAGATACCAGAGAACTCAACTTTGTTGATAGTTGTTTTCTTGTTTCTTCTTGTCCTTGAAGAGATGCTCTCTTACTGCCCTAAATATAACTATTCCTCTTCCCTTTATCTAAACAGAATAATTCTTTTATCCAAAAACAAAAACATATATTATCCAACTAGAGTGTTTACTATATATATATATATGTTATACAAAAGCTCTTCATGAAAAGTCCAAAACATAAATAATAGAGACTCGGACAACAAAATTCATAAATGAAATAATGCACTAACATGGTTGTTTGACTTTGGCTGTTTTTTTAAAGATGCATGCCATTTAGAGGGTAAAAATCATTTGTCCTCTTGCATACAATACTTACCAACAGTCCAAGTAGTGTCATTCCTTCTTGCCTCACAACATAGGAACGCAGAAGATTAGGATCCTGATTCAAGAATAGAATGAGGATATCTGTTCTGCAAGCATCACAAATATTTCCCCTCAGAAACTAATCCAAAAAAATGTAAAAACAGACCAGTAAAAACTGAAACTTTTATACATAGGGCCAATATAGCATCAGTACCCAGTAAGCACAAACTTCTTGTCTTGACATTGCAGGACATCGGTGATAATGTCAAAGATGCCTTCATTCATCAGATCCCTACAAATAATGAAATTAAATTAAAAAATCAATAAATTTTACCAAGATATTAAGATTCCGAAAAGAATAAAGAGCAAAACAAAAATTGAAAGATAATCGGGAAACAGAGAAGTTGCAAGAACTTCCTAATGCAAATTGCATTAACTGTATATCAAAAGTTTCTTCTGGAAGTTTCTTAGTCGTGAAAAACTTGCTATGCATACAGTTGTATGAAAAAAAGATAACTATTTCAGGCCTCCACCATTAAATAGTACCAAAACAAGCAGCACCAGCTCAAGATGTTCATTCATTATTTTTTCTATATGAAGATGCTAATTCAGATTACATCTTAAGAAAATCAACAGAACATTTTGGAGGTAATCTATGTAGGTAGTACCAAATTCAGAGTAAACAATTAGGAAGAATGCAAGCAACAATAGCTTCTAAAAATTGGATAATAGACAGAAATTAAATTGAAAAAAAAAAAAAGAAAGGAATAAGTAACATGGTCAATCATGAGAATAAAAAGAAAAAAATAATTCAATTAAACAAGACAGGAAACATTCCAAGCAAGCAATATATAATAAAGGCCAAACAGGCATGATTATTCATCTAAAAAGACAAGGAATAACTAATCCAGTTCTAATCACAATATGCTAGTTAACAATTCTTGCCATGTCATTCCCCTATAATGCAACTAACTGAAGGTGATTGATGTTCCTTTTTCTCTTCAGGAAAGATAAAAGTAAAACCATCAAGGAGGAAAATATTTCACTACTTAATTGTGTTTAACATGTAGAATTGGAATAAGGAAGCATTCCCTTGTAATACTTCTAATATAACTTCTGCATCCTTCAAGTTAAGGCAAAATGAAACATGAAATGAACCATTGTACAGTCTTTCAAATTTCCAATTAAAGACATTTAAAATTAGAAGAGTGCATCTAAAACACATTCCATCCATAATTTTATTGCCTTCACAGGATGGCAAATGTAATACCATGAACCAGATTGAAACTGGAGTGTATTTAAACTTCAACCAAATTGAGCTGACTTTAGATCTAAAGCACATTCAGTCTTATGAAGCTAAATACTAAATGAAAATACAAGTGCCTTGAAACAAATCAACTGATTCTACAGGAGGAAAAAAAATGACACTGAAATTCTGTTTCTTCTTTAAGTAAAATTTCATCAAATGTGCAGAATAATAACCTAAATAAATTGTACAGAACAGAGACCATTTATTAGCATAACCTGACACTGGAATTCTGTTTCTTCTTTAAGTAAAATTTCATCAAATGTGACTGCACATATATAATAAGGTAATTACCAGGAGGGGAAATTGTTAAGTTATGAAATAACAATGTCATACTGGAAATAGTACAGTATCACAGCCAAGGCTAAAAGAAAAATGAAACAATATCATCAACAGACTTACCAAATTTTTCTTTGATTCAGAAGTAGTGGTGGGGGATTTTAACCTAGCAAATAACTCCTGGATAAATGTACTGTCATCCTTCAAAAGGCATTGTTTGCATATATCATAGAGTTGAGATTTGCAACAGTAGCCTCATCCAATACTCTAGCCAAAACAACATCCTGAAAGCACTAAAAAAGCTCAGAGTCTCATTTCAAAAAGAGGGAGCAAAAAATTAAATGGCTTGTACAAAGTGAAACCTTCAAAAGACCAACTCTATATGTCTGATGTATCTTTGACAACACAGTACGATCCTTTATTGGTACAGCCTACAAAAGAAAATTGTTGCACATTATTATTAAGAGGGATATTTATTTGCATTGCTACAAAACTGCATACAGCCTGGCTCCTATACAGCATAGAACAAATAATCAGGCCCAAAACATATACCTCCTTAAAAATAACATGCTCCTTTAAGAATTTACGATGATGCTGAATATGAGGAGCTTCTGGATCATCTGAAATAAATAAGAAATGAAAAACTCAAGATCATAAACTACTTTTTAGTTTATGCATATAAAAGGAGAAAATAAAACCACAAAGTATAATTGATTGGGAGGAGAAAAAACAATTCATTGGGAGGAGAAAAAAAACACACACGCACACAAAGGCTAAAGTGGCTGAATGCAAAATACAAAATTTCACATAATTAAATATAATACAAATTTGGGATGAACTTACACTCAAGAGAACCAATAATGTCCATTATAAATTCATCACTGAATATTCTCTCGAAAATTTGTGTACTATTAAGCAATACTGCAAAGCATCACAAAACCTCAAAATGAAGAATAAAGCAAATGAAATCAATGGGTTGAAACCAAAATGGCACAAAATTGAACACTGACTTATCCCTTTGACTATCTTGAAAATCATGTGAAGGCCATCAATATTTTCCAAGTCTTCACATCTTCTGAATAGTTCCATCAGCTTTCGAAAAAAATCTTGCTGCATTGCAAATATAAATACAGATGAACAATGTTATGTGTAGAGTTCAAAATAAAAATTGAATAAACGAATATCAGATAAATATTATTAGAAACATCAGGATATAATAGCACAATTGGAAATCAACAACATAACCATTACCAATATAATAATTTTGGGTGCCCCAAGTCCTTGTACCACTTTCATATGACTAGCTTTACTAATTTGATAGAAACAAATAAGCCAAAATAGGCTGCAAATACATTTTTGTTCATTTGGGTAGAGCATCACTCTAGTAATTCTTAGGGTATCCTTCACAGAAGAAGCCATTTTGGGACAAGATTGTGTACATGTCCATCCACATATGATAAGAGCTCAAGGTCTTCTTAAAACAAATGGTCCGTGCAAATATGATGAGGGATTGGGAAACTTTGCTAGTTCCTACACTGCAATGATGAATTTTTCTCTACATCTTTCGCTTTTTCTTCCCTTTTTAAGTTAAGGAAAGATTTATTTTTATCCTCCATTCCTTTTGTACTCACCTTCAAATACTTTTTAA
>NC_029788.2:14905522-14911976 GCF_000816755.2 Arachis ipaensis
CCATCCTAACATATTTGAAAATAATAATTATCAACAATTGTTGCAAAAAGAAATACAAAAAGCTAAGGGAAAACCATCTAAAGAGTAAAGCCTATACTTTCCACTTGAAGGCCACAAAACCAACATTTTTCTTTTTTCACAGAAGAATATCAATAAAACTAAAGAACCAACTTGTTCTACCCTACACTACACACCAGTACAGCATAGCAACACCACCACCACAAATGTGGTTAGATTGCAATTATAAAACAACAACAACAGGAAAACATATCGAATCAATTGACATAAACTTCAATTAGTCATGCATAAGCAGAACAAAGGTGAACAGTTTATCTGACACAGACAAATTTGATGTGGCTTACATCACTCAATATTAGCTCCGCAAGCCGCAACTGGTCTGCAATGCCACTCTCAACCAGAGTCTGTGCACAGAAAAAGAGAATGGATTTTATGAGAGTATCATAGATAAATGTGAATTTAAAAATGATTTAAATGAATACATGAGAGAGTTCAGTAGTAATATTTAACCCTTTTTTCACTCAGTAGTCAGTAATACTCTTGCATAAATTTTATGAACCTGCTCTGCCAACAGGAGAGAAGAGCAACTTCACAAAAGGATGACAAATACAGATGGACAGAACAATCAAAACCATAGGTAATTTCTTCATCTACCACTCACGGTGTCTTTTTTAGAGGGTGGGAAGTGTGTGGAGGGATAGAAAACCCTTTTTTCTTTTTTTGGAGAGAAAAAGAGAAGGGGAGAGGGGGGCCTTATCTCTTTCAAGTATAAAAGCAACTTTCTTGTCAAAAAGTGCTCAAACAAGCAGTTCTCATTTTTCAAACAAAGAGAAAATGAGGGGAAAATGGTGAACTGCAAAATGATAAATAAATATAATCAAGAAACAACAACTTATATGATTTAGTCATATGCTCAGACCTTAAGAATCAAAGGAAGTGTTGACAACTCAACCGCGGGTAACTCCCTTAACTCACTGTTTACACTGTGAAATGCCTCACCTGAATATAATACAAAAATAGTCAGGCTAAGTCAAAGTAACAATCAATATGACTCTGCAAAGGAGCCTAGGAAAGGGTCAAAAACAGAATTCAAGGATCATGTTTCTTATTTGTTGGACTAACATTATGCGTACTTGTGTGTTGAAAAAGCCAATGAAATTTTCATGATAAAAAACAACTTTATATAAGGGACATGGACATAAATTTAATAAGTTCAACCATTTTTCATTTTGCCCCATTAGAAGTTAGAATTCAGGCATAATAAATTATGGGTGATGGTATTGTCACTCCTATTTTTGATAATGCCACTCTACAGATGATTTTATTTTGCATTATGTTTGCATGAATTTGTTAAAAAAAAGGAGTGGTATTATCAAATAATAGTGGCAACATCCATCCCTAAGTTATTGATCACTGGTGACAAACATCAGTTCAAAATAATCCAAACATACATGTCCATTAACCTTAAAAACAATTCCAAACAAAGCAGTGTAATCTACGCAGAACCATTATGGCTATACTTCACAGTTATGGTTGCATGAACTCTCAGGTCTAGGAGCCAGACAACAGTATGTCATATATAACAGATAACAGAACCATAGAAAGGTGCAACTCATCCACCCTAATCGAAGAAGAAATTTTCTATATAGCACCACACGACAACAGAATAGTAAAGCAGTAATATATGCAAGCCAACATAAACAGGCACTAAGTTTCAGTAAATGCATATACATATATATAATCAACATCCAGGTGGGTGAAGGAATAATGACATTCAAATTTTACATTACTTACTATTTAAAGTAAAATGCATATTCCTTTGCACATTGCAAATATTGTCCCTGTACAAAAAAGCATAATCCTCAAGACAGGTTTGTAGGAGCAACGATAAAACTCGAGAAAGAGTAACTAATATTTAATAAACGTTCATTACCAAATATAAGAGCATCCACTAGTCTCTTGAAAGCTAAGGGCTAGTTCTGTACCAGATTCTGGATCTCTCCATGAGATGATTGTATCTGAATGATAATAAAAGGATATCTTCTGTCAACCCTCATATATTTCAAGCATAAATGTGTAGATATCAGTCATCAATAGAAAAATATATCATAACAAGCACTATTATTACCTTCTTGTTTCCTGTAAATATCTTCAGAACTGATGCGATGCATTAGTAAGTTGTCATTATCTTCTTCATCATAAACAAATAAACCCAGCTCTTCTGATCTCTGCATCATATATCATTATGATTTTCATTCATTATAAGAAACTCAATATATAACTAATAAAAAGATTAAAAACCAACTCAAAAGACCTCCATATTTGAATATGATAGAATTGTCTTTAATTATTAAATCCAATTCGCAGATATTTAGGAAGAGTAAGGCAGAAGATGTAACAGAAATTAGACAAGAGAAATAATCCATACCCATGAGCATCACCAATCATTGATGAGAATATCTCAAAAATAAACGCTTTCTTATAGAACTCGAGTATAGATTATAATTTATAATTTAAAAGGTCAAGATAAAAGCCTCCTAGCAGCATAAACAAAAGCAAACAATAAGATGAAAAGTCATGCATACATGGTCCCCTGACACATGCACACAGACATGTTGATCAGAAATGAAAGCTTGGATGAAACAGCAGACAAACCTCTATATAATCAATAGTGACATGTCCAGTGCCTTGGTCATCCCATTTTCCATCATCATTCATTCGATAAACCTTGACACGCTGTATCCAATAAGAAGAATTACTAAGTTACATAGGCATTTAAACCACTCAAGATTTTAATATTAAATTAAATGATGTTATGTACAACTACAAATCACATAAACATCATATATAAGTGACTAAGAAATCATATGATCTCCTGATATGTTTAGCTGTAAATCTTATTTCCATTTCCCAATTCATTTCTCACATACAACTCTATCCACCATGATAAACTTGTTTTGTAAGTCTACATCTCCCTCTAAAGTCAAATCCATTATTTGGATAGTTCTGCTCAACAAAATTAATACCAATGACATATTGTAGGTTTGAAGGCCACATAAGGCTGTTTCCCCTTAAGTGTGTGTTATATGTGAGACAAATTCAAAATTAATTTCACATGTATTTTGCATTGCAATGTGACTCACTTTTCTGGGGTACTTTGTTAGACATCTTTAATAAGTTAAGCGTGCCCTGCAATTTTAGATAAGCTTTTGTTGACTAGTTTTGCAAGTTTCAGGAGAAGGAATATGGCCAAATATTTGTTGCAATGTGCCATATCTCCCATCATTTCAAATATTTGGTTGAGGCATAATTCAATCACTTTTAATTAGATGTTTCTAGACAAGTAAGTTTTGAGGGATAGGGTTAGGAGTTTGGCCTTCAATTATAGATTTTTTTTTAATAAAATTGTTTATCAATAAATAGAAAGTTCGCTAAAATAGAACAAGAATAAATGTCTTGCAAAGAAAATCAAGAGTAGATAGAATACCCTCTATTCAAAATATACGTTAGCCGGTACCATTTTTCTGGGAGGGGGAATAGTAACACATAATTCTCCAATAAGTAGAATTGGACACACATGGAAGGTAACAATTTAAATTTGATGGAACATACAAAATTGAAAAGCTCAGCAAAAGATCATATACAAAAGACACAAGAAGGAAGATGCCATGTGGCTGCTGCATGGTAAAACAGATAAACTGAAAACAGGAAAAAGTTGCAATACCAAATAACTATAATTGAACACTCTTTAGCAAAATTTGTTTTTTCATTTATGCAATATCTTATGTAAGTTCTGAACCTTAACCAGTATGTTAGATAAATGCTTGAATTAATAACAGACTGACCAATCTGCACCAAGAAAAGAAAGAAATATGAAGAAACAAGAACAAGAAGCCAATTAAATTGGATAAAGACTATGCATTCTTTTTCAAAGTAAAAGACTGACAAAACTGAGAGGGTGCCGACAACCAAGATGCCAGTAATAATGTAGTACATATCCATAATAAATCCATGACATGCCATGTTATTAAAGGCAATAAGTATTCCCCTTAAAAGAACAAGGTAGCAATACAGCCACAACAAGCTGCATACAGAAGAAGAAATTGCCAAAACGTTACAATAGTAAACAAAATAATGCAAATTCTTTTGTTCTTATTAGCAATTATTGAGATAATTGGAAAAGTAATGGTCCATTTAGTGAGCAGTTGGGACTAAAAGCATAAGCGCAAAAAAAAGACTATAAATTGGACTTTTAGCAAGTGCGCACTGCTTGCTGCCCAGTGAGTCCATACTACCAAATAACACACAGATCTCAGAAGAAAGAAATATATAATGAATGTATCTGAATTGCAACCAAAAGCAAGGATGGTAACATCAGAAATTTATTTCAGGCTCAAACAAGACTGGCCTTATCCAAAGTTCTCCAATAATTTTAAACCAAGCACTTTCAGGTTACTAATTCCTTCTAATAAGGACTGAGCACAGCCCCCTAATCACCTCCAAGTGGATGAGAAGGTATGAAGGTAACCAGTTCTTTTGATAAAGAGGTTTTAATTTTGATCTACTTTCACTTTAAAAATCCTTTACGACTCGTACCATCATGTATTTCCAAATCATCAAGTTTGAGTATTGTTAGAGATATATATTTATTCATGTGGCTCTATGTAAAGTTCAATCCTTACTACCCCCATTATTATAAATAGAGATATAACTCCAGTGCAAGACAAAAATAGACTTGAGCGCAATCCGCACTTCAAGCTCAAAAAACTAAGTTTTTAAGAGAGATGGTTCATAACAATTATCTTGACCAGTTGATCACTACCTAGGAAATCTAACTTGTTTAAGAGCCCTGATAATTAGTACAAAATCCTTCTAGACATGTGTCAAGTGGACAAAAGCTAAACCAAGAAATAAATAAAAATTGAGAAAGGGAGCCAAAATCAAGCAACCTTGTTTGGCAGCCAAGTTTCATAGAATGCTTTCATACTATTAAGCATCTTCCTCTTTTACTGATGTGCCAGCACATCATTGTAGATGGTAGTTCAATAAAACTTTAAGCTTTGAATCAATAATCAATACACACTGACACACTGACACATACACATATGGATAGTGAACTAAAAACAATTATTACAAGAAAAAATAAATAAAACAAAAGTAGACTATTCACTATTCAAGCAAGAGCATCGTCCTATTTCCTAAAGCTACACCTCTCTGCATCTCAAACTCATGAGAAGAAAGGAAACACAGTCCAAAAATGAATTCCAAGGCAACACCAGTAAATCGAACTCGAACCCGCACAACATCGAATAGCTAAAAAAGAAAATTGCATTGACTAGATTCTACGACAAAGCAGAGAGTTTCCAATTAGAGGTTAGGAGAGCTTGCCTGCATCGAATTAGAGGAATTCGCCTGCGATTTCTCCGGCGCGCCCATCGCAGCAACTCAGAAAACAAAAAAAAAAAAAAACTCAGCACAACAATGAAGAAAATTTCCGAAGATACCGAATCCTAGCGTCGAATTAGGGTTTGAAGAAGCAAGACAGGGAGACAATTGCAGAAAGGGAATCGAGCTTGGGAGGATCAACGAGAAACCCTAACGCCATTCACGCAGCAGCATCGTGTGAGCTCTTCAACTATCTCTCTTTCTATCTATCTCTGGGTTCTTTCCCTGAATTTAATTTATTCTTCTCTCAGGAAGCAAGAGGGTTTTCTTTTCTTTTTCTTTTTTCTTTCTTTGTTTTTTTTTTTTTTTTTTTTTTTTTTTTTTTTTTTTTCTTTGTGCCCCAGCCCCTGAGCTTGTTCGATTAAGCAGAAAGAGAAGTAGCAGTAGTGGCAGTGGAAGACAATTACGCTTGTTTGTGTCTCGCGCTGTCGAATTTCCCAATATGCCACTGTGTTTGCAGTGAAATTACGACCAAACCATTGAGAAGAGTAACTCGCGTTTGTTTTTGGTTCTGACTTCTGACATGCGCGCCTCATTCTCATACTAACCCCACTTTTAATTAAAATTTAAGGGAAAAGAAAACACAAATTTCTTTTGAGGTATTTCTTGAGATTTAATTAAATTACGAGGCTATTCGTATAAAAATATGGAAGATAATAATATTACTCTTATTTTGATAATATTAATTATTATAAAATTTATTTTATTACTATATTATGTATATTTTGTCTTTATTGTCAAAAAAAATTAAATTTGTCACGGTCAATTTCTTTTTTAAAAGAATTGTTTAGAAAACGTTAATTCAGAGAAATCATCATAAATTTTACTAAATCTCATATTATGCAGTAAAAACATGTTATGTGCATATATACCAAAAGTTAATTAATTTAATAATTAATTGTTAATGCACACTTACCATAATTATATTGTAATTTGTCTTTATATATATATATATAAAGATTGCATATATGGAATGGTGTGTTAGATCTTA
>NC_029788.2:14914161-14916317 GCF_000816755.2 Arachis ipaensis
GAAATCATCAATCATCATAAATTTTACTAAATCTCATATTATGCAGTAAAAACATGTTATGTGCATATATACCAAAAGTTAATTAATTTAATTGTTAATGGTATAACAGGTAACAACATAAACTATACCCAAAAAAAATAAATAAATAACATTAATAAACCAAGTAAAATTTAATATTACATAAAAATATTAAATTAAAAATGTTACAGGCATGTTTTTGTGTATAAATGTATGTAAATTAAATTTACCAGATTTGATTTAGTTTTTCTAACACTAAATTAAATCAGTATGATTTGAATTAATAAAAATAAAAGCAAATTAAAATGGATAATTTTAATTTATGAATGAACAAAATTCGACACAATATCAATCAAATTAGTTATATAACAGGTAACAACATAAACTATACCCAAAAAAAATAAATAAATAACATTAATAAACCAAGTAAAATTTAATATTACATAAAAATATTAAATTAAAAATGTTACAGGCATGTTTTTGTGTATAAATGTATGTAAATTAAATTTACCAGATTTGATTTAGTTTTTCTAACACTAAATTAAATCAGTATGATTTGAATTAATAAAAATAAAAGCAAATTAAAATGGATAATTTTAATTTATGAATGAACAAAATTCGACACAATATCAATCAAATTAGGTTATTTGGATTTAGTTTGGTCACCTAATAAATCGAATTAATGTGATTCGATTTAGTACTATACAACATACACATAGTAAATTGAATCAGCTTAATTCGATTTACTATTTATACAGCTTATTCTATATTAACTTTAAAATAAAGATATCAATAAAAAAATACCTCAATTTAAATTCAAATAAAATATTTAAAAAAAAATCAAAACGAAAATAATAGAAATTCAAATTTTATCTTTTAATTTAAATTTCAAAAAATCTATATTTTTACAAAATTTAAATTTTTATTCATTTTTTCAATTAAAAAATTTAAAATTTGATTTTTTTTTTTCACGGAGTAAGTAGATAACACCAAACAATAATATGAAGTTCTAGTCACCAAAAAAACAATAATATGAAGTTCTTTTCAGTGCTTTCCAAAAAATCACAAGAAAGCTTTTTATTAGTTCTTGTTGTTACTGTTCTTGATCCTTGAGTTCTGTAAACGGTGAATTTTCTGGTGAGTAAGGAAGGAATTCGACAATAACAAACAAGATAATTAAAAATGCCAGAAACGAACCAACCCACACAATTACACGCACATACAACACATACGTTGTTAGCCGGTAAAAGATAAAAGTCTAGAAATAGTTTTTATTCTAATTTAGCGGCATTTATAGAAGAATATAAAGAAAGACCGACGCAAGCAGAGCAGATCGTCATTCAATTTGACTATTTAATAGTTTTTATTCTAATTTAGCGGCATTTATAGAAGAATATAAAGAAAGACTGACGCAAACAGAGCAGATCGTCATTCAATTTGACTATTTAGTATTTACTCTTTATTTATATTATATTAAATATTAAATATATTTAATAATTTTATTATTAATATAAGATAATTATTTATCATATATATATATATATATATATATATATATATATATATATTAAAAGTATAATAGTTTAATAGATATATATGGTAAAGAATAAAATATCTTTAATAACTTTCTATTTTGCTACTATCATCTCATCATAAAATAAAACTTAAACAATAAATGTAAATATCAATCTAAAATATATATCATTACACACTCTAAAAAATCTTTATTCGTATTATATTTTATCAAAAATATCTAAAAAAATATGTATCTTATTATGGGTAAATACTCGTATAAAAAGATAGGACACTATAACAGGGACACCAAAATAAAAATATAGAAACATAAAATTGTGTTTGGTAGATGGGATATGAATAGAGCATTGTCTCCAGAAATACTGAACTAATATATTTAGAGTCTATCTTGACAGAAATGACACAGAGATATTAACAAAGGATATAACTTATTTTTTATTTTTTCTTATATTATTCTTGTTAATTTTTTATAATTATATTTTTTATTATTATATTTTTCTTCTCAAATTTTTTAGATGAAAAAAATGAGAATAAATTAGATTTTCATAATATGTTCTAGTTTATTACAAAACAAAATACATACACAAAATTTTATATCTTTGTTC
>NC_029788.2:14916334-14949624 GCF_000816755.2 Arachis ipaensis
AATTGACATTGTGATGATAAATTTCAACTAACAAAGTATAAATTTTCTGTTGAAGGTGCAACAAGGTGATGCAAAGGCAATTAGATGAGAGAGCAGAGAGAAGAAGATGAGAAATGAGAATGAATTCAATTAAAACAATGATAAAATCACACCTTACACTAACAGCCACACTTGTCTTATATAGTGGCTGTTACAAAAAAATTTGCACAATTAGAAATTATCTAACTGACTACTTAGGAGTAATTTATGCAACTAAATTATCTTCGATTACTTAGCAGTAATTTACGCAACTAAATTAGCTTAATTTGCCTAACTAACTAATTTACTATACTGCATAATAGGAATGTCTATTGGCTAGCTGTCAATTAATTTTCTCACTAGACAACACCCTCCCTCAAGTTAGGAGTGTGGAAATTTACCAATCCTAACTTGCCATACAATGTATGAAACGTAGCTGGGGCTAATGGCTTCGTTAAAATGTCCGCAACCTGATCGGTTGTGGAGATTGTTAGCAAATGATGAGACCCTCCATGAACTTGTCTCGAACGATATGGCAATCAGTCTCAATGTGTTTAGTTCTCTCGTGAAAGATGGGGTTGGAGGTGATATGAATGGCTGATTAACTATCACAATAGGTGCTGATAGGCTTGGTGAGAGGCATCCCAAGGTCCTTCATAAGAAATCTTATCCAAGTGGCTTCCTTGGTGGCAGTAACAAGCGTGCGATATTCAGCCTCAGCTGAGCTACAGGCCACATTAACTTGCTTCTTACTTTTTCAAGAGACTAAAGCACTACCAACATAGAAGCAATAAGCAGAAATAGATCGTCTTGAATCTGGACATGCAACCCAATCAAAGTCAGTAAACCCAGTAACACAAAGGACTGAATCAACAGGAAAAAATATGCCTGTGGCAGGAGAGCCCTTGATGTATCTTAATACTCTATGAGTTGCAGTGATATGAGCAGTAGTTGGGTGATCTAAATATTGACTTAGAGTAATTTGTCAATTAGCTTTCGAAATTCACCAGAGTCATTCAGTGGGGTGCTATCATCCCTTCTCAGCTTGTTGCTATAATCCATGGGAGTCGTGGCTGGTTTACAATTCTCAAAACCTGCATCCCGAAGCACATCTAAAGCATACTTTCTTTGATAAAGCATGATACCTTTCTTGGACCTAGCCACTTCCATACCAATAAAAAACTTTAAGTCCCCAATGTCCTTTATCTTGAACCGATCATCCAAGGCAGCTTTAATAGCATTGATCTCATTTAAATCATTACTAGCTAAGATTAAATCGTCAACATAAACCAAGACTACAGTAAAACCCAAAGCAGATCTCTTGGTAAACAAACTGTAGTCTGACTTGGACTGCACATAACCAATTTCAATCAAAACTAACTTCAACTTTGAATTCCACTGTTTGCTTGCCTGTTTGAGACCATATAAAGACTTCTCAAGCTTGCAAACTTGGCCAGGTTTTATGTCTAATCCTGGTGGTGGCCGCATGTACACCTCCTCATCCAAATCACTATGTAAAAATGTCGTATTCACATCAATTTGTTTGAGATACCAACCCTTGGCAACAGCCATAGCCAACACAATTCTCAAGCTACTCAGCTTTATCACTGGACTGAAAGTGACACGATAGTCAATTCCAGGGACTTGAGTAAACCCCTTTGCTACCAAGCGGGTCTTGTGCCTCTTTATTGTGCCGTTAGGATGGTATTTGACCTTGAACACCCACTTACACCCAATTGCCCTCTTGCCATGTGGAAGAGAAATGAGCTTCCAAGTTTGGCTCTACTCAAGCGCGGTAAGTTCATCTTTAATGGCTTTGAGCCAGCAAGGTTGAGTTATGGCATCACTATAGTACTTGGGTTCAATGTTTGAGGAGATAGTAAAAGAAACTGCAGTATGAGATGCAAAAATTTTTTTATAAGACAAATAATTAGAGATTGGATACCTTTCATGGTATGAAGTTGGAGGCTGGTCAGTGGTGGTGTTTAAACATTGATAGTCGCTCAAGTGAGACGGAGGCCTTCTTATTCTTGAGAATTTTCTTTGCACATGGTGTTGTTGTTGGATATGTTGTTGCAAAGTGTGTGGTGTGAGGGATTGTGTTACATTGTGATTTTTGGAAGATGGTGGTGTTGTGTGTTGATCACGTGGAATTGGTGTTGGTTGTGTTTCATGTTCATTTTATGGTGAGATAGTGTTTTGTGTCTCGGGTGTGTATGTGGATTTAGGATTGAATGCAACTTGTGGTAGATGTATATCATAGGTAAATAGATCAATGCATGAGTGAGGAAAGTGAGTTGTTTATTTATCATTGTTGGGTGCATTATTGGACAAAAATTAAGAAAAATGATTTCATAAAAAGAAACAATCTTGGAAGTGAATATTTCCATAAACTTTAAATCAATGAGGAGGTATCCTTTAATGCCCTCCCTGTATCCTAGAAACACACACTTCCTGGATCTGGGATCCAACTTTTTCCTATTAGCATGAAGAGTATTTGCATATGTTAAGCATTTGAATACCTTTAAGTATGAAATGGTTGGCAATGTGTTATATAAAAACTAATAAGGGGATGAATTTTTAAGAAAATGTGATGGCAATCTATTCAAGATGTGAACAACATGGCCAATGGCAAAATGCCAAAAACATTTAGGTACATTTGATTGCAATAGAATTGCTCTTGTAATGGCAAGTATGTGTTGATGTTTTCTCTCAACAATACCATTTTGTTGAGGAGTTTCAACACATGACTTTTAGTGCAAAATTCCAGTTTCATGAAAGAAAACATTAAAAATTTTATCCCATTATCTGTTCGTATACATTGAAGTTGTTTGTCAAACTGAGTTTTAGCAAAATTCACAAAGAATTTGACAAAATGAGTTGTTTCAGACTTATGCTTCATGAAGAAAATCTAGGTAAATCGGATTTTATCATCTATAACAATTAAAAATACTTGTGACCGCTAATAGATGGAATAGACAAAGGACCCCAAATATCTATATGAATCAAGTCAAAAGGAGCTATTGAAATATTATTGCTATTCTGAAAAGATAATTTTCTTTGCTTAGCCATGTGACATGAATCATAGGGCTGTACATCAGTGTTACAACTAATGAAATCAATTTTTTTTCATTTCTTTTAATGTGTATAAAGGAATGTGGCCTAATCTATAGTGCCATAGGTGTGTGTTGAAAATGTTGAGAATTGACGCAATTCTGCAGACCTTTATTGTATCATGTGCAGCTTCAGATTTCATTGCCCCTCCCTTCAAGGTGTAAAGACCACCATAGACATCAACTGCTCCAATCATCTTCTTCAATTGTAAATCTTGTATCTCACATTTATCATCAGTAAAACTCATTTTACATTGCAAATAATTTGTGACTTTTGATATTGAAATCAACTTGAAATTAAAGAAGGGGATATATAATGCGTTTGTGAGATAGAGTTCATTTGAAAATTTGATAGTCTCTGCTATGTCGCTAATGGTTTGGGCACCATTAGGCAACTGAATGATGACGGAAGCTATCTTGAAATGAGTTTGAAAATCGTCAAGAGAGTAAGATGCATGAGTTGTAGCCCCTATATCTAACACCCAAGAACCATATTTTGATGTAGAAATATTTAAAGCTAATATATTGGATTTGAAATGCATGATGTGTGCTAAGCTACCTGGAAGAGGAGCTTGTTGTATAGTTGTGAGTTGGTTAGCACTATTGATCTGCTTTGTATCTTGCTTACTGATCAAATCCAACAAAGCTGATTTTTGCTCATGAGTGAAGTTAAAGTTCAAAGTTTCATTTTCTTCCATACAACTAGAGGCAACAAAGTGCTCAATAAGACTTGCCTCAGTGCCAATTTGAGCTAAATTCACTGCACCTGCTCGTCCAGCACTATATTTTTGTTTCAAATGGGGAGGCAAACTGTATTTTTTGTAGCACACATCAATGATGTGACCACTTTTTTCATAGTAAGAACATTGCATTCTGCTTCACCCGGTTTGTCCCCTTCCACCAGCTTGGAATCTACCTCCTCTACCCCTCCCTCTCCCTCTGCTTTGCGAGGCTTCAGTAGTGTTTGAGAAATTAGTAGAGTAAGTAAGAATTTTGGGTTCAGAAGTATCTTTTAAGACTTAACTCTGCCTTTCTTGCTGAGTTAAGAGGGAGAAAATTGTCTTCACTTGAGGTAGGAGTTCCATCAACATTATTTGAGATCTAACATTTGCATATTGGTCGTTCAATCCCCTAAGAAATCTTGTTAAATGGTGTTCTGATATGAACTTTCTCATTGCGCCTAATTCACATTTGCATCAGTTTCTATACTCACATGAAAGTATTGGTCTAAAATTGTCCAGTTCTTCCCACAACACCTTTAATTTTGTGAAATATTGAGTTACATTTATTTCTCCCTGTCTAGTTACATACAATTATTCCTGAACCTTGGCTATTCGAAATTTATCCCCTTGATAATACCTATGCTTCAGGTCATCCCATAGATCATAGGCAATGTTGTTCCAAATTACACTTTGAGAAATTTCATAGCATAAAGAAAGATTTATCCAAGCCAAAACATAAGTATTGCATCTATCCCACAAAGCAAACAAAGGATCGGTTCTTTCAGATTTTTTTAAGCTTTCATCAATGAACTCTATATGATTTTTGGACTTCAATGCTAACATCATAGCCTTACTCCAATTATTATAGTTCTTTCCATCAAGAATTATAGAAGTAAGAGAAATACCAGGATTTTCGAATGGATGAAGGTAGTAGAGACTTGACGGATCCTGACTCGGATTGCCGTTGTTCTTGTTGAGATGAGCTTGAATCGACGAGATCTGACTTAAGAAAGCTACGATTCCTTGATGATCCAAGCTTTGAAGAGAATTTGCTCGATCTGGATCTGAATTTTCACTGGAATTAAAAGATTGTTGATGTGGATTCATCATTGAGATTCGAATCTTGCACTGTGCTAGGTTCGAATTCTTGAGCTTCTCTCTTCCTCAATCTCTGCTTCAATTACAATCACCTCCTTGGGTCCACGCTCACCTCACCATGTTGAATGTGCAGCAAGGTGATGCCAAGGCAATTAACTGAGAGAGCAGAGAGAAGAAGATGAGAACTGATAATGAATTCAATTAAAACAATGATAAAATCATACCTTACACTAACAGCCACACTTGTCTTATATAGTGGTTGTTACAACAAAATTTGCACAATTAGAAATTATCTAACCGACTACTTATCAGTAATTTACGCAACTAAATTAGCTCAATTTGTCTAACTAACTAATTTACTATACTTCATAATAGGAATGTCTATTGCCTAGCTGTCAATTAATTTTCTCACTAGATAACACTATCTAAAGTCCAAACCCCTTAAAAATTATTCAAAATTCTTAAATTATCCCTCTTAACTTAATTCCACCCATTTTATAGCTCTATCACTTTCCTTTTCTTCTTCCTTTTTCACAAAATTGGAATTTCAATTCCAAACTGCATGAGCATTCGGAATTTTCATCCTTCTCCCCTCGATGGTCCTTGCGTGTGAACCCCGTCAAATTCAAATATTGCCACATGGATTGCGATTCTTTGTCTTTTGTGGACCACCACGATGATGATTGCATCCTTACCTCTTCGTTCCGCCGCATGCCTCCATCCTGTGATTTGAACATCCCTGCCTCGGTGGCTGACGATATTGTAACCACTATGTGTCACTGTATTGTGCTTTTGATAATCGGTGATGAAAAATGATAGAAGAGAATCGATTTTTATTTCCTTTCTCTTCTTTACTTTAATTATAATTTTAAATTTGTAATAAAAGGTTGATGAGGCCTGCAAATTAAAAAAGAAGAGGAAAAAAATTGGAGCATGATTTAGATTTTTTATGTTGTAGAATTTTTTTTTTTGAAACAAAAGCTAAACACAACAAGGTGGAGCAACTAAAGAACACGGAGTTACTACACAAACAAATATAGATTAATCCGTAGTCATCTCCGGCATTGCTATCAACAACTATAAGGATTAAAATCGGTCAACTCTTTATAGATCCTAATCGACTTGTTGATAACTTTCGATACACCTGCTTCTTGATTTATGAATAATCTATCATTTCTTTCCAACCATGTATTCCCAATAATAGCAAAAAAATCAATCAACCACCTAGTATATTTTTCCTTCATTATAGGTCTCCCTGTCCAACTCTCAAAGTGTTGCTTGATTGTTCCTGGTATCAACCATAATTTCTTATAAGCGACCAACCAAGCACATCACACCTGCCAAGTAAACTCACACCCAATAAACAAGTGATAATCATTCTCAGTATCTTTTTTACATAAAATACAAAGAATATCATTTTGATTAATAATGCCAAATCTACTTAATCTCTCCTTAGTATTGACTATTGACCCTGCCAACTAATATAAACCAGTTGAATAACTCAACTCTTGGTGATACCAATCTCCTCCAAATAGAACTAGTGAAGCTATAACTTGTAATGTCTTCCAGGAGAATTTTAGCCTGCAATACCTGCATGAGTTAGTAGAATAAATGCATGATCTATCAAATTTCTACACTATTTTGTTTTCTCTCCCATTTGTTAATCTGACAATTTGTAGAACCTCATGAAGTCGGTTAACTAATTCCAACTCCCATTGGAATAGTTTTCTTCTCTAATGAAAATTTCATATCCACTCTAACTCATCCCAGAACCCACAATCCCCTATTACTGATCCGACTTGGTTTGAAACCAATAAGAGCCTTGGGAAGACGTCCTTCAGCACACCACAGGGTAACCAGTTATCCTCCTAGAACCAAATTTTTCTTCCATCCCCTACTTCCAAGCACAACCTTCTAACCATTTTATCTCTCTCACATGTTACTCTTTTATC
Organism: Arachis ipaensis; assembly: GCF_000816755.2. Classification (NCBI taxonomy): domain Eukaryota; kingdom Viridiplantae; phylum Streptophyta; class Magnoliopsida; order Fabales; family Fabaceae; genus Arachis; species Arachis ipaensis. The sequence continues at coordinate 14,923,238 of NC_029788.2, forward strand.
TGTAACTGATAGATATCCCTCCATGGACCTCCTCTTTTAGGTATAGGTTGACAAGAAAGTGGGACATTTAGCTTCAAGTCATTACCCAAGCACACAATTTTCTTTCATAATGGACAATCTTCTTTTGAAAATCGCCACCACCATATGAACAATAATGCTGTATTCCATATCACTGTATCTCCCACTCTTAAACCTCCTAAACGTTCTGGAGCTTGCACAATTTTTTACCTTACCAAAGGTATCCCATGCTTGCCATCCTCAATACTCCACAAGAACCTCCTCTACAAAGAGATCAACTTTTCTGCTACTGCTCTAGGCATCTCATAAAGACTAAAGTAGTACATTAGCAGACTATTCAGCACAGATTTGATAAAGACCAGTTTACCAGCTTTATTAAGAGTTTTGGCTTTCCACAAGTTGAGTTTCTCTTTCACTTTGTCTATAATTGGTTTCTATGTCTTGACCAATCTTGGATTTGCTCCCAAAAAAATACCAAGATATTTGACTGGCAACAAAACTTTTTTACACCCCAGCAATATACACATCCTTGTTGACCATTCTTGCTCGCAATTAATCAGAATCAAGCTAGATTTATCGAAGTTAATACTCAAGCCATACATTATCTTAAAACACAGCAAAAGTCGTTTGTAGTTTCTGATAGTCTCCTCTTCCTGAGGGCAAAAAAGTATGGTGTCATCCGTGAATTACATGTGAGACAACTCAATATTGTCCTTTTCAACCAACAAAGGAGATATACTTCCATGTCTTATTACCTCCCCTACCATCCGATGAAGGACATCAACAACAAAAACAAATAGGAATGGAGAAGGAGGATCACCTTGTCTCAAACCCCATTCCATCTTAAAAGGTTTAGATGGCGACCCATTTATCAAAGCCGACATAGATGTCGTGCAAACACATTCCTTGATCCACCCTCTTCATCTTTGCCCAAAGCCCATCTTCTGAAGAACAATATCCACAAACTTCCACTTTACTCTATCGTAAGATTTTTGAAAGTCTAGCTTAATTATCTCCGATCTCTTCTTTCTCATCTTTAGCCACTGTACCATTTTACACGCAAATCAAAGCCCCGTCATGAATCATCCATCCCTTCACAAAAGTACTATGAGTCTCCCCTACTAAACTTAGCATTTACCCTCCTCATTCTCTGTACCAACACCTTTGATATCATCTTGTTGATGATTAGACTTTTGTGTGATTTAGAATTCACAATTGATTCTCGTTGCAAGTATAGTTTCTAAACCAATCAATAATCCTTTCATACAAAAGATTGTTTGTCACTATAACAAACCCCTAAATTTATAAACCGAAGTATTAAACCTCGGGTCGTTCTCTCTAGAAATTACAATAAAGTATCTTGTTATTGGTTATGGGTTGTATTTTGGGATTTTTGGGATAAGAGACATGAAATATAAATGGCAATGAAAATAAACTAACAACTAAAAAGGTCTTGGCAAGGTTTGGTGGTCAAGGATCTCTATCCTAATCACTAACCACAACATGAGAATTGGCAAGAATCAATCTAACTAAGTAATCCCCTAACTAATAGTAGAGGAAAGTCAAGTGAGCTATATCAATCCAAGTCCATAAGTCCTAGTTCTCCACCAAATCAATTAGTGAGATCTATAGTTAATGGCTCCCAATCGTTAATTACTTGGACATTAGTAACTCAAGAGTTCCTAAGTTACCTTCCCAAGCCAAGAGTATAAAATTCTACTCTAAAATCCAACCAAACATTTTATCAAACACTTGGAAGGCACAAAAGGAAATCATAGTAAATTGCAAGAATTGAGGGAATCTACAACTACAAAAGTAAGAGATTAACAATAGAAAAGAAACTCATAACTAAAGGAAGCATTTTAACAAACACATAAAAGGCAATAAAAGTAAACAACATGAATTGCAAGAATTAAAGAGAGATCTAACTAGAATAGCAAGAGATCAACAATAGAAAAGGAAAACAATTATGAAACAACAAAGAACTTACCAATTGCATTGAAGAAGAAATGTAGATCTACAAAAGAAATCATAAACTACAACTAACAATACAAATAAATTACAAGAGAAGAAGAATTATACAACTACAAAAGGATAATTAAGGAAGGAAAAGGAAAATTAAGAGAGAAGAAGAAGAAGTAGATCTAGATCTAAACCTAATCCTAATTCTAATCCTAGAGAGAAGTGAGAGTTTCTCTCTCTAAAACTAACTTTTCCTCCAAAAATTAAACTAAACTAAACTAATGTGTGAAAGTATGTTAATTTTCCTTCAATCATTGGTTTAAATAGCATCAGAAATAAGTTAGATTGGGGCCCACAAGGCTTCTAAAATCGCTGGCCACTTATTGCATCAAGTGAATTGTGTGTAACCATCAGTGCGTACGCATACCATGCACGTGCGCACCGATTTGCACAGTGCAACCATAGCAAATCTTATATTATTTCGAAGTCCCAGATGTTAGCTTTCCAACGCAACTGGAACCGTATCATTTGGACCTCTGTAGCTCAAGTTATGGTCGATTGAGTGCGTAGAGGTCGGCTTGACAGCTTTTGCGATTCCTTCATTTCTTCATGAGTTCTCCATTTTTACATGCTTTTTCTTCATCCCCTTGATCCAATCTTTGCCTTCTAAATCTGAAATAACTTAACAAACATATCAAGGCATCTAATGGAATCAAAGGTAAACTAAGTTTAGCTATTTTAAGACCTAAAAAGCATGTTTTCACTCTTAAGCACAATTAAAGGAGACGTTACAAAACCATGCTATTTCATTGGATAAATATGGGAGAATGCGATAAAATCCTCTAAATTCAACACAAGATAAACCCTCCAAATGGAGTTTATCAACCTCCCCACACTTAAACCAAGCATGTCCTCATGCTTAAACCAAGAGAAAGCAAAGGGTATCAACATTTATTCAATGTGAACTAATCTAAATGCAACATAAACTATATGAATGCAACTAAATGCAAAATGATTCTACCTACTTGGTTAAAAGTAAATCAACCTCCAAGACATACATGCACAAGTAGGGCTAAGATCATATAATGATTCATGAATCCTACCAATTCAAGCATAAAAATGAAGTTCAAGTAGACTTGCAAGAAGAACACTCATGAAAGCCGGGAATCAAGGAATTGAGCATCGAACCCTCACCAAAAGTGTTTGCACTCTAGTCGCTCAAGTGTGTAGGGTCGATTCTCTCAATTCTCCCCTAATCATGCTTTCTAAGATTTGTTTTTCTTCTAACAATCAACATATATTTCATGCATGCATACAAGTATCATGAGTTTTTTTTTTTAGGTTGTAATGGGGTTAGGGTCAAGGTAAGGATGCATATTTGGTCAAGTGAGCTTGAAATTTGAATCTTTGATAAGCTTAAATTTCCCACCTAACCTATGACATCCTATACAATTGCAAAGCTTAACCTAACTACCCATTTTTCTCACTTTTTCACATACTCATGTATCCCTTTTCATTTCACAATACTTATCCATTGACCCTTATTGAGCTTTGCTTTGGGGCATTTTTTCTCCTTTTATTTCTTTCTTTTTCTTTGTTTCTTTCTTTTTCTATATTTTTTTTCTTTTCTTTTCCATATTGTTTTTTTTCTTTTCCTTTTTCTCATTTTTCTTTCTATATACAAGATCATCAATGCATAAGGTTTTACATTCATTACACATGAGCATGTACCCAATTCCCATTATTTACAACAAAAATACAAAACTACCCTTTTATTCACCCAATGTTTCGAGGTTTCCCGCACTTAAATGACACACACACTAGCCTAAGCTAATCAAAGATCCAAATTAAGGACTTTTATTGTTTTTCGCTTCAAGGCTTGTAATGTGCTAAATTAAAGAACAAGTGGGTTAATTGTAGGCTCAACTTGGCTAACAATGGATGATAAAAAGTAAGGCTATTTGGGTAAGTGAGCTAATAAAATAATGGCCTCAATCATATAAATGCATAAATACACAAAATAATGGACATAAAGAATCAAACAAATCAAAGATTACAATCATAGAAAGAGAATAATGCACATAAGAAGGAAGAATAAGTGGTTATAAGATGTAACCACACCATTAGACTCAAATCTCACATGCTTGTGTTCTTAGCTCAAAAACCATGTTCCAAAATAAATTCTTTCAAGCAAGTTCAATAAAAAAAATTTTTTTCTTTCAAATTGGTAGGGTGCCCTAAAATAGTTTCTTGGAAAAGAAATCATCACCCTAACCAAGTAGTCCTAATAAGAAAGAATTGGTAAAAATATGTACAAATTTTAACTAACATGCAACCTATCATGCAATGCAACAACTATCTAACATTAGTGTTGAAAAAGGAAATTGTTACCCATGGAGATCGGTCGGACGACCTCCCCATACTTGAAGATTGCACCGTCCTCGGTGCATGCAAAGAAGAGCAAGGTGGACAGGTTGAAACAATTGATGAGTTTCTTCAAAAGATTGTGCAGATGACTTGTTTGTCGCTCCATTTAGAAGCTTTCCTCTTCCTCCTTTGGTGGCCGGCCTAAAGGGAGAGAAAAAGAAAGAGAATTAAGCTTACAACAAAGATAGCAAAGCAAATAGAACATAGGCGGGGGCTAATGCCAAATAAAAGTAGGGTTCTCAACTACATGGTAGCTAAGCATGTGAGTGAGAAAGCAATATAGGCAAAGGGCATATCAACTAATACTTGATGCAAGAATAAAGTCAAAGCATGAAGAGCATGTTGAACATCAAGTTCAAATAAGAAAAAGTGGGTCATGAAAGACAATATGATGTCATATCAATGCACAAAGACACAAGAGTCATACAAGATGAGGCATTGATTTAAAAGTTTCATCACCCAACAATATCAAACAAGTCAAAAGGCACCAAAATAATGCAAGAAATTCTCAACAATTGAGTAGGAAAATGCAACACCATTAGTGAAATAAGAAACTCGAAAAAAATGAAGTAAAAACAGGCTATAAAAACAAAATGAAAATGCAAAGAATAGAAGTATGCGAATGCAAGAAACAAAAGAAAATGGAAGAGGAGAAAAAAAACTCTTTTTTTTATCGGCGCGGACGCGTCATGCACGCTTACGCACCGATGTGCATATTGGCCGAAGGGCGCGTATGCGCCAGGTGCGCGCACACGTACAGGTGGTTGTGCTAGTGGCACAATGTTGGCCCAAGGTTCGCGCAACTCTCGGGTCCATGGCCTGGAAACGGTTTTGGCGAATCGGCGCGCACGCGCCATGTGCGCGGGCGCGCGCATTGCAAAAATGTGTATATTGACACGTATGCGTGCAGTGCGCGCACGCGTGCAAGTGGTTGTGCCATTGGCCCAGTGTTGGCGCGAGAGTGGCTCAACTCTCTGGAAAGAGTACGGGCCTGTATATGCATATAGACGCGCACGCGCACAGCGTGCGTACGCGTCCTTGACCACTTTTTTTTTTCAGAAATAGCAAAAATAGCTCAAAATCCTCCTAACACTACCTACAACTCAAAATTAGCTAAAAAAAAAAATACAAGATGACAAAAATCTTTTTGGCTTTTTGAAAATCTTCAAATACAAGCAAAAGAGTTTGCTCCACAAGCAACCTACAACCAATTTATTGAAACAAATATATGTAAAGAAAACTATCTACAATGGTAACTCCAATCACTTATTGATCAAAAATGCAAGAGAATGGAAAGAGTTTACCATAGTGGGTGATAAACCCATATTTCATGAGTTCTTTTGTGCTTAATTTGAGTAATTTATACAATCCTTCACCTACTTATTCACATTAATTGCATGGTTTTACTTTCCCTTCCTTATTACGTGATGTATGTGAAAAACATGTTTCCTAAGCTTTAAAATTAATTATTTTAATCACCTTTATTTCCATTCGATGCCGTGATTAATGTGTTTAGTAGTTTCAGATTTTCTAAGGCAGAATGACTTAAAGGATGGAAAAGGAAACATACAAAATAGGAAGGAGAAGGCAAAACGGAGCTTTAAAGAAACTGGTATCCACGCGACCGCATGGACGAAGCGATCGCGTGCCAAGCACGAATCAGCAGCGACGCGGCCGCATGACTGACGCGACCGCGCGCCTTAAGCAGAACGCACATGACGCAGTCGCATGACTGACGCGACCGCGTGGCAAGGAAAAGCTCCGAATGACGCGACCGCGTGACCCACGCGGACGCGTGACAGAGGCCACGTATCAGAATTTGTAGCAAATGCTCATAGCGATTTCTGAAGCCCTTTTTGGCCCAGATCCAAGTACAGACAGCATAGACCAGAGGTTATAAAGTGTGGGAATGCATCCATTCAAAGAGAGCTCGCAATTTTTGTTACTTTCAATGATTTAGATTTAGTTGAGAGGGAGATCTTCCCCTCTCTCTCTCTTAGGATTTAGGATTTCTTCTTGCTTTAAGAGTGACTCTCAATCCAAGTTTTATATTTCTTTGTTTTAAACTTCCCTTTCACTTTATTTATTTATTTCAGTATCTGAGTTGGCTATTTACCTTTATAATTGGATCTATGAATTCTTCCATGTTACAGACTGTTATTTGAATTAATGATAATTGAGGTATTTTCAGTTTATGATTGTTCTCTTTGATTTAAGTTACCATTGCTTCCCATCTAAGGACATTTTTTATTATTCCAGCAATTTTACTTTTTTCCCTTTTGTCCTGGTTGAGAATTCAGTAACTCAACAGTCATTAAACTCAACATAACTGATAATCGTTATCTTGCTAATTGAGTTGAACTTAAGTAATCCCAACCTTTTCTGAGGAAATAAACAGGATTCAAAGGTCAATTTAATTAGTCCCTTGACTTTTCTTTGCTTTAGTAAAGGTTAACCAAGTGGAATTTAGATTCAACTTTCATTATAGTTGAGAGAGATAACTAAGTTGGACCTCTAATTTCTCTTACCTTGCCAAAAGTTGCTTTACAGTATTTATTTATTTTAATTGCCATTTACTTTACTTGTCATTCAAATTACTTGCTTCTCACCTTTTAAACCCCGCTTACAACCTTTATAGCCAATAATAAGAACATACTTCCTCGCAGTTCCTTGAGAAGACGACCCGAGGTTTGAATACTCGGTTAACAATTTTTAAAGGGGTTTGTTACTTGTGACACCCAACACGTTTGTACGAAGAGATTTTTGTCGGTTTAGAGACTATATCTACAACGCAACTGTTTCTATGAATCTCTTTACTGGTAAAAATCCTAACGTTAGTGGGTGTCTCCCACCTAGCACTTTTAGTTTAAGTCCTTAAGTTGGACATTTGGGAAGCTCTTTGTCATGGTGGCTTATGCTTGTACTCATCCTTGAATCTCCAAGGATCATTGTTCTTCAAATGGTTGACAGAAATTCCAACCAAATTCACCATGCTTGGGCAAAGTTCTACCCAAGATATGAACTCCCATAGTTGGTCTACATGCTTCGATCCGGGATCCCATATCTTGTTCTCACACCCATCTTCTAGTTGATTGTCATGATTCTTCCATCCGGGTGGTTGATACATAGAATTCTCTTGAGCACACCAAGTCTTCCTCCTAGACCAACATAAAGTAGCCTTCTTCCAATCATGGCCCCTATGCCTTGGAGGCTTGACCTCAATGAGCCTAATTCCTAACTTCCATCCATTACACAACTCCCTTTTACTCTTGATTCTACAAAGAGCTCTAAGTTGTCCATCCATTTCAATCAAGCCATATTCAAGTGAGAAAGTAAAGTTTGAAGATAAGAGTTTTACCCACTTGAATGTCACGTTAGATGGTGACTTGGGGAGGTAAGCCTCCCCACACTTAGACAATGCAAGGTCGACTTCCTTATGCTCTTCTTTGGATATTTCCACCTCTTGACAACTCCTTTCAATTTCTTCTTGTTTGTTGACCTCTTCTAATTCCTCCTCATCATCAATCAAGTCAAACTTGGGAGGTTGTGTGAGATCTTCTTCTGCATCAACTTCACACTTATTGAGAGAGTCTTCAACAAGGTTACCAATAGCACTTGGTGTGGAGTTGTTTTCAATAGCTACATTTTCATGTCCCAAAGGAGAGGATTCCACTTTTGATAAAAATTCATTGATGATTGAATCCATATCTTGATCAACCTTTTCATATTCTTCAATTTTGATATGCTCCGGAGGTTGTTGGGATTCACATGGTGGTTCCGCATCTCCTAAATCTTCAACCACTTCTCCCCTTTCTTCAATAACCATAGGTTTCTCCAATTGCTCCAATACAAAGTTCGATTCCTCCTTGTCCACCGGATTTTCTAATCTCTCCTTCATGCTATGCTCTTCAACGGATTCTTCACATGTGGCTATGGAAGCACCTTGAGTGTTCAAGCATTGGTAGGCTAAAGTATGCACTACCTTAGTCAAGTTAGTCACAAACTCTAGGGTGTTACTTTGCATATCCGCTTGTCCTTGAAGTAGCAATGTGAGAGAGTCATCTATTGGGCTTGGGGTGGATAGGAAGGTTCATTATTTTAGAAAAAAGGTTTATAGTAGGAAGGTGGTTCTTCTTGGTAGGGGTATGGAGATGGTGTGCATTGATGTGGTTTTTGGTAGTAATCACAATGGAATTGTAGTGGTTCTAAAGGTTTTTGCTCATAATGGTCAATAGAATTTAGTATGGGTGATTGGTCATATGATGGATATGGATCATAGGGAGGTGCTTGGTATGGAAAGGCTTGTGAGTATGGTTGAGGTTCATGTTGAAGATAAGAGTCATAGGCATATGATGGTGGTAATTGATTGTCATAAAAAGATTCATCATAGCCATTGAATTGACATGCATTAGGATGGTGATTGTACCCATAAGTATCCAGAGGTTGTTGTCTATAGGAGTGATCAATTCCTTGAGGCTCCTCCCATCTTTGTTGATTCCATCCATAATGAGTGTTATCATTAAAGTTCACATTTTCTACAACATAATTAGAACCAAACTCATAGCCAAAGTGAGAATTCATGGTGACAAGAGAAAATATGAAACAAAAACTAACTAGAGATAACGAAACAAAATCCTACAAATAGCAAAGCTATTTACAATATTCACATATATACAATAACCAATAACACAACACCATTGCAATTTCCTGGCAACGGCGCCATTTTGATGATTAGACTTTTGTGTGGTTTAGAATTCACAATTGATTCTCGTTGCAAGTATAGTTTCTAAACCAATCAATAATCCTTTCATACAAAAGATTGTTTGTCACTACAACAAACCCCTAAATTTATAAACCGAAGTATTAAACCTCGGGTTGTTCTCCCTAGGAATTACAATAAAGTGTCTTGTTATTAGTTATGGGTTGTATTTTGGGGTTTTTGGGATAAGAGACATGAAATGTAAATGGCAATGAAAATAAACTAACAACTAAAAAGGTCTTGGCAAGGTTTGGTGGTCAAGGATCTCTATTCTAATCACTAACCACAACATGAGAATTGGCAAGGATCAATCCCACTAAGTCATCCCCTAACTAATAGTAGAGGAAAGTCAAGTGAGCTATATCAATCTAAGTCCATAAGTCCTAGTTCTCCACCAAATCAATTAGTGAGATATAGAGTTAATGGCTCCCAATCATTAATTACTTGGACATTAGTAACTCAAGAGTTCCTAAGTTACCTTCCCAAGCTAAGAGTATAAAATTCTACTCTAAAATCCAACCAAGCATTTTATCAAACACTTGGAAGGCACAAAAGGAAAGCATAGTAAATTGCAAGAATTGAAGGAATCTACAACTACAAAAGTAAGAGATTAACAATAGAAAGGCAAAACAATAGAAAAGTAAACTCATAACTAAAGGAAGCATTTTAACAAACACATAGAAGGAAATAAAAGTAAACAATATGAATTGCAAGAATTAAAGAGAGATCTAACTAGAATAGCAAGAGATCAACAATAGAAAAGGAAAACAATTATGAAACAATAAAGAACTTACCAATTGCATTGAAGAAGAAATGTAGATCTACAAAAGAAAGTTCATAAACTACAACTAACAATACAAATAAATTACAAGAGAAGAAGAATTCTACAACTACAAGAGAACAATTAAGGAAGAAAAAGAAAAATTAAGAGAGAAGAAGAAGAAGTAGATCTATATCTAAATCTAATCCTAATTCTAATCCTAGAGAGAAGTGAGAGCTTCTCTCTCTAAAACTAACTTTTCCTCCAAAAATTAAACTAAACTAAACTAATGTGTGAAAGTATATTAATTCCTCTTCAATCATTGGCTTAAATAGCATCAGAAATGAGTTGGATTGGACCCACAAGGCTTCTAAAATCGCTGGCCACTTGTTGCATCAAGTGAATTGTGTGCAACCATCGGTGCATACGCGTACCATGCGCGTGCGCGCCAATTTGCACGGTGCAACCATAACAAATCTTATATCATTTCGAAGCCCCAGATGTTATCTTTCCAACGCAACTGAAACCGCATCATTTGGATCTCTGTAGCTCAATTTATGGTCGATTGAGTGTGAAGAGGTCGGCTTGACAGCTTTTGCGATTCCTTCATTTTTTCATGAGTTCTCCATTTTTACATGCTTTTTCTTCATTCCCTTGATCCAATCTTTGCCTCCTAAATCTGAAATCACTTAACAAACATATCAAGGCATCTAATGGAATCAAAGGTAAATTAAGTTTAGCTATTTTAAGACCTAAAAAGCATGTTTTCACTCTTAAGCACAATTAAAGGAGACGTTACAAAACCATGCTATTTCATTGGATAAATGTGGGAGAAGGCGATAAAATCCTCTAAATTCAACACAAGATAAACCCTCCAAATGGGGTTTATCACTTGTACACACATCCTACCATGCTAATCAGCCTAAGATCTCAATATTCTTCGCTCTCACAAACTTTGGAGCCAGCCGTCACCCATGTAACATTAGAATCTATTGGCAGCTTAGCTGACAGAAAGAAATACATGACAGCTCTAGTGAACTCAGAATCAATGTCCCCCCAACAAAAGTTCATATTGTAATCATCATAGTCAGAAGCCTTAGACGACTCACACTCCCAAACTAAATCCTTAATTTCTTCAACCAAAAGCATCCTTTCTAATTCTGTAACCTCTTCTTCCTGTATCTTATTAACTAGTCCATCCTGAAAACCTATCAGAGGTGACGCTTCCTGATGATACAAGTTCTTGTAAAAATCTATTATAACAATCTTAATTTTGGCTTGATTCCTCACCAATCTTCCATTTATCACTAAAGCATCAATCTGATTATTCATCCTTCTTACTGAGGCTAAGTTATGAAAATATCTAATGTTCTTATCCATGTGCTTAGCATGTCGAGACATTGACATTTGCTTCCAATGTATTTCCTTTTTGACATACCATTTCTTATAGAAGCTAACTAGGGCCCTCATTCTCGCCTCTATAATCCCATCATAAACTCCCTCACTAGCCATATCATCTAACTTTCTGATTTCATCCTCCAACTTGTTTATTCTCAAGTCAATATCCCCAAATTTCTCCTTATTCTATCTACTCAACAACAGCGTCAAAGCCTTCAACTTATCAGTAAATTGAATCTCTCTTAGACCCCTCTATTCCTCCTTCACCATTCTGAGAAAATCGTCATGTGTGAACCAAGAATCTAAACTACAAAATGGCCTCGGTCCCCCTCATATTCTACTGTCCTCCACTATCAAAGGACAATGATCAGATAAGCCTCTTGGCCCACCTTTAAGTTGTATCTCAGAAAACTGTTCAACCCATTCCACACTAACCAAAACTCTATCAATGTGACTGCACAAATGGCCTTTGAACCATATAAACTTGCGATCATTCAATTCTAAATCCACCAGCTCCATATCTTGAATCTAGTTTCTAAAATCTTTTGCTGATGCTGTTAAGGTACTAGCTTCTTTCCTTTCTTCCACTTGCACAATCTCATTAAAATCACCCATGTACCAAATTGGGACATGACATACCCCATAAGTAAAACCCAATTCTTCCTACACAGTCAATTTCTGCTCTCTGTTATGCGCACCATATACCAAGCAAAAGGCACAATGGAAATTATTGATCATCAACACTCCTTCCACACACAACCATATCTCCCCTTTATAACAATTACTCAACCTAAACATCATTTTGTCCCACATTAATAATAGACCTCCAGAAGCATCGTCCGATCCTACGAATTTCCAATCCACCACATTATTTTCCCAAATTTGCACTACATCAAACTTAGTAACCACCTTCTTCTTTGTCTCTACCAAACCTAACATGTTCACATTATTTCTACTCTTAAAGTTTTTTACCATACCCAACTTTCTAACACCCCCTAAACCCCTTGCATTCCAAAAATTATAAATCATTTAAGCACTTTATTACACACATTATTCTAATTTTTAGGCCGACTCTTTCGTGTTTTCTCCTTTTGGTTTGCTTGTCGTTGTTTCTATGCGATCACTTCATTCTATGCTTGAAGAGTAGCCATAATGTCTTCTTCCTCATCATATAGGACAACTCCTGATTCCACTGCCAAGGCTCAAGCTACTCTCTTTTCAATCAAGTCTTCATCCCTACTTCCTGTTGACTTTATGTGGTTCTGATAACTGACTACGTCCTTTTCCAAATCTCCAGAATTCTCCAAGTTCTTGACAGCCCCTTCCTTGTCACAGTAATTTCCCTCTATCAAAGTATTTTTAACCCTATAATCTGATCCTTCCGCTTTATCATCCCTTGCCATGCTTGTTTCAGTGTTCTTTTTCACGCTCCCGTTTGATAAGGCATATGTTTCAATCAAACTCTGTAGCTCATTCTTAGTTATGCTTTCCCCTGCCTCACCTTATTGGCGTCATCAACACCAGGCCCATTAGCCATATTCTTCATCTCCTCTCAACAAATTGCCCTCACCCCTAAACCATGTGCTTTTGTTATTGTAGTGTCCCTGCCGCCTGACTCGGCTGTTGCCCCCCATCGCCAACAGCACCTTTTCTAGCATAGTTCGGTTCATTGGTGGCTCTATTAGTGTCTCAGTCATCACTCATCCCCATGCCAGCTACCACTGCCTGAACATCATCTCTTCCACCGCCGCTGACCACCTTCCAAATTGTGTTCTGCCTGACTACTCCTCCATTATGCTCCACGCCATGGCTGTGATTCACAAGTCCCTTAGCATCTTCGTGGAGCCCAGAATCTTCCACCCTCCTCACCCTCAAGTTCACACTATCCCCTTCACCATTACCCGCTACAACTGCCAACAAAGCCTTGTGAATGCGCATAACAATGAAGTCACCGTCGCACATCACATTAGCATCAACATCAGTGCAAGCAATGCCATTCCCAATCCCGTCAACAAGCGGCTAAACCTCCTTATCCGCATCTAGCGCCTCTATTTCACTTATGGGTATGTTTACCCAAATCACCCATGAACCAAGCTTAGTCTCATTAGTTGGGTTTCTTTGGTTTTGGCCCACATGATCCCTATTTCTTTCATTGTGTTGAACTATTAAATTGGACCAATTTTTTTTAACCAACCCATATTAAAGTTTAAATTAACCAAATCGGCTTTCCCACACCTTATCCCCCCACAATTCCAATTTACCATATTTCCAGGGACAACTTCCTTTCCAAATGAAAAAGATCCATAAGATCCGTACACATCATAACTTCCGTTCTTCTTGTAGGAACAACCGTTTCTTTTTTCAAATTTTTCGAAATCTCCTTATGCCATTCATCGAATTCTTCAATGGTAATGACCTTCCTACCCTTATCATGCTCTTCCTCTCGTGCCACCTGTGTCATCTCTGCTGCCATGTCCCAACTCAGCTTCAACAGTTTCACCGATGCTACAACATCTTTACTGTAATCATGTTCCAAGACAAACCTATCTTCTACTATGGTATCACTAGTACCTACTCCAACATCCAACTCTGGCTGCAAGCTATACCATATTTCTCTCGCCTTTTTTAATATTTTCAAGCCACCCACCTCGATCATATGGTTGTTTTCAATGCCAATTAAACCCTTCTCTATATACCTATTATTATCAGCATCCTCCTTTACTATCTTCGCCTTAACATCAACCTTCCTCCTATACTTAGTTTTTTCCACAAAAATCTCTTTGCCCCATAATCACATCCGATTCATCTCTTGTATGGCTTTCAATTCCCCTCATTTCGTAATATACCTTATGAAAGCAAATAAATGGATCATTCCATTCCTCTCATTATGTGACAGATATATGTTATTTATCTGCCCTGTCCACATGAACAAGTTAAACAATTCTTTCTTTGAAGTATCTTCCAATAAATTATCCACAAAAATTGTGAATGATTCACTTTTCAAACGTTGGTACTCTTTCTGATTCCAAATTCTTGAATCTTTTACGTGATGTGATTGTCCAGAGGCGGAGCTAGATGAAAGATTAGAGGGGGCCAAAAATATTTATATAATGAAATAAGACTAAAATAAAATTTTAAAGAAGATTAAATTGAAATTTACATATAATTTACATGTAAAAAATTAAAATTAGGGGGCATTGCCCCCCTTTGCTATAATGTAGCTCCGCCCCTGTGATTGCCTAACCCTATCTCACCCTGTGTTTTCTCACCCTTTTCAATCTCTCTCTCTCGTGCTCTCATTTCAGATTTTATTTATAGTTGTCTTTGTTGTGAGACCCATCATATAAAATCTGTGTTGTTGTAAGTTATTTAAATTTTTTTTATTCTTCGTACAATATATCTTTGTAGTTCTCTACATTTTGTATAGCCTTTAAATATTAGAATTCTTCTTGTCACTTTTTTTTTCTTTATCTTTTTTAGTTTCGTAGTCATAGTAACTATGATTTTAGAATAGTAATTTTCATTGCATACTTAGTTATCTATCTAAGAGTAGTACAACCTCAGTTTGGAAAAGACCAAAAAAAATGAAAGAGAGAGAAAAAAAATAAAAAGATCAAGAAGAAGTATAATTTAAAAATTTTGAATAATATTTTAAGACGTGGATAATTTTGTCAGCAAAAATTTATTTTTTACAGATACAATATTAATTTTGTCTGTTTGTGAATAGATTTATTAGTGTTTAAATCTTTTATAATTAAAAATAATTATTTACTCATTTTTTTTTTATTTGAAAAAAAAATCTCTGTTGATATTTGTTTTCTATGATGAGGAATATAAATTTCAAATGGTGTATGTGGACTTAATTTTCTTAATCACCTTAGATCGGTACTTTGTTAAGAATATCTAAAAAAATATACATATTATCATGTATTAGTAATAGAATATTATAACAAAAATTAATTTTTGGTTTATTGATTTTTCCAAGCTATATTACTTTTATTTGAAAAAATTCTTTTGTTAATATTTATTTCTTCATGATGAGGAGTACAAATTTTAAATGTGTCGAACTTAATTTTCTTAGCCACCTATTTTAGAAACTATGCCTAAAGATTATGAAAATTCTGAACAAAAAAAAATAAAAAAATAAAAATAAAAATTAGGGTAAAAAATTCAAATGAGTCAAGGGGAGCTTTTATTTACCGTAATTCGCCAAATGAAATTTTGATACATTAATCAACCAGAACACAATTTTATATAATTCGAATCAATAGAATTCGAATTAGCTTTGCACATAATTCGAATTGATACAATTCGAATTACACCCAAGGACTCTTCCCACGTAGTTCGAATCAATAAGATTCGAATTAGGCATGCAAGGTTCGAATTATATCAATTCGAACTACATAGAGGACGTGGATTAGGGGAGTTCGAATCGAGTTGATTCGATTTACTCTCAGGTTGCAATTCAAAGCAATTCGAAATGTATCGATTCGAATTACACACATTTCGTCCCAATAGGTAATTCGAACCTTATTGATTCGAATTACAACTGAGTTTCCTATAAAAGGAGTTCGAAGCTAGTTCATTCGAATCAGTTTTCCAAACTGAGACCCCACAAAATCCCAGAGAAAGCGACCCAAAGCCGGCCCGAGAAAGTCTGTAGCGGCAAACTTAGGCGATGGGGGACGATCCGAGAAGGCTGTATCGACTGGATGGAGTCGCTCATATAGCCGGGGTGATCAACGACGAGGTTAGCGGTTTACGATGGTGGTTTATTATATTTGTATATGTTAGTGGTTTTGTAAATCGGTATTTAAAGTGGTTTATGATAGTGGTTTTAAAGGCGGTTTTATTGGTGGTTTATGTCAGTGGTATTGGTTTGTTGTAGTGCATGTGGTTTATGTAAGTGGATTTGCCCGTGGTTTTTGTAAGTGGATTTGCCCGTGGTTTAATGAGTGGTTTAAAGAGTGGTTTTGCCCGTAGTTTTATTAGTTTGCAATTTTCGTTGCGGTCTATGTTAGCGTATTTTCAGTCGTTCTAATTATGCGGTTCATTTAATGCGCAGCCCCAGCGTTGCATATCGAGCATGCGGCGGCAACAGGGGATGCGACTTGATGAGAGGTACGTTCCGTACTTGCAGATGGCCGGACTATACCATCTTGCGAGACTGAACGATAGATGGTTCAGACTAGACGAGCCCCTTGTGAGTGCCTTCGTGGAGCGGTGGCGTCTGGAGACGCACACGTTCCACATGCCGTTCGGAGAATGCACCATCACACTTCAGGACGTCGCGTATCAGTTGGGCTTGCCGGTAGATGGACGTTACGTCAGTGGTTGCCTGACAGACTTCCACGTATACATAGAGGGTGGCAGGCCAGCTTGGCAGTGGTTCCATGAGTTGCTCGGTGTGTTACCTCCCGCGAACCAGATACAGAAGTTTGCAGTGAACTGCACCTGGTTCCAGGAGACCTTTGGAGAGTGCCCCGTGGGGGCAGATGAGGAGACAGTCAGGCGCTTTGCCCGTGCGTACATCATGATGTTGTTGGGCACCCAGCTGTTTGCCGACAAGTCCGGCAATCGTATACACATCAGATGGTTACCGTTTGTGGCTCGGCTTGAGGAGATGGGTGGCTATAGCTGGGGGTCGGCGGCACTAGCATGGTTGTATCGGTGCATGTGCCGAGTGGCCAACCGACATGTCGTGAAGTTAGCTGGGCCATTACAGTTACTTCAGTCTTGGATCTTCTGGCGGTTTTCTGGTTTTAGGCCTGTTGGGTATGATGCGTTTAGCTGGCCCCTTGCCTCGAGGTACCACTATCTTACTGTACTATTTATCCTTATTTTATGTTTTTTCAATTCCGCATGCAAATTTATACCTTTTAGAATCATTCATGAATGCAATACTATGTTTAATTTCCCATTCAGGTGGTCAGGATACAATCCTGGGATTAGCGAGAAGGGACCTTGGGTGCAGATGGCTCGGCTGAGGATCGACTTGTTACAGGCTCGGGATGTAAGTAAACTAAGCTCATATGTGTAGTATCGACTTCTTTCGCTTTATATGGTTTAATGAATTTGTCAAATGGATTTGATTTGCTTTTTTCAATTCATATGGATGCCCTACAGCACACCCGACGTCCTCCAGGTTGTCCATCCGGAGGTGTTGGAGCCTCGGCATACGATGTTATGGCGGTGTGTGACATCCCTGATATATTTTGTGGTGGTTGAGTGGCATCAGGTTGATAGAGTCTTATCGCAGTTCGGCGGCGTACAGCCTCCCCCACATCCCGCCCTGAATATCGACTTCTTGATATCGAAGGACGGTTGAGGTATTCCTATTTCGGTTGAGGCGACGCAGAGGGGTGCCAGCCGAGTTCCAGATATGGACCGAGTTGACGACGTTCCTGACAGGCGCCGGGTTGAGAGGAGAGCTCGAGTCGGGACACGTCGTAGCCAGCGTGATTGGAGATGGCTGGACCAGGCTATGGAGGAGGGCGATGAGGCCGGTAGGGGCGGTGGTCGACGATGAGGGGGTCGAGGCAGGAGGAGAGGGGCTGCTCGTAGGCAGGATAGCCCTGCTCGTGGTGATCATGCAGGTGGAGGAGGAGCTCCAGGGGGGATGTTAGGCCCCCTCATGGTGGACAGGGTGGAGAGTGTTATGGATCCGATATGGGAGATCCATCGACCCATGCTGACACTGGGCTTGGAGAGGGGATGCTCGGAGATTACTTCGTTGGTGTTCCCGCTGACGACCAGACACCTCAGGAGAATACGCCATGGGTGATTCCGGGATCGACGTTTTCAGAGTTTCTTGCTGGTAATGGGATTGACGCGGATTTTGGTGGATCACATTTCCTGGATGAGATCACCACCATGTTGCAGGAGGATGAGGTAGCCCGTCGACGGGGGCAGACGACGGGGACACAGGGAGCGCTAGATGTCGATCTGAATGAGCCTCCCTCGGTGGGCCCTTTTCAGCCTTTCGCCTTGGGTGGGACCCCAGCATCAGCACGTATTGCTCCGTCACATTCAGTCGCCGGACCATCCTCCTCCCGACCACTACATGTCCAGTCTAGGGTTCCTGCACAGCCACCCCCGAGGACGAGGAGGACGAGATCGAGGATGAAGAGGCCCTTATCCGGAGAGGTCATAGGACACAGGTCCCACCTCGTTGTGGGACAGGGTCGCACCTATTTAGATGATTTCTGCTATGTGATATGTGCAAAATCGTGATCTTTGTTGTATGTTATATATCCCCGTCATCCGAGTTGAATTTTATGTTGTTATCTTTGTTGTACATTATATACATCCGCCATCAATGTTGTATTTTATTTTGTTATCTTTGTTGTTGAGATGTTATATATTTTTGTTATTAGTGTTTTATTTTATATCGTTAGTTCATCAGATCATGCGGCAGTGACTTTCGATTTTGCGTTATTGTGTCTCAGTGACGGTGATAAATAGTGTATTCTCCTTATGTAACTTATTTCCAATATTAGTAACACATTTGACATACATATCTTATACGAGACGGATTTTTCAGCACTGAAAACCGACTAGGTAGCTAACCTAGTACATTGTTTTTTCAAAAAAAAAAAAGGGTACAGAACATCGAATTAATAATGCAGCAGAACATAAACCTAATAATGCAGCAGAACATAAAACCAGACATCACCATTTATTTCACCCTGCATGGCTGGGTCCTCCGGCCTGTGGGCAACTCCTCCGAGTGTGTCCGGGTTGCCTACAGAGGCCACATCTCTTGGGCCGGTTCGGATCTGCCTCATCCATATTGGTCCGTATTCGAGTGGACCGCGGACGACCCTCCCTCGCACGCCTCAGACTCGGGTCCGGTATAATGGTCGGCCCGTCATAAGGTGGCCAGAATCCCTCCGGAATGGGAGGAGTGAATCCCATCTGATATACACTGAAAACAGAATTAAGACGATACACCGGGTGGACGTATGGCTGCCAAGTAAGACGTGAGTAGGCACAGTATGCCAATGCGTGCGGACATGGGAAATGAAGTACCTGGAAGTATCCACAATCACAAGTCTGAGAACCTGTAGCTCCCTAGTGAGAAGGAACCAGTCGGAGTCGTCTCTGCCACGGTGTACTCCGAGTTATCTCTGTCGTATACAGTCATCGTGAAGCACCTAGCCGTTTTTAGATTTGCCTCGATACACTTTACCAGGTATTGACTGAATTGTTGTCCGGTGCCCAGCTGCGCCTGTGCCTCCCTCCCCTTGCGGACGAATAGTTTAGCCAACCTGCAGTATGTGGCCTTCACCAGCAAGCACACAGGGAGGTTCCTGACACCCTTCAGGATTGAATTCACACACTCAGAGATATTGGTCGTCATGTGCCCGAATCTGCACCCCTCGTCAGAATACTGTGTCCACAACGAATACTCAATCCTGTTCGCCCAGTCACACATCGCCGGGTTCTCAGAGCGCAGAATGTTAAACCAGTAATCGAACTCCACTTTGGTCTTCGCATATGCGGCGTTCACAAGAAGCCTACGAGCATCTTTGCCCTTGAATGTGAGGGCGAAATTAGCTGCTATGTGTCGAATGCAGAATGCACGGTATGCAGCCGGAGGTAGCCATCCCCCGTCAGGAGACTCAAGGGCGGCCTTGATGCCGTTATGCCTGTCCGAAATGACTAGAAGACCCGGCTGTGGTGTCACGTGCTGACGGAGGTGAGAGAGAAAGAATGACCACGACTCAGCATTCTCACCCTCGACAAGTGCAAATGCCACGGGCAGTATGTTGGAGTTCCCATCCTGTGCAATTGCGACAAGCAACGTTCCACCATACTTGCCATATAGATGGGTGCCGTCAATACTCACCAACGGCTTACAATGACGGAATGCCTCAATACAAGGTGGGAACGTCCAGAACAGCCTGTGAAAATAAGCTTGAGACTCATCGAGCTGTCCCCCAACTCGAACAGGGCATGTCTGAAGGACTGCAACTGAACCAGGCATGGTTAACTGGACTCCTAACACCCACCTAGGGAGCTCGTTGTACAACTCATCCCAGTCATCATATATGACAGCAACAGCCTTCTGCTTCGCCATCCACACCCTCCTGTACGTCGGCCTGAATCCAAAGTAGGCAGCCGTGGCATTTTGGAGCACCTTGATGTTGACGGATGCATCAGCCCTCACCATTGGCATAATGAATGTCGATATGACATGATAATCCAATCTCCTATGGTCGCTGGAGATAGAGGTGGTGAGACACGTATGCGGTCCGTTGTACCGTTTCACTTCCCAGATGCCCTTGCGCTGCCGGAGACTCAACCGAATCAACCATGTGCACCCATTCCCAAACTCATAACACTTTCCCACATACCGACGATAGTCAGACTCAATTACCTTGTACTGTATCCCTCGGCGGATGCTGTAAGTCTTCACACTCAACAGGACCTCATCTTTATCCTGGAACTGCTGACCAACCTGGAACTCTGTCATACCAGCAGACCCGTCTGCATCTCTAGCGCCAAAGCCAGCTTGTTGCCCAGGAAGCCCATCATCCCTCATGGCATCCAGGTCCAATGATGAAAAATGGGGTGGGTACTGTTGTGTGCCAGAACTAAATCCACCTGCGGCCCCTCTCGGGTCACTCGCTCCGAGGTCGTCACCACTGTCATCGGCAATCAGATCCGGCTCAACATCATCGTTATCTGGATCATCACACAATCCGTCTCCAACACCCGCCGGTGTAGCACAATGTAATGAGGTCGGAAGATGTTCCCCTGTACCAACCTCGTCTCCAACATTGCCCCTAAGGTCAACAGCGAATGAAGGGGAGGCGACAGACTGGGTCGGTGGCTCGTACGCAGGGACAGATGAAGAAGCAACGGCAGGTCTCGAACTAGAACCGGCCACCATAGCTAAAGTGTGAGTATTCCGGTTTGAACCCCCGGAGCTGGATACCACATCAACCAACTTTGCCAACAGCTCTGGTGTCCTAACCTCGGAAAACTGCTGGCGACAGTGATACATGACCTGCAGGTCCTCATTACTCCCAATCGTGAAACAGTCATACTTCACGGTATCTTGGAGCACTGTCGTTGGAATGCGATAGAAAAACTTCTTAACCCTTTTCAGACCATCCAGACCAAGCTTTAGCAGTATAGAGCTAACAAGGTCATCATAGCTCGTGCTAGGCCTCACGATAATACAGAGAGGATCCTTATCGGTGAACTTCACACCGGATCGAGTTTTTCTCTTAATCGATCCTCTGTGGTGAACCAATACTAGAAAACTATCCTCACTAGCCATCTGACCCCTCTATTATGAGCAACTCACGTACACATCATATATATAGAGCTCTCCTTCATAGTAATTCGAATCAACTTCATTCGCACTATATATACATAATTCGAATCATATCAATTCGAATTATGTTTACTTAGCAACCTTTGCTAATTCGAATCAAGTAGATTTGAACTCTTTATTCAGGTGCTGGTAGTAATTCGAATTGAGTCAATTCGAACTAGGCTTGATTAAATCGTTACATATTGATTTGAATTACTTGGCCACGTTACTTCCTCATAATTCGAATGATATCAATTCGAACTACGTCTAAATCAAATTCGAATCTTATTGATTCGAATTACATATGTTTGTCATTTGGTAGATTGATGTATGAAAAACTCATTTGGCTGATTTAGGTAATTTCCAACCCCCTTGGCACATTAACGTTTTTTACCCTAAAAATTATTTTATTATCTTATATTTATTTACTTAAAACAAATTATTTTTTCCTAAGTGATAATAATTTTTTGCCTAACAAGATGCCCCCAAGATTTCTCACTTGAAGATATGCAATAATTGAAAGTGAGAAAACTTAGTTGTTTATTGACATTTTTCTTATTTTTGACATTGAAAGTCAATTGACATTTTAGACACATCCGCTTGACAGATTAAATACCTACTGGTAATAGACTTAACAGAATTTCTAAGTCTATAAAATTTTTACATTAATAATTGAACTGTCAACGGGGTCTATTCTTTTATATGAAATTTTTAAGTATGTCAAATGATATCTGTTCTAATTTCGGCACATTAAATATGTATCAATTGACCTTTGTTTTGACCTTTAATATTTCAATTAAGAGTTTTTTGACACACACTTTCATTGTTTTAATTGACACAATTTTCCTAACTTCAGAAGTAACAGAATCTAACTTCGTGAAGTCGTTCCTTTCATATGTTAAACTCTAGGTGTCAATTAAATTTGATAAAATTTCTAAATCCTATAAAATCTCCACACTAACATTCTAATAATTTTGACTCCAAGAGCTAATAGACTCAACAGAATTTCTAAGTCAATTAGGCTTTTTGTATTTATGAAGTACATACCCAAATGTCAATGAGAGTTTATTTTTTTTTCCATTTCAATCTCTTTTTTCTGCACCAAGAAACCAAGAAAATTTCCTGCACTCAAACCAAAAGCACATTTTAAGGGATTCATTTTTAATTTATGCTTTTTCATCCTTTCAAATGCTTTTTTTTTTTTTAAATTTTTCAAATGCTCTTTTTAGCATTTGATTTAACAACCACATCGTCAACATAAATTTCCATAAAATTTCCAATAAAGTCATGAAAAATTTTATTCATCGCTCTTTGATAAGTTGCACCAGCATTTTTGAGCCCAAATGGCATCAAAACCTATTCAAAAGTTCCTCAAGCACCTGGACACCTAAGTGCAGTTTTTGACACATCTTCCTCAACTATGTATATTTGATTATAACCTGAACATCCATCCATAAAACTTAACATTTCATGACCAGCAGTAGAATCTATCAACATATCAGCTATAGACATTGGATATTCATCTTTTGGTGTTGCAGAATTTAAATCTCTGAAATCAATGCAAACCCTTAATTTTCCATTCTTTTTTCATGACAGGAACAATATTAGAAATCCAGTTGACATACCTTACTGTTCTTATAAACTTAGCCTTAAGAAGTCTTTCAATCTCTTTTTTAATCTTCTGCACGACTTCAGGAGCAAATCTCCTTGGTGGCTACTTGAAAGGTTTAACATTGGCTTTCAATGGCAATTGATGTTCTACTAATTCACGACTCAAACCTGGCATCTCTGCATAATCCCATGCAAAACAGTTGCAATATTCCTTCAAAATCTCCACTATTTCTTTTTTGAAATCATCAGATAGCATCTTGCTCACATATGTTGGTCTAGGATAGTCACCGTTACCAATATCTACTTCCTCCAAAGGATCCTGCACTTCAACCTTTTTTACAGTGTCAGTGTTATTTTTTTTTTCAAAACCTAAAGGACCATCATCATATATACAATCATAAGGTACATTGTCAATGCACCCTTCTCTGTCTGCCATATAGGCTGACAGCCGAGCCAGTTGGCTCGTCGAACTCATCATCTAAGTTTCTCTTGAGGCCGTATCCGCCCCGGCCTTTGGGACCAAAATAAAACCATTCATATCTATTTTGCACATCTCAATACTTTCAAGATTAAATGCCTTGGTGTCAACTGTCAGTGGCTTGACTCCAAGGTTATACATCCTGAACTCCACATGCATCTCATCATAGTAACATGTACTATTATCAGCAGAAACTTCTTCCACTCCTCCATCTTCGTTCCAGAAAATCAACTTTTGATGTAGAGTGGATGGAATAGCACCCATTCCATGATTCCAATCACGTCCCAAAAGCAAGTTAAAACCAGCCTTAGAAGGAACAACCACAAATAGAGTTGGCCTATTGACAGAACCAACCTCAATTGACAGCGGAACCACACCTCTAACAGAAGAAGTCCTTCCATTAAAATCTGTTACCCCAATGCTACTTTTAATCAGATCATTTTCAGTTTTTCCAAACCTTCCCATCATTCTTTCAGGCATTAGATTGGCAGCAGCTCCCCCGTCAACCAAAATCTTATTGACTATCCTTCCATCGACACGAGCCTTGATATGCAGTGGACGCAAGTGTTCCTTATCATTTTCAGTAGGCTTCTCAAATAATCCTCCACCACACATGTTGTTGTCTAGCAATAAGCATTCGCTTCCAGGAAAGACATCATAACAATCATCTTCTAATGACTCTACTTCCTGGACTTGACTATACTCCTCAGGCAGTATTGACACCACAACTATAGGTTGCTTAACACCAAATATTGCTTCTAAGCTGTCATCAAAACCAGTGTCAAAATTATCAGTAATTAAATCTTCATCATTTTCTCCCTTGTTTTCAACCATCACCCTTTTCCCAGCAAAATCCTTCTTGACATTTTTATCGCACTTAGGGTGATTAGAAGAATTGCCTGTTTCTACAGACTTGGCCATGGTTGGCAAAGGAGGAAAATCTACTCCGTGTCCCTTGTATGGATTCAAATGAACATACTCAGGCATATTCTCTTTCTGCTCAAAAATTGTAAAAGGAGAATATTTTGGAATATTTTGACAATTTGACCAAGGAGAATAATTAGGAACCTGCTGCATGTTAGGATTATAACAAGAATAAATTGGCTTTGAGGGAACAGGCACATTTTTTGGAATATATGTACTACCTCCGTCTTGTGCATGATTCATGTTCCATAATTGAGACTCATAGTACCTAATCAACTCAGCCTTTTCTTTCTCTTCAACTTTGTACTTTTCAAACTCTTTTGCAGCTTCCTTGTCAAAAACAGCGTTGCACTTTGGGCACATGGCAATGGTGCTGTCAGATTCTTTAATTCTTAACAAAAAATCTAACAAATCCTCACCAGGACGCGGATAAACTGGTTTCTTATCTTGTTTTCACCATTTGATGAGTTAACATGTTTATTAGATCATGGTGGCTTTCATCAATCTGTTGTCTAATATTTGTTAAAGATCCCACAGTTTGACTAGGTTGATTAACATGCATTGCTCTTGACATGTCAGGAAATACAGGTCTGGAATTTTCTACCCTAGTGACAGTGGACGTAGTAGAATTAGATGCACCATTATTTCCTGTATTAATAGCATGTGAAAAATTTTGTTGTGATACGTGTGAACCTGACACCTCAGAAACAGGTACATTTGACATGCCATATGGATTTTGATAAAGAGGATTTTGAAAAGTTGAGTAGAGAGGCACAGGCAATCCTTGTGTCACCATGGAGGGGACATACCCCGGTGGCAAGCCATATGGCGGCCACCCCATGGTATTTATGTGAGTTGCATTTAACCCTGTATGGGTATGGCCAACGCCATCATGCCTCACTGACATCAAGGTAGGCTCTGCATTTGAAATCACAGGAGAATTCCTGGATTCATTTCCTCTAATCTCATCACTAGAAGTAGAAGAAGATGCTGCAGAAGTTATCTAACAGAAACAATGGATATTTTTATTTGCTAAAATGTACTAATCTTTTCATGGGGTCAAACAAAAGTAAAATAATTAGTTATTTGTATTAAAACTTATTTGAGATGATTTGTAATGCAACTAAAAAAAGCAATTACTAGTCTTCATGGTTATTCAGTGAGGAATTAAGTCAAACCTTGAGAGAAGAGAGTTATAGATTATCAATTGAAATGAAACAAGGATAATCTAAGTGTACATGGATTCAAAATCCACATAATTATATTGCTGATTAACACCATTTGTTACCTCATTTAAATTATATTTAACTAAATTGTTTCTAAAATTCAAAATATTTTAATAGGTAAATTATATCTTTTGTTCTTTAAAATTTAGTAAAAATTTTAAAAATATTCATAAATTTTATTTTGTTTTAAGTTTATTCCAAAAATTTTTAATTTGTATCAAATATATATTTGGTGGCTAATTTTTCAAAAAAACAGAATCAATTCAACAACAATTGTATAAGAACAATCTTTAACACAAGCAAATTAAACATAATTATCATACATTATTGTTGGACTGGTCTTAACTTTTTTTAAAATTTAGCTGTTATAGGTATATTTGATGCAAATAAAAAATTTTGGAATAAAATTAAAATAAAATAAAACTTAGGGATATTTTTAAAATTTTTGCCAAACTTTCTTTATCCTATTTTAATTTATACAAATATAATAAATAATG
>NC_029788.2:14949672-14952910 GCF_000816755.2 Arachis ipaensis
ATATAGATATTCATTAATATATAAAAATTATATTATACTTTTTAAATTTTAATATGTACAAATTAGTTTTAAAAAGCTAGAAGTAAATACAAATCAGTACCTGAAAGATTCTAACGCTGACAAAATGGTACCTGATCTTTATTATTGACAAAATAATTTCCGAAAGACTTTAAAATTTGACAAAAATGACCAATCGTCAATTAAGTTGCCTAGAATTAAAGTTTAAGGGTGACGTGTCAGTTAACAATTATCATAATTACAAAAATTATCCACTTTTAAATTTTATAATTTTAAAAACACCCCAATTTCAATTTTTTAAAAACCCTGATCACTCCCACCACCTCAAATTTACTTTAAAAGGCTAAAACCCACTTCCATACTCATTCTTCCACCCAAACTCAATCAATCCCTTCCACAAAAATTAAAATTTGCCCCTATTATGTTGTTATTATTTCCTTACTCTCTCTAATTCTCAAAAGTTTCATAACTATAGAATATATGAAATCCATATTCTCTTCAAATTTCTCACCTTAACAAAACCAACACCAACACCTTAATAACTTCTTCGAACGAGCGTTGATACAATTTTACAAATATCTCAACTTTATCCTTTAACTCTCTGATGAAACTACCCCTGATTTTTTCACCGTGATCCCCAACCCCACCCTTAAATCCACCATCCCTGGCCAAATAGAAGGTTTTGCTTGGAATTTCGATAGAGATTCGCATCAGCAATAATAACAATAATTAATATTCCAAAGTCAAAAGAATCAAAATTAGAACCAAAACAAGCAAGTGAAGAACCAGAAGCTCTCATTTCAGAGGCATCATCCTGATCATATGGAGAGTATTTAGTGACAAATTTTTGTCAGAGAATTACGAGCGGAAGAGGCCGAGGATGGAGCAACAGAGAGAGATAGAGATAATAAACCTAAAGAGCCCGAATGGAAGGAAATCGGGATGAGTGACAAAGGAAAAGAGAAAGAAAATTTGTTAGGGATGTGCAGTGAGGAAATTGCGGAAGAAGAAGAGAAAAAAAAGGATTAGAATTTTTAAAAAATTGAAATTGTGGTGTCTTTAAAATTATAAAAATTAAATGTGAGTAACTTTTGTAATTATGATAATTGTTAACTGATATGCCACCCCTAAACTTTAGATAAGTCAATTGACGGTTGGTCACTTTTGTCAAATTTTAAAATCTTTTAGGGATTATTTTGTCAATAATAAATATCAAGTATCATTTTGTCAGCGCCAGAATCTTTCGAGTACCAATTTAGTATTTACCTCAAAAAATTATAAACACATGCATATGATTTTTTTATAGGTTAAAATTATAAAAATTAATAAAATAATTATTTTTTTATTTATCAAATACAAAATAATAAAAATTTTGTATTTTTCAAAAATACAAATATTCTTTTAAAATGTTTTACCAAATTAAATCATAATTTGATGTAGATCAATGTGCCTTGAGTAGAAGAGTGAAGTGATGAGAGTTGTGTGATACTTGACTATTTGAGTGAACGTGTAATTCAGTAAGAATTCTACTAGAAAGACAATAGAAAATCTAAATAATGTGAATAATGGGCTGCAGATTTAGTCCAATACATGTAAAAATAAAAAAATATTTCACAAATTATCTAAATAAAAAAATTCACTTAGTTGTTGTAAAAAAATAATCATCCCAAATTTTAATTTACCAAAACATTTACCCTTTTTTTTTTAATTGGCTGCCACTCCCACCTTCATCAATAATCATCCCACTTCAGGCTTGCCACATGCCACCACCGGTGCCCCTCACTCGTAGTAAAAATAACTATTCACTTAAAAATAAAAATAACCATCCGCATACATAATGAATTGAACATCTAACATATTTTAATTATATATAACTAAACCCAATCCAATCAAAATAATCATCCACATAAGAATCAAAATAACCATCCGCATACCTACTAAAATGACCATCCTAAACTGGCCATTGAAGTAGAAGAAAAAGGAGATGAATGAACATAACCAGCAACCATGATCAAGCTCCCTTCACTCCACATAAGAGGTGATGAACGTACCAAAATGCAGTCGCATATGACAATATATATTGTTCGGATCTGTCGTGGAAGGGGACGCTATCGGCTAAAGGATGGGCGGCGCTGGCGTCTAGGCGGCAGTGGGCTTCGGGGGAGGATGCACGGCTGGCGGCCGGTGGGTAGCGTGAAGGAGGCTGTCCGAGGCTTGTGCAGCGCGATCGCACGTTTGCGAAGAGGTTGATCGCACGTTCGCAGAGAGGTGTGCCGCTGTCGGCTGAAGGATGGGCGACAGCGGCTGGGGTCTGAGCGGCTGTGGGCTAAGGGGGAGGCTGCACGACCGGTGGCAGTTGGGCAGCACAAAGGAGGTTGTCCAGGGCTTGTGCAGCTCGATCGGAAGTTCGCGGAGAGGTTGGACGACGTCAGCTAAGGGCTGGGCGGCGGCGGCTAGAATCTGGGCGGCGTCTGACCAGAGATTGGAAAAGTAAAGTAGCGGCTGGATTACTCTGCAGACCGGAGTTTGCGAATAGAAGAGAGAAGTTAGCATGATAATCGATGTAACTAATGTGGTTTAATTTAAAATCCTTATCTTTTAAATTTTAAAATCTGAAATAATTAATAATTAATTAATAAAAAAATTTATTCTATTTTCCTTTTTTTATTTCATTGTTCACGTTGTTTATCTCCCTCATTGTTTTTTCATACTTTTTGATTTAGTAATTGAGTTTTTTCTTGTAAGTAATTGAGTATATTGTTTTTTTAGATAATTTACCAATAATCATAAAAAAATACTTGTAAAATATAAAAATAGATTATAGTTCTACCAAATATACCTAAATTTTCAATGTTAAACAATATGAAGTTCATTTAATATAGTTGCAACTCTTAAAACCAAGATTAGCAAACTTTTCTTCTCATTATAAGAGACTAGTTTGAGCCCTTTAATTTTGGTTATAATGGCATCTAATCATCTACATACTTAGGGTTAGAGAGTAGTTGGCTACGATTTACAATTGTATCAATCGAATAATTGGAAAATGAATATTCAAATTACAATAGTATGTCAAAAACATAAATTTTAAATAATAAATAAAAAATATTCAATATCTTAATTTGAAATAAATATTAAAAAAACAATTCTATTAATTACAACATGTTATTAAATTGAAAATACCCGATTAGAATATAACTTATAATAAATTGATATAACTGGT
>NC_029788.2:14953077-14954994 GCF_000816755.2 Arachis ipaensis
TAATATATAAGTTACATACAACTCACTAATTACAAGGCCAGCCAGCCAACCAACACCAACATCATTGGTCCCCAAAGCTGTCCTCCATTGAGCTGTTGGAAAATTAAAGTCTTATTAAAATGTGAAATGATACACACCAAGTAAGAAAATATATGTTTGATCTTTAAAGAATTAACAAGTGATGAAATCTACGATGATGTCAGATGATGCATAATTATTCTATTTTTATAAGAAAATTACATGATAGTATTTAGGTTCGTTTGGAAGCTTCAAAAGTAATATTTTTGAGTTTTTAATTTATAAAAAATAATAGTATTAATGTCTAGTGTAATTTTCAAAATCAAATTGCGATTGGTGCATAGCATTGCCACCACATGCTTTTGTAAATGCAAAAAAAGAGACAAAAACATTACATGATGTAGGATCTGTATCTCCCAACCCAAGATCTGCTTCCCTTCTCAATCATCGTTCCTCAAACCTGCGATCTGTATCTTGTTCCTTTTCCCCTTTTCACTTTCGGGTTTGGATCTCTCAAGACATGTTCCTCTTTGACTGGTTCTATGGCATTCTAGCCTCCCTCGGCCTTTGGCAAAAAGAAGCCAAGATTCTCTTCCTGGGTCTCGATAATGCCGGCAAGACCACCCTCCTTCACATGCTCAAAGACGAGGTTCTTGTCCCCCCCTTTCATCAATTTCAATACCCTTTGAAAATACTTTAAAAAGATGATATTTTTAATTCTTAATTTTTCTGGGGTTTGTTTCAATTTCAGAGATTAGTTCAGCATCAACCTACCCAACACCCCACTTCCGAGGAATTGAGCATTGGCAAGATCAAGTTCAAGGCTTTTGATTTGGGTGGCCACCAAGTTGCTCGCAGAGTCTGGAAAGACTACTATGCAAAGGTTATAATCGTTATTTTGAGTTTTTGCTTTGTTTATTATTTTTCTCAATTTCTGATTTATGCCCAGTGATAATTTGTAATGATTTAGCAATTGCCAAAGTGGGATTTTTCTTTGTGGTGATGCTTTGGAGCTTGGTTGTTCACTTTGTTTCTGTTGAGTCCTTGAAGCATTCTATTTTGTTTCATTGATGGGACAAATTGCTTCACAGACAAGGTGGCTAGTGCTCCTATAGCCAATTATATTATATCTTGATTGGCTATGTTACATGACAGAGCACAATGGCGTCATTTGATTCATGTAGCCGACCTCACTTAGTGGGACAAGGCTTTGTTGTTGTTGTTGATTGGCTATGTTACAGTGTGTTCAAAGAGGTTCGTTTATTTATTTATTTATTTATTTATTGATCTAGACATGGTTGGACACAAGTGACAAGTGTGTTGAACGAGTGTTATTAACTGTTAGAGTTCGTGGTGTGCTTGCTAGGCAGCTCAGTGGGGTGTCTATGCTCCTTGGTTGCGAACCGTTTCAACTTAACATAGCATATCACCTACTTCCAATCTGGTCTGTTCATTAGTGTTCATTTTCCATATGGAGTGCTGGTTTTCACTTTAAGTGCTTTTTGGTCTTGCTCCTTTTTCCTGTGATCCTTTGCCAATACGTTGCTATTTCCCGGCTACCACATTTTTGTTTCAAACTCTTACAGTTTTTTCTGTTTCATTCTTCTTGTTAATAATAGTAACTAGGCTGATTTGCATAAGTTCTTACTCATCCTGCAATCTATGCCTTCTTAATCCCAGATAAAGCTCTCTGTAGTTATCTGATTCATCGGAGGCAGATATTGAAAGTGGAAGTTTTCGCTGATAGCACCCCTTAATGAACTTCCAGGAGGTGTTTACTAGTGACTTTCCAAACATG
The DNA here is from genome assembly GCF_000816755.2 of Arachis ipaensis. Lineage (NCBI taxonomy): Eukaryota > Viridiplantae > Streptophyta > Magnoliopsida > Fabales > Fabaceae > Arachis > Arachis ipaensis. The sequence goes on from NC_029788.2 coordinate 14,954,894, forward strand.
TCCTTTTTGCTCCCTAATGTATTCTAAAACAAGAACATTACAAGACTGAGAGGGAGAATTCACGTACTTAGATCAGCACAAAAGTATATATATAAGAACCC
>NC_029788.2:14955042-14956900 GCF_000816755.2 Arachis ipaensis
TCATTCTTTTTATGCATTATACATTTAGAATATATAATTGTGAATTGATATATTTTTTCACCTCTCGGAGAAGAGGTATCTAGTAATGATGACTGAATTTTGTTTCATAATTGTTGCTTAGTCCCTGGATGCATTTCCTTGTTTATTCAACAATCCATACAAGGGTTTGGGGTTTGATTCATTGATTCTTTTCTGCTCTTACTGTAGTTTGACTGGACTTATATTCCATTGTACCATAACTTCTTGAAGATTGGTGATCAATTCTTTAGTAGCTTAACTCTTTTAGGTTGTGTCTGGTAAGTGTCTCGAGACAGAAACATTGTGACAATTATGACAGAGTCAGTTGTCTCTAAATTTTTGGTGGATAGAAAGTTGGAAAAGTTATCTTAGGATAAGAGGCATTTGATTCTTGCCTACTCTTATACCCGTCTCATTCTCTAAACAGGTTTGTGTCACTCTGTTTATTTGTCCTTGAACAGTTACCAAATAGGATATAGAGTTTCACTGGTTTCGGCTTTTCAGGTGGATGCTGTTGTTTATCTGGTAGATGCCTACGACAAGGAGAGGTTTGCAGAATCGAAGAAGGAGCTTGACGCGTTGCTTTCAGATGAAGCCTTGGCAAATGTTCCGTTTCTAGTGCTAGGAAACAAGATCGACATCCCATACGCAGCTTCGGAAGAGGAGCTACGATATCATCTCGGCCTGACAAATTTCACCACGGGCAAAGGCAAGATCAATCTCACGGATTCCAACCTTCGACCTCTCGAAGTGTTCATGTGCAGCATCGTCCGCAAGATGGGATACGGCGACGGCTTCAAGTGGGTCTCCCAATACATCAAGTAGAATTCCAGCATCATTTTTTTGTTTTTGTTACCCCTTTTCCTTTGTCCAAGTAGCACATCTTCAGAATAGTTTTTGCCACTGTTTTTTGCTTTTGATGAATTTGATTGTATTATTTGGTACAAGTGCAGTAATATTACATGATAATTAAGATTTGTATCTTCAAAGATTCTTTTGGTGAAATGTCCCTTGTTCTTTGAAATGCTGGATTGTGTTGTAGGGTGATTATGACTGGGTAGAGACTAATAAATTTGGAAGAATCTCCATCCACTTTGGTTCCTGTTTCCTGATACATACGATAAGCTGACTCAGAATGCAAAGGTTACATAGTTTTGGTCTGATTTCTTACCTGGCTTGTGTTTAGTAAAACGTCAATAGGATAATTTTTATATATGTTAGGAATATAAATACACATTAAAAATAAATTAAATTACACATATTTATACACAAATATATTAGTAGCTAATTTTGGTATATGAATAACATTTTTGTACTTTATAGGGTTTATTTTAAATATTTGAACTTAATTTTAAATTAATTTGAACTAAAAGGATTAAAATGGATCAACTAGATGTTTAGATATATAATTAGTTATGATGCACGCACACGAACAAAGGGACATGCGGACACACGAATTTTAAATTTTTATAAGATACGTGAACATGATATATATATAAAATATTTTTTAAATATTTTTAATGTCTTTATTTAATTATATAAAGTATTCAGAATATTTTGCTTTAATAATTAATAGTATATATTATTTCTAAACGCATTTCAAGAATATATGTTAAGAATAAAGCTAGATATACTGACACGTGATGGTATCTAGGTGTGTCTGGAGAAGAATTTTTTTATTTCTTTTATTAAGACACGGTTAGACACAGAAGACACGCGTGTCAGATTAGTGTCGATGAGTGTTGTGTCTAAAAATAAAATGTATCCGATATGCGGACACTACAATTCAGTAAAGTGTCCGTGCTTCATAGATAATTAATGTATATAATTTTTTAAATTT
>NC_029788.2:14957303-14977218 GCF_000816755.2 Arachis ipaensis
CTATAAATATATATTTTAATTATAAAATATCATTTTGGACCGAATATCTACAAAGTATATATATTTGGTGAAATAGATTGGACAATCTTTGATAATAAATATCACAAAATATAATTTTAACTGGCTTAAATATTACAAAAATAAAAAATTCAAACTTGAAAAATATGGATTAAATTTTATTTTGGGCCGAGCCTAGTCTTCAACACCCGTTTGTCGCTGTAAAAGAAAAAAAGAAGCTAAAATGGTACAATGGGAGGGGGAAATTGCAACAGGATATTGGGATTTGGGAATAGAGAACTGAATGGGTTAATTATTGTTCCGGCCCAGCCCACAAGCAAATCGGGTTCGGGTGCTTCCCGCGAGCTTACCCGACAGGTTTCCTGACCCGCCAACTCACCTCACTCCCCTACCTCATCAGAATCCTTGGACAGATGGAAAGGAAACTTCTAGGAAAGAGGGTCTGCACATGTGAGACCTACTATAGTACAAACTATATAAGGGGAGGGCCTTACCCCTCCCCCCAGGTACGTCACTCCCTTTATCCTAATTGCCGCCTCTTGTACGGATACTAACTTTAGCGTTGGAGTCCTTGTAGGTGGCACCACCCTCCTCGTTAGCTCGGAAGAGTCTCGCTCACCTGCCCTCCGGAGCTCTCCCAGGCTAGGCATCCAGTAACCCACCAACTCTCGAACTCCATCGTACCAAATCCGCTTCGGACCCAAGCAACCGAACATTGGCGCCGTCTGTGGGGACCTGGATTGAATGGCAGTGTTGTTCCCACACTCGAACGAGCTTCGTGAAGAAGGAGGAGCCCGCATGAGGAGCAGGGTGAGTTCTGCAGGCACCTCCTGCGAACAGTCGAGCCACGTGACACAAAGAGAAAACCAACGCTTTCGATCTCCCGAAAGTTGTCCTTTCCGAGGAACGGGAGACGACCACGCAAGGATCATGCAGGAGCCCAGACACAGGGTGCAGAATCTCGAATGCGAGCTAGCGGCACAAGATCGATATCGCCCCTCCCATAGCAGGGACTCCTGGCCGAGCCTATCCCGCACCCGCTCTCCACTCAGGAGGGCGGAAGGCCGTGAGGGAAGTCGGGGAGGAGATAACGGGCGAGCCGAGACCAATGCTCGAACCCGTTCCCGTACGCCTGAAAGGACCGAGGGCCACGGGGAAACCCGGGGAAACGGAGGAAGGAAAAAACAGGACCTCGTCATCATAGGGGCAACCCCTTTCCACCCCTCTATCCTCAAAGTTCGCCTATCCAAACACTTCAACAAACCGATGGACATGAAGTACGACGGGACCAAGGACCCTCAAGAACATCTGACGGCTTTTGAAGCAAGGATGGATCTCGAAGGGGTAGGCGATGCAGTGAGGTGTCGTGCATTCCCGGTGATGCTGGCAGGGCCGGTGATTCGGTGGTTCAACGCGCTCCCGTAAGAGTCCATTACGACCTTTGCGGACATATCACGCAGCTTATTAGCCCGGTTCACCACGCGTATTGTCAAAGCGAAGCACCCAATCAACCTGCTAGGGATCACCCAGAAAAATGGAGAACCAACCAGGAAGTTCCTAGACAGGTTCAACGATGAGTGCCTAGAAATAGATGGCCTAACGGACTCGGTGGCCAGTTTGTGTTTGACAAACGGCCTACTAAATGAGAATTTCAGAAAGCACCTCACCACTAGACCCGTCTGGACGATGCAGAAAATTCAGAATATAGCCAAAGAATACATCAATGATGAGGAAGTTAGTCAGGTGGTGGCAGCCAATAAACGGCAGCCAGCTAACCCCCATCCTAGGAAACCCGTCTACTCAAAAAAACAAAGGGAGACCCCCAGGGAAGGAGCACCGACAAAGCTATCACAAATTATACCCCCCTCATAGCCCCTATAACAGAGGTGTATCAACAAATAGCGAACAAAGGGATCTTGTCAAAGCCTCGGCAGCTGAAGGACAGGACAGGGGGGAACAAGAACTTGTACTGTGACTATCACAAAGGCTTCTGCCACAAGACGCAAGACTGCTTTGACCTCAAGAATGCCCAGGAGCAAGCTATTCGTGAGGGAAAGTTAGCTGAATTCTCCCAGTTCATCAGGGAACCGCGAAGACGGGAGCGCAAACGGTCCGAGGAGGATCGCAGCCGAGCTGTGAAGCAAAGGCAAGGTACCACGGAGAACGCAGACAACACCCCTACAGTAGTTGTCAACGTAGTGGTAGGGCAAGACTCGCCCCCAAGTCAAAATCGACAAGGAAGGATGTCAAAATCTTGGCTGTGTCGTCAGGGAATCTGAGGACCTTGTCCAGGGACCCACCCAGGATGTCCTTTTGCCCAGAGGACCAATGGCTGCACGACCTCCCGAAGAACCCGCCTATGGTGATCACAGCGAGGATTGGCACAGGCCTAGTCAAACGAATCCTCGTTGACACAGGGGCCGACTCAAACATCATGTTCAGAAATGTATTTGATGCCCTGGGGCTCAAGGAGGCTGACCTCAAGGTCCACCAACATGAGGTCATAGGCCTAGGGGACAACTACATAAGGCCCGACGGAGTGATCACCCTCCCGGTCTGTGTAGGGTCGAATGAAGCAAAGAAGTTAGTAATGGCGGAGTTCGTTGTCTTACGAGACTCCACAGCTTACAACGTCATTATGAAGAGAAAGACAATCAATGAATTCTCGGCTGTAATATGTACTAAGTTTTTGGTCATGAAATTCATCACAGATGATGGGATCGTTGGATCCATAAGAGGTGATGTGGAAACGGCCGTCGCAAGTGATAACACCAGCGTTTCCCTGAGAAAGAGGTCAAAGGAGGCAGCCGGTGTTTTTCTGGCCGATTTAGATGCAAGGCTAGACGAGAACTCGAGGCCAGAGCCCCAGGGCAACCTAGAGAAGTTTCAAGTTGGGGACTCGAAGGAAAAGTTTACTTTCGTGAATAGAAATCTCCCCCACCACCTGAAGGAGCCTCTCGTGAAGACTATAAGAGCTAACGGCGATCTCTTTGCCTGGACCCCAGCCGATATGCTAGGAGTGGACCCCAACTTCATGTCCCACCGGCTGGCCATAAAGCCGGATGCCAAGCCCATAGCACAGCAGAGGAGGAAAATGTCGCAGGAAAGAACAAACGAGGTGGCCAAGCAGACGGCCAGCCTGCTAGATGCCGGGTTTATAAGAGAGCTTGAGTACTCGGCATGGCTGTCCAATGTAGTCCTCGTTAAGAAAGCCAATGGGAAGTGGAGAATGTGTGTCAACTACTCGGACCTCAACAAAGCCTACCCCAAATACTCTTTTCCCTTCCAAACATCGACGCCCTGGTCGACGCAGCATCGGGATATCGTTTCCTGAGTTTCATGGATGCTTACTCCGGGTACAATCAAATACCCATGCACCAGCCTGACGAGGAGAAGACAACGTTCATAACGCTAACTGGGACTTACTGTTACAAAGTGATGCCATTTGGACTGAAAAATGATGGGGCAACCTATCAAAGGATGATGAACAAAGTCTTCAGCAGCCTCATCGGCAAGTCGGTTGAGGTATACGTTGACGACATCCTCGTAAAGACCAGTGAGTCGAATGATCTGGTAAGAGACCCTGAGACTGTCTTCGAGTCCCTTCGTAAGCACAACCTGAGACTCAACCCCCTTAAGTGCGCGTTTGCCATGGAAGCCGGGAAGTTTCTCGGCTTTATGATAACACAGGGAAGTAGAGGCCAACCCGGATAAGTGCGAAGCTGTCTTGCGGATGACAAGTCCGGGTTGCATCAAGGATGTTCAAAGGTTGGCGGGGAGGCTCACTGTTCTATCCCGCTTTCTCGGCACCTCGGCAGCAAAGGCCTTCCCCTTCTTTAATCTGATGAAGAAGAGAATAGCCTTCGAATGGACCCCAGCATGCGAGGAAGCATTCAACCACTTCAAAAGGATACTGTCAGAACCTCCTATCCTCGGCAAGCCAAAAGATGGGGAGCTATTATTTTTATACCTGGCAGTAACAGATCAAGCCCTGGCGGCTGCCCTCATTCGAGAGGAAGACAAGGTCCAGCAACCAGTATACTTCGTCAGTAAGACGCTCCAAGGTGCAGAACTGAGGTACACCAAGCTAGAAAAGCTGGCCTATGCCCCGTTAACCTCATCCAGAAGGTTGAAACAATACTTCCAGGGACACCCGATCATTGTCAGAACCGACTAAGCCATTAGACAGGTTCTACAGAAACCCGATTTAGCGGCCCTCATGATGGCATGAGCAATCGAACTGTCCCAGTACGATTTGCACTACGAGCCCAGGCATGCAATCAAGGCCCAGGCAATGGTGGACTTCCTGGTGGAGGTAGTCGGGGATCCACCCGAGAACACAAACACACGGTGGAAACTTCATGTGGACGGGGCTTCCAACCAGGTGTTCAGAGGGGCAGGGATAATACTCGAAAGCCCAGCCGGGATGACTTACGAGCAATCAGTAAAGTTTGATTTTCCGGTATCTAACAATCAGGTGGAATATGAAGCCTTGATAGGTGGCCTGCTCTTGGTCACAGAGGTCGGGGTATCATGGGTCGAAGTCAATAGTGACTCCCAGATTGTTACTTCCCAGGTTAACGGGACCTCTCAGGCCAAAGATTCCCTACTCCAGAAGTATTTGGAGATGGTAAAAAAGTTGTGTGAAGATTTTGAAGAGGTCATGATTCGACATGTACCCAGAGAAAGAAATGCGAGGGCCGACCTCTTGTCCAAGTTAGCAAGCATAAAGCCAGGGACGGGAAATCCATCTCTGATCCAGGGGCTGATAAAGGAGCCACCGGTAACCCTCTGTGTCACACAAGCAATGACTCCCCCCTCATGGATCGATCCAATCCTCCACTTCCTAGAAAATGGCAAGCTCCCTGAAGGCGAGCAGGACGCCAGGACGGTAAGGCAGGACGGTAAGGCGGGAAGTAACCAAGTATGTAGCGATACAGGGCCAACTATACAAACGAGGGCTCAATCAGCCACTGTTGAAGTGCTTACGCCTCGATCAGACAGATTAGTTCTAAGCGAAGTCCATGAAGGATGCTGCGGCCACCATATTGGGGGAAAGGCGTTAGCTAGAAAGCTCGTCAGAGCTCGATACTAATTGGCCCTCCATGATGTCGGATGCTCAAGAATTTATAAAAAGGTGCAAGAAGTGCCAGGAGAATGCTAACTTCCACAATTCCACAACGATGGAGTTAAATTCGATGCTGGCGTCGCGACGTTTTGCCCAATGGGGGGTAGACCTTTTGGGCTCATTCCGAGTGGGTCCCGGGCAGGTCAAGTATCTAATCGTAGCGATCGACTACTACACTAAGTGGATCGAGGCAAAACAGATGGCCAGTATATCCTCGGCGAATTGTCGGAAGTTCATATGGAGACAGGTGGTCTCCAGGTTTGGAATCCTAGAGGTCGTCATCTCGGACAACGGGACACAGTTCACGGACAGAAAGTTTGGGGAGTTCCTCTCAGGACTAGGAGTTAAGCAGAAATTCTCATCGGTAGAGCACCCGCAGAGTAATGGCCAAGTGGAAGCTGCGAATAAGGTCATCCTTCGTGGCCTGAAGAAACGATTAGACCAGAAGAAGGGTCTATGGGCAAACGAGCTTGCCTCGGTTTTATGGTCGTATTGGATGACACCCTAATCTTCTACCGGGAAAACCCCGTTTCGGCTTACTTATGGGGTCGACGCGGTCGTTCCAGTTGAAATCGGGAACCAAGCCCGAGACTGCTCCTTGGGGTCGTAGACGAAGCAGTGGAGAAAGATCTGATTGCTGAAACTAGGGAGATGGCTCACTTGACAGAAACGACGCTGAAGCAAAGAGTGGCTTTAAGATACAATGCCAAAGTGCTGAAGAGGAGCTTCGAGCCAGGCGACCTGGTGTTGCGAAGAAATGACATCGGATTACCGACCCCAGGAGAAGGCAAGTTAGTAGTAAATTGGGAAGGCCCATACAGGGTAAGAGAAGTACACGGCAAAGGAGCTTACAAGCTGGAACGCTTGGATGGAAGCGAGGTACCGAGGACATGGAACATAGTGAACTTGAAAAGATTCTACTCTTGAAAGGCTACCAGATGACTTAACGGGTTTTCGCTCCTTCGTTCATTTCGGCTCTAATCTGTCATCTAGTTTTTGTTATTTCATTTGTTACCATGGTTTATCTCACTCGCTATTATGTTTTGTTTCATTCTAAATTCCAAAAACATTACATTACGTCTCTTTGCTGATTTTAAGGGTTATACCTTTACTTTTCACACGGCTAACCGGGACTGATCACCCTGAAAGCCCTAATCGGTGCAAAGTGCCGTAAGTAAAATACGTGGCCTACCGGCCAAATGATAAGGCTAGCAAATAGTAACATCCAATTATTTTTCAAAGGTAACTAAATCGGCCTACAAAAAGCCTACCGACTCGACGATAAGGAAAATAAAATACATTCAAAAGGTAATTAATCGGCTAAAAAAATATGTATACGACGAGTCAGCGCAACAAAACAAGGGCAACACATCGGCCCAATAAGGCAAAAGTTACAAAACAAGGGCAACACATCGACCCGACAAGTCAAAGTATTACAACAAGGCCAATACATCGGCCTGAAAGAAAAGTTCAAGCTACAGAAGCATAAAACAGGTCATAGCTACTAAGGAGCTCCTGCCTTCTTGGGAATGTCCATGATTTTGCCATCTTGAACCATTTTAAAGGCCCCAACCGAGGAAGTATCGAGATCGGGTGCCAACACAGCGATCTGAGCTTTGATCCCCTCCTCGGTTGCCAAGATGACCTTCTCGGCGTCCCTCACAAGGTCCTTGTTCTTCTTCTTCAAGAAGGCAACCTCCTGATGAGCAGCATGAGCCGACCTCTCGACTTCCTCATGCTTTTCCTCCAGCTCTCTCAATTTTTTCTCCAACTCCTTGACCTTGGCCTCCATGGAGATAGCCTGACCCCGAGCGATATTCAAATCTTTGGAAAGGGAAAGGTCGCGCTCCTCCAGCTTGTTGATTTCAGTGGCATCTTCCTCTGCCTTATTATCCTTCTCAGCGAGCTGAGTCTTGAGGAACCCTTCCCAGGCCGTTAGGTCGGCAATATCTTTTTGGGCAGCGCGAAGCTTTCCCTCTAGAACCTGGCACTGGGCCAAAATGGGCTCTACCTTTCGGACAATGGCAGCAGCTCGGAGGAGGCTTTGATAAACCCACTTTGCTTGGGCAGCAAGGTCCTCCTCCCGAAAGAACTCCTCGGTCCCCGGGAGGAGTTGAGAGTCAATAAAGCCCCCAGCGTCACACTCCTCTCCATTACTGTTAGAGTCTCCCCAGCAGGTCCCTTTCGTTTCTTAGGATTGGGCGCGATGGTCAAATCGGGATCAGTCTCGAGGCCAGTTTCCTGCTCCAGGATTGGCTCTTCCACAGCCGCGTTCTCCGGAGGGTGTTCGTCCTGAGTGCTCCCGGAAGGCTAGGAGTTGTCCTGATCTCCTGCAGCAACTTGGCCGCTCCCTTCGCCAACGGCGTCGGAGCCCAGGTTGTCTGAATGGGTAGCCGAGGAATCGTCGTCATCACTTCCAAGGAAGTGGGCCATAAGATCGTCCATGGTGGTCTTCCCGTCAGCCATGGAAACTGCAGAGGAAACACAAGTAAGATACCAAAGTTAGCAATAAGAAACACCAGAAGAAACGGAAAGGAAGGGTCTAAGAAAACAAGGTGATAACCTACCGACATGAGTACGATTGACTTCCCGGTTTCCTATCACGGTGAGGATTCAGATCTTGGAACCAAAAATTACCGACAGTATGCCGACAATCCGGCGGTTCTCCTCACTCATCCCCTCGTAAGTTTCTTCTATCAAATAGTCTGAGCCCGCCTCGAAACTCCAGTAGGTCAAGATCTTTCTTTCCCGTTCCAGGGTAAGCCAGAAAGGGTGATGACCCGGGGCAGGCAGTACCTTAAAGAAGGAAGGTGCTCTTGAAGTGATGGAAGGAATCTTCGAAGAGACCAAATATTTTATGGCCTTAAACGGCCCGGAAGGACATATACCCTTTCTTCGTCTTCCCCCGCGCGAGAGGGGTTCGTTAGAAGAAAGAGATAGAGAAAGACGTTTACGGAGGCCGGGATCTCCAAGTACTCACACACCAGTTTGAAACACCGAACAACGGCCCAACTATTTGGATGAAGTTGTGACGGGGCGACGTCACAATGGTTGAGTAGTGACATAACGAGGGGGGAGAAAGGAAGCCGGAGATCTAGCATGGTGAACATAGGCTTATATACCCACAGCCAGTCGACCACCTGGGGGGAAGCCATGTTTTTATGGCACACCATCTCACATTCGCTGGGGACATAGACCTGGTAGTATGCTTTCTCAGACCCCCGCATAAGGAACCCGCGTCCCGAAGAGCCTGGAGCTCCTCCCTAGATACCCAAGACGGGGTGTCCTTCACATCCGAGGTCACCCAGGCGTAAAAATCAATAACGTTCGGTGCTGGTGTTCGCGCCATATCTACAATGGGGGCACCACTCAAGTTAACCTGGGAGATCGCTAAGTCAGAAATTAAACAAAACGGATCTACGACTAAATATATCACTGATCTATGATTCCTGCGCTAGTACCTAAAGCCTGGATTCACTATAAACGCCTGAATGGTACCCCTAGCATAGTTGTCAGAACCGAACCGGTGATCGAACCGGTCAGGTCACTGGGTCACTGAGTCACTGGTTCAACCGGTGGGTTATTGGTTGAACTGTTTGACCCGGTCTTATGTAAATAAAAAATAAAAAATAGTCAAAAGTTTAAAATTAAAATTTAAAATACATATTTTTACTAACATTTTAAAAAAATAATATTAATAAATTATATAATTATGAAAAGAAAAAATGAGTTTATAATTATTGTTAAATAAAATATAATTAATTTAAAAATGAGTGAGTTTATAACTAAAATTAAAATAAATTAAATAAAGGTAAACTATTTGATAAAAGATATCTATATGTATTATATTTTGCATAAATTTTAATAGAAAACACGCTAACCTGGTGGTGGTGGAGTCTTTTAGTTTCCTTGAGGACAGGTGTTCGAACCTCACCACAAACATTTTAAAAAGGTTTCACTCCCAAACGGTTCGGTCGGATTGATTTCACCGAGTTTGACCGGTTCGCACCGGTTCTTTCTGGATTTGACTGATTCACACCGGTTTGATTCTTTGTACGGTCCAAACACCGGACCAAATCGGTATAAGATTCGGTTCACTGGTTTTCTGGTTGAACCGGCCGGTCTGATTCGGTCCGGTTCTGCTAACAATGCCCCCTAGCATCACGAAAAGTTCCCTCAAGAGCGATCCGGAAAGCGATCCCGAAAATGAAGCAATAAACAGAAGCAGATGAGAAGGGGAACAAAAATGTGGAAGCAAATGAAAAAGATGGTGGTTTTGAGAAAATCAGAATGGTAACCGTCAAAAGAGGAAGTGCGAAAAGACAGGGCACAATAGTCTTTTTTCCTAGGTTTTCAAATCAATCATTATGAGCATTAAATGCTCGGCGCGAAGGTCGAAGCGACACGCAAAGCTACGCGTGGGGGCAAAACACGCGCATGAAGTTGCATCCTCCATCAACGGACTTCCGATCTTCGGGGAGCTCAACCAGAGAAGGGGCGAGTTACACTAACGCGCCAATCACCTATTTTAGTGATTAACGCGTTGGAGGCACTGTTCCGACCCAGCCCACAAGCAAATCGAGTTCGGGTGCTCCCCGCGAGCCGACCCGACGGGTTTCTTGACCCGCCAACTCACCTTACTCCCCTACCTCATCAGAACCCCAAGACAGCTGGAAAGGAAACTTTCAAGAAAGAGGGTCTGCACATGTGAGACCCACTCTAGTACAAACTATATAAGGGGAGGGCCCTACCCCTCCCTCAAGTACATTACTCCCTTTACCCTAATTGCTGCCTCTTGTACGGACACTAACTTAAGCGTTGGAGTCCTTGCAGGTGGCACCCCCTCCTCGTCATCTCAAAAAAGTCTTGCTCACCTGCCCTCCGGAACTCTCCCAGGCCAGACATCCAGTAACCCACCAACTCTCGAACTCCATCGTACTAAATTCGCTTCGGACCCGAACAACCGAATAATTATTAACTTATTACAACTTGGAAAAGAGATGAGTAAATAAATAATATACNNATCAATAATATTCAAAAAAAAAAAAAAACTGGTTGACTGCTTTCTTATTTTTCTTTAATAAGCATTTGACTATTTTCTAGTACTTTCCTTTCTTTTCTAACTAAATAAACATATTCGCCCCCTCTTCATACACGCAAGCACTCGCTCTCACTGTGTCAAACCCAGTGACGCGTACCACCCAACCAAACGCTTACACGTAGCACACCTGCCCAACAACCGGCTCTTCCAGTCACCTCATCATTCCCCTTAACTTTCCAAGTCAAGCATTCGACGGCAACACGTCACACCACAGCGTCACCTTTACCTGCCACATCGGTAACCAGTACCCAGCGTCACCTATATACATTCCAAAAAATAAAATAATTTGACTAAAAAATTACCCAAGTGAACAAAAATTTAATTTTTTTTCTCTTTTCGTTTTCTGTGTCTTTCTTTCCGTCGCCGGTTGCACATTCCGGCGAAGTCGTCGCCTGAAAACTCTCAGGCTTAGGAAATTTTTTTGTTTCGGAGAGAAAAAAAATGTTTCTTTTTGATTGGTTCTATGGAATTTTGGCATCACTGGGTCTGTGGCAAAAGGAAGCGAAAATCTTGTTCCTAGGGCTTGATAATGCTGGCAAGACCACCTTGCTTCACATGCTCAAAGACGAGGTAGGTTTATTTAATCTAAACTTTTTTAAATTAACTAATTAATTGATTGATCAATTTATGAAGCAATTGTTGAACAAGTTTTGAAATTTGTGTGTTTTCTTTGTTGTCGTTGTTGTTGTTGTTGCAGAGGTTAGTTCAGCATCAACCAACTCAATACCCAACTTCGGAGGAGTTGAGTATTGGGAAGATCAAATTCAAAGCCTTTGATTTGGGGGGACACCAGATTGCTCGCAGAGTCTGGAGGGACTATTATGCTCAGGTTAATTCTTAGTTTCTTTGTTCCTTTTTCATGGGGTCACCATAGGTATTGGAGGATTGAACCACAAAGCTCTCCTTTATAACATAGTTGCTTATAACAGTCTCCTCCAGCTGAGCTCCATGCTCATTGGTGGCTTTGATGATGAGTTTCAAGCTTTCAATGCCACTCTTCTAATTGTGTTGTCTTGTTATTCATATTGTGTAGGGTGGTTCGCTTAAAATTTGGAAATTTAAGTTTTCTTATTGTGATTCCTGTTTTTTATGTTTCTGACCATTGTTTTAAAAGTTGGACCAACCTTCTAGTTAAACTGGTTAGACCATGAATTATTATTGTTTTAGATAACATACCTTTCAATTCAACCACAATTCAGTGATTGTTCGGTTACAATTTTGACTAGTTAAGCCAATGGAACCTCCTAGTTAAGCCAATTTATGCATGCATGCATGCTGTGAGCTAAAATTGATCCAAGTATGTGGCGAAAAGTGACCGCAATAGTGACAGATAAAATTGAATTCAAGGAGTATTTTATAGATAGAAGGAATGTGCCACTGGCTTTTGTTCTGTGATGTCTATTATCTCACATTTATTTATCCTAATATTTAATCAACAAAGCCGTTTCCCACTAGATGAGGTTGGCAACATGGTTTAAAAATGTCATCCTAGCCATGCGTTGCTATGCGACACAGTTTTATGTTGGCTGTCGCAGGGATTGGGACTGGCTACGTAAACATAGGCCGAGTTACATTTAGTCCTAATCTTTGGAGTATATAGTTTTTCTCCTTGGACTAGCAGGTTGAACTGTAAATTTTATTTGATGTAGGTGGATGCTGTGGTTTATCTGGTTGATGCATATGATAAGGAACGGTTTGCAGAATCAAAGAAGGAACTGGATGCTCTTCTTGCAGATGAGTCACTGGCGAAAGTACCTTTCCTTATATTGGGAAACAAGATTGACATACCTTATGCTGCATCGGAGGAGGAGCTGCGTTACCACATGGGACTGACCAACTTCACCACAGGCAAGGGAAAGGTCAATCTCGCCGACTCCAACCTCCGCCCTCTGGAGGTGTTCATGTGCAGTATTGTCCGCAAGATGGGGTATGGCGAAGGCTTTAAGTGGCTTTCTCAGTACATCAAATGATGAAAGAAGATATAGACAAATAAGTATCCTCAGTGTTGTTGATTTACCTTCAACTGGATTGAATATCAGCATTTGGCTGTGTAGTTTCCAGGGTGGTGGTTACCCCTGGAGAATTCATACTTAAATGAGTAGTATTGCCTTTTTTCTTATTTTTTTTTCATTCTTTATATTTCTGAAAACATGCTTGCTAATTTACTGCTTCAATATCGTAGTTTGGTACCGGGCCTCATTAATAAAAACTATTATAGGTTATAGCTAAATCCTTATTCCATGCAATGGACATAACATTTTCATAGTTCCCATTTGTGATGTCTCTCCTATATATTGCTCAAACAATTACATATCTCATAATGCCAACTATAACTCCATCAACGTTTAAACAAAGGCCTAGCTCCACATGACCACATAATTCTAACTATGGAAACAAATTGGTAGCTGGCCGAAATCTTATCAGAAATTAATTGTCAAAAAATGATATGATGCACACCCAACCACCATATTTTATTCAATCATCACCATAATTTCCATCAATTGTTCTAATTGTTGTAAGAAATATTAATGCTACACTTGGACAGAAGGGATAGGTTTAGGAGCCATATAAGATCATGCAGGTAGTCGGCTCTTACAATAATGATATCTATTCAACTCTAGAAGGGGTGCTCCTTAAGAAAAATCTTCATCAGAATCACCCACCATAGAGTTAAATTACACTGCACATGAAAGCTTCATACATGATCCATTGAATATACATCAAAGCATTTTGAAAGGTTCATGAATTAAAATCTACACTGATAAATTTACAAGATATACATACAGACTATACAAAATAGCACCAACCTATCACTAGTTTGTTACAGAACTCTTAACAAGTTTACTGCTTCTCCGTTATCATGTCATCTCCACAAATCAGTAGTTCTTCAAATTCAAGCTCCAGCTGCACAAAGCAAATCTAAAATTCAGTAAACAAGTGAAATCAAATCATATCAACAAAATTCGCACATATAAGTCACCTGTGCTTGATTATGTGCCAGCTTCATCCTTCTGTACTCTTCTTGTGCCTTCTTAGAACGGAACATGGCTTGTACACGCACGACAGACCTCTCAACACGTTCTTCAGCTTGTTTCCTACTAGTCCT
Organism: Arachis ipaensis; assembly: GCF_000816755.2. NCBI lineage: Eukaryota > Viridiplantae > Streptophyta > Magnoliopsida > Fabales > Fabaceae > Arachis > Arachis ipaensis. The sequence continues at coordinate 14,970,657 of NC_029788.2, forward strand.
AAAGAAGTCCTCCTCTATGTCGCTTCCCTGTGTCTCATCTTTCATTTCTTGGTCAGGATTGACCTGGAGACCACGGAAACCTTTTCTCTTCAAACGCCAACGCAGGATTACTTTCTCAAGCACTCCAACAGACCAAATAATTTTGCGATATTGCTTCCTGGCTTGAAATCCCCTGAAAGCAGCCTGCATTGGAATACATGCAATTAATTTTCCTCCTCAATGTAAACTATAATAAGACGCAACGTAGAAGGAAAATAATCAACCGGTCAAATGTGCACAAGTCCTTGGATGAGAATACCCTCATGACTTGTTGAACAAGTCATGTTAATAAACAATCAATTTTCATGGAGGAAGAGTAGCTCATACCTGAATTTTAATAACCTGGCGTTTCATGTGGAGAAATTCTCTTCTCAACTTAAATGTACGGTATCTATGTTGGATTCGAGCAGCAGCTGCCATCATTTTCCTTGTCTCATAGTTGCGGAAAGCATGCTGGATCTTCATTGCTGCCACTATCTGGCGTTGTTGATCCTCTGGACTTAAAGATTCAATTGCCATAGATCGCAATTTTAGAGAGTGCTCCCTAAATGCAGATTGTATCCGTGCTGCTGCCTCAGCTGCAGTGCGGTAAGATGCCAGTGTCTCCTTGAGGTACAGTTGGTCCTCGGTAAGGTTCTCAGTGTTTCCTATATCCACTGTGGTGGTTTCCAGTGGGCCACTGATATTTCCGGCTAGGCTCATGTCATTGACTTGCTCGACCAGAGACTTTTCTGAAAGATAAGCCGCTAACCCATCATAGCCCTTAATATAAGCAAGATCAGCAGCAGTACATCCACCAGGATTTTGGGGAGTTGGATCTGTGACCAAATTTGGCTTCGCCCCAAAAGACAAAAGAGTTCCAACCATTTTCTCCCTGCAGACACAATTTCAAAATAGAATAAACAATGAAAAGTTCATTGACTTTCATCATTCATCAATAGATTATAACAAAATAATTGAAAACAAAAACAATGAAGCCATTTAGGTAAATGCGGTTGCCGACTCACAGACGAGCTGATACTTAAATCAAGTAGGGTTTGTGTATCAAACCTTCCATAATATGCTGCCCAGTGTAGAGCTGTCCATCCAAATTTGTCACGGAAATCAAGAGACAAGCCGGACCATGAAAATAAAGAAACAGCCCAAGTATATCCCAGAATTGCACACAAATGGATTACTCCTTGCCCTTGTTTATCATGTTCAGTAGTCTTAACACCTAAGCTGATTCGTTCCAAAAGCCATTCCTTTAATCTGTTTTTCAAAGCAATTTGAAACAAGTCATCTTTTGCTTGTGGAAACGGAATTGTATTTTCCTCGGTTGATTTCATCAGATATTGCCAGCTTTTAGAAATAAAAGATGTTTTAAAGGCAAATTTCCTAGCCTCTTTCAGCGACTTGGGTGACACTTTACTAGAGAAAATATCAAGGCTCTTTTTTGTATCAAAGAGCAAATTAGTAAGCCTAATTTGAAGTCGAAATTCTTCCCAGTCATATTTCTGTTCCATAAAAGCAGTAGGATCGTGCAATAGTGGTGTCCGATACTCAAAGTTAACAACTTGACTAATTGGTTTACGGCCATCAAAGCTCAAGTAGAGATTCACAAATCCAGGAGAATGCGGCGATACCCAGCATCGATAGACTCCAAGCTGAACAGTTTCTACAGGAATACTTGCATCACTGCAGACACAATATAGATTGGACTTTGCAAGGTGTTGATAGTCATTATGAAATAAACCAGTTACAAGGATCTGCAAAAAGCAAAGGGACTCAGAAAGTTTAGTCATAACTGTGCTACACATGATAACACATTGAAAATGCCATTTTTAACAATACTCCTCACGAAGACCCAGATTTCGCAAGTAAATATTATATAGCAGAAGCAAACCTTAGTTTTCTCGGTGGAAGAAGCCCATGTCGGGGACACATCAGTGATAGTAAATACTTGTTCAGGCAGAGAAGATAGCTGATTACCAGCCACCAGTGATGAATATTGCCCCTGAACCGACGAAGAAATTGAGGATTCAAGAGCTGACTCAACAGAACAAGGTGGCGAATCAGATATCATATTGTTTATCCACATTCCAAAGCTGTCCTGACTTTGCAAGCTTGGATTTACCAGAGTGTTCGAGGAATCAACACCAGCTAAAGAGATAGGAGAAGTCCTCTGAAAATCAACACTATCCGGAATACTATAAGGAACACTATTGCTCTCAGCAATTGGCTGAGCTAACTTACTGAAAGAATGAATTTCTGGAACCAAATTGCTCGCTACCTGGTAGAAAAACAAGAGGAAATAAATGAGCAACACAATTTAATCTATACCAACAAAAAAGTTATGTACTTTTACTGTCTATTTACAAATATATAATATATGAAACCAGGTTCTCCAGCCTCCACAAAATAGTTGTAATACTTAGTCCAACATAAACAAGGGCCCTGCGTGCATGGTTGGGGGGGAGGGGAGGGAAGAACACCAAACAACCATGCCTTCGTCATTGTTGATGATTTCAAAAATTATGAAGGAAAACTAATTTTGAACTCAGTGATACTAATGGATAAAATTCAGCAGTGAGACATTATACATGCAAAAGGCCCAAGCATCTACGGAATTATGTCAATCAAATTCAATAAAGCCCTTCCTTTTACAAAGATTCTATGAAGAGGATGACTGATTCGAAAGATGAATTTAAAAGCAGTAATAATAGCCCAGATTCTTGTAGTTTTTGTGCGGCTTTTTTGCTGCATTCTTGAATATTTCATTTTGTTCGTTCTTTTTATTTTAAGAGCATATTTTATCCTTTTGTTAATGGTGATTCACTTCCTTTTTTAAAAGAAAATATATCATCTTACATTGCCAGAGCTCCCTTTCAGAAAACTTTGGTCTTGTTGATTAAAGGATTGAACATTTCCTGCAAAAAGATAAATTTGAAGTAATAGAGTCACAAGATTTTTTCCCAACAAGTAATAGAGCACAAACAATTACCACTAGTGGCTATAGTAGAGGTGTTGTCGTTTGAAAGCACGAGGTCATCCCATTCAAGTGTATTAAGCTCATGAAGCTTCATTTCATGACTCTCAACCGTCAAACTGTCATTAAATCCTGTTTATAAAAGGAATGAAAACATAATACCTAGTCAAGGGAAGCAAAACTACATAAACCAAGATGGCAGCACTGGTACATAGCAGCATAAACTAAAAGTAACACAAATGGTGGTAGTGGGAGGAATAAAAATGTTTGATGACTAAAGACATATGTGCATTGTATGTGCTCTTCCAATAAATTTCCTTCTATATTTTTCCACTAAAAACCCTTAACATCTGCATTTAAAAGGTCTCCGGCTTCAAAGAAATGTAATAAAAGTTGTTCATATTGATAACCTGAAGAGTATGAATTGTATTTCTTACCACTGGCATAAGCAGTGTTGGTCCCAGAGTCTAATTCTTCTGATAACCATGGTTGGTCAGAGGCTGAACTAGAATGAGAATTTACAGGTGTGACAGGAGAAACTTGTGACTGTATGATAAAATGTTAATTATATTCATTAACCAGATCAAAAGGTATAGCATGTAACACATTAAGCATTAGTGTGTGAGACTTTCTCTTTCTCTTATAAACATAGGATGCGTTTGAATAAGCCTCTTTTTTTAAAAGCATCCTTTTTTAGTTAAGCTTTTACAGAAAAATAGATTCAGAAAGAGGACAAATCAAGAAGGAAAATGATTTACACAACCTCTTGTGTTTCACGATAATGAACAAGGACTATGTGCTCCAGCCTCCTGAAATGAAAATAAATACAATTGTAAGACAATTCTATGTGCTTCTATTCAAGTTTAATTGAAAAATATGCAAGAAATACATAACCACCAATTCCTTTGCATATTGATTCATAGTTCAGAATATAGGCATGCATGACATTGGATTTGGGGACTTAAGAGATAAAGCTAAACATTGATATACATACTTATCAAGCAACCAATAACATCTACGAACAAGTCCTGGGTTATCTTGGCCATGTGCATAATATACGTGTATCCTTTCTTCGTTACCAACCTGAAAGATGCAACGAAAAACAGAATGACCAAAAAGAATGTAAAAGATCAGATAATATGTGCATCATTCATTACTGAGTCTATCTAGCATCAGACTTCAAGTGTAACAAAAAAGAAGTAAAGTTTGCACAAACTGAAGATTTACAATGCAAAAAAGAATGTATTATATAGTCAAACACTACTTTATTAGTTTATTCCTACACCTAAATCAAACACAAGATGATAAGAGATATCTGAACCAAGTAAATATCAAAATTTCCATCAAGAAAATATCATTCACGGAAGAAAGCACAACAAATGAATATGCATGAAAATGAGAATTCTCACTTTTAAGTGCTCATGTGCTTCTTTAACTGTTTTCCCATCATTTTTCTTCTTCCAGTTGTACCCATCTTTTCGAAAGTTCCTAAGCATTTTGCGGTCAAATAATATAATACGACCACCTGTTTATCAGCACGACAAGAAACATTATCACTAGTGGTTTATGCCCTATTCAACATCATATACCATGTCTAATGTAGTTAAAACTTGTTACCTAAATGTAAAACAACTAAGTAAAATATCTTTATTTTGAAAGAGAAATATCAGAAATCAACTCTAGGGAGACTTTATGAACATGACAAATACACTAGAAGATGCATAAATGTGTCAATACACAACTTTTAAACATCTTTTCTATTCACTAAGAATTGCTTCAACAGGAATGAAGGGCCTAGAAGTCTACAAAAATTACAAATAAGCTGCAAATAACAACGTGGTATATTAAAATCTATTTACAAACAGAAAACTGATGCCGATAGATATAATATATGATTACTTTTGGGCTTATTCACTGGCTTGACATGGATAGTGAAATATTTGGAATTTGAGAGTATAGCATGAATCTCATTGGGACGAAGCCATCTGCTCTTTGCTTCCTCCATGGTATTTTCAACATCCAGGTCTATTGAGAACAACAAATCAAGAGAAATGATTAATAGGTTGACCGCTGGCACACAATCAAGAGAAATCATGCACAATGAATATATGTGTTGTCAGTTAGTCAGTTGCTCAGCTTCCTTTCAATCCCATCTTACGATATACAAGTTCATACACGTAACTGCATTGAAACAAACATCAGAGCTATGCTTTCATACCATTTCCTTTCATTAGTTACCTTCCAGTATGGTATAGCCTAACAAAACTATAGCAGTATGCGAGTTTGACATCTTATTGGAAACACGCAATGAGAATTTAATCGAGGTTCCAATATGCTGTATGAACACCTTGTGGAAATCATGAAGTTGACATATTCGGCTCATCGCCAAATGAGAAACTAACAAGTAACAGTTGCTCAATCTAGACATTTTTTACTTAAGAATACCACAAAAATTTCCCCCATATGGAAGAAAGTACATGGAATTCACAAAACTTTATTTTAGTAGAATTGACATAGTTCACTATAGAACACTATCACGTCTTTCGATTGGTGAAACTAACCCCACATAGACAATGCTTTGTTATTTTAGGGTAAAAGAATACTATAGCATCAGTGTAAAACATTGAAAGAGTGCCCTTAATAGCAAAAACAACAGAAAATCTTGGGAAGTTGCCAGAGTGCCCTTAATAATTTGTCAAAACATCAATGATTACTACTGATATAGTAAAAGATTTTGAACTCCAATAGATATAAACAACAACCAGTACTTCCTAAACCATATCACGTTGTTGCTTTCAAAAACACCATAAGAGTGAAGAGTCCACACTCCACAATTCACAATTTCACGCTTCCTTTATCCCCCTTTTGCCTCCAATCCTAGGTTGCACTGAAAATCACAAACTTCCACTTTCAAAAACCAAAGTCAGCTCAAACTTCAACCAAAAGGGGGGAATTTCAAAATTGAAACTTGAGGAAGGTTTTGAGGGTCAAGTCAACCAAGTCATGCATAATCCAAGTCCAAAAAAGAGTGATAGAGTGAAGAAGAATGCATTGAAGCAAGTACCTTGCAATGTGTGGAAGCCATGTATCTCTGAACCCACAAGTTGACCCGTTAAGCTTGGTTGCTGCGCCATCATCATTGAACATGAAGAAGAGGTGAAGAATTCAAACCTCTGAGAAATTCTCCACTTTTCACAACACCTTTCTTCTTATTCTTCTTCTCAGCACAAGAAAAAACTCAACAATTGCATACCTTACAACCTTAGAAACAAGCAACAGAAGAAGAACAGAAGCTCAGACAATAATAACTCCAAAGTAGTGAACTAATAATATAAGATATTATCTATAAAGGAAGAAAAAGGAGTGAAAAAAAAAGAGTGGAAAATCATAAGGGCAGACAGAAAAAGCGAAAAAGTTGAGAAATTTACCTGACAGTGGAGAAGGGTCTGTTGTTGGGATTCCAAGAAAAGAGAAAGAATAGTCTCAGCTGAAACAATGACACACTGTTCTCTTTTGCTATCAACTACTATCATAACTAATTATTATTATTTAATA
>NC_029788.2:14977370-14998454 GCF_000816755.2 Arachis ipaensis
AAAATCTTTTAAAATATTAATAATAATGAATTTTCGAAGACGTACCTCTTCATCATGGTCACATGGTGCCATGGCATTGGTGGGTAGAGATGTGCCTGTACCTTTCTAAAAGAATTCTTTCATAAATTCGACGATGAAAACCTTGTATTCCTCTATGGTGAATGGTGGGCAATTTACTATAATAAATAACATGGGAACCAAATTTATCAAAATACATAAAATGAAAAATTGATATTAAAATATATATTTTTTTATAATTTATGTAAATTGTAACAGGGATTTTGCGGTTTACGAATACACGTAATTCGTTATAAGGGTATTGCGGATTACGTACTAGGGGAAATAAGCATAAATCGCGACAGGGGTGTCGCGGTTTACGTGTGGATGAATAATGTATATAAACTGCGAGAGGGGTGTAGTAGTTTATGCGTAAGTATAAATACGCTGAAGGGGTCTCACGGATTACATTTGTGTTGGAGATAAAGTTTTTAGAGAGAGAAGGAGAGGTTTCTAGAGAGAGAAAAAGAGAGAAAAGTGTGGTTGAGTTGAGTTGAGATCGGAGTCGGGACCATGGCGGAGGCATGCAGTCTTTACAGGCTCAATGGCGTTGCGCACGTTGCTGGCAGCATAAACCGAGAGGTTAGTTTGGTTATTTTTAGTTAATGTATTTTGTATAATATTTTTCGTATGACTGTGATTTAGGTATTTAAATTTAGATTTAAATTATTATTTTAAATCATAAAATGTAGTATTTAATTAATTTAGATTAAAGTCTTGAATCATTTATGCCTTTCATTAAATTGTGTGATTAGAAAATAAGAACTGTATGTTACCTGTTTAAACTTTAATATTGTATTTTTTGCGTTAGATTATTTTAAATTAGTGTTGGTTTTTTTTATATGTTTGGTTTCTTCTGTCACATGCTTCAGCCGACTAGGTGTATTTATAGTGTCCGGAGGCAGCAGAATATGCCTCTGCATGACAGGATCGTACCGTATCTGGAGAGGGCTGGTTTGTACCACCTGGCGAGACTCAACGCTAGGTGGTTTTGGTTGGACGAGCCCTTAGTGAGCGGTTTTATTGAGAGGTGGCGTCCTGAGACGCATACCTTTCATATGCCCTTTGGAGAGTGCACTATCACGCTCCAAGATGTAGCATACCAGTTGAGGCTGTCCGTGGATGGTTTACCTGTATCCAGGTGCTTTACAGATTTTGAGAAGTTTATCGTAGAAGGCAAACCGGCGTGGGAGTGGTTTCAGGAACTATTTGGCGAGCTTCCACCACAAAATAAGGTCAAGCACTATACAGTCCACTTCACCTGGTTTCATGAGAGGTTCAGGGTGCTGCCAGATGATGCTACGGAGGAGACCGTACGCATATATGCACGGGCTTATATTATGATGTTGCTTTCCACTCAGTTGTTCGGTGACAAGAGTGAAAACCGGGTTCATATATGGTGGTTGCCCTTTGTGGCGAGACTTGATGATATGGGCAGCTATAGCTGGGGGTCGACAGCGTTAGCCTGAAGAGAGTCGTCCAGTGTCGCCTAACGTTGGACCGACTAGGCGATCGAGATGTAAGTTTATTCATTTTATTTCAATTTTTATCTAGTACTTAACTATATATTTGTTAGTTAATGGACTAATAAATGTATTCTGTCAACATCTATAGATTGTTTGGGAGCCTTATGCTTCGCTCGACGTGATGGCTGTTGTTCATCCAGAGATTCTCACAGAGGAGTACAGTCGGTTATGGCGTGCATGTACTTGCTTGATATACTTCGCCGTCATTGAGTGGCACCAGGTGGATAGGGTGCTGCCACAGCTGAGTGGCGTTCAGCACGAGCCTGAACCGGCCTCAAATATAGATTGGCTCCATGCCAAGGATGAGAGAGGTGGGGACAGATGGTTCCCGAGCTACTATCAGGTATGGCACCTTAGTTGGCAGAACAGGATGGATGCTGTCCTGAGTATCCCCCGGGTGCCTGATCCCGGGCCGTCCACAGACTTTCTGCGATGGTAGTACAGAGTAGCCCATAGGTTTCTGTCGCCGGATTCCTTGATTGCCGATCATAGGGCCGAGGAGATCAGCCAGGATGTTGTTCAGAGAGGGTCGTCACAGGCGCCTTCTAAGGTACTGATGCCAAACGTGCCAAATAACAGGCGCATTGAGCAGCAACGATGCGTTGGTACCCGGGCTACAGACCGGGAGTGGCAATGGCTGGATGACATGATTCAAGATGACAGATCTGGTGACGACGGAGTCGGACATGCCGATCATCGTGTCCGGCGTGGCCGTCCTCAGCGTCAGGGTGGTTCATCAGGGGTCGCATCTGGTGGTCCTAGTGATAGACCCGCTGAGCATGCAGGGGCGGAGACCCAGGAGATTCCTCTTACACATGTTTCGAGCTCCCAGATATACCATGAGATCCATGGCCAGATGTATGATGACTTGGCGGGTCCGACTTTCACGATGGATATGGACCACGAGGTTGGGAGTTCACGGTTCTATTCCGACTTTGTAGATCTCATCCGGGATGACGACCCTCCGTATTTTCAGCAGCAGACCCCACAGGATCAGGTGCCTGAGACCCAGCCCCAGATGGACGTTGCGTATGGGTACTACCCAGATATGGAGGATATGTAGCGGTACTAGTCGCAGATGTCTGACCCTCATGGATTCCAGCCCCAGCTACATGTAGACCTGAATGAGCCTACTGACAGCCCGTATGACAGTTGGTTGGGCATGGGAGGGACGCCTACATCTGCATATGGCGTGGGCATGCCGGTCGATCCTCCAGCACAGCAGCGCCAGAGGCCAGCCAGAGTGAGACGGGCCGCTCGATGTGGTACAGGGTTACATCTCCTGGGCGCATTTGGACATGACTTTGACGAGGAGGATGAGGACAGGCAGGAGTCGTAGCTTACTATTTTATGTTTTCATTGATGATACCTATGTATGTCAGATTTGTCATGTACTTTTATATTATATGTGTTTGTACTTAGTTTATTTCCATTGAATTAGGTGTGTGTGATGTATGTTTTTGTTAACCATAGACACACTTTATTTTATGTTTATAAAAATTACTCACTAATGCATAAACCGCTACACCTCTCTCGCGGTTTATGCACATCATTCATCTACACGTAAACCGCGACATCCCTGTCGCGGTTTATGCTTATTTCCCCTAGCACGTAATCCGCGACACTCCTATAGCCGATTACGTGTATTCGCAAACTGCGGGACTCCTATCGCAGTTTACACAGATTATGAAAAAAATACATTTTAGTATCCATTTTCCATTTTATGCATTCTTATAAATTTGGTTCCCCTATTATTTATTATAGTAAATTGTTCATGAATTGATGATCAATTAAATCTTTTTATTTTTCAATTTTGTTAATAAATTTAGAGACTATTATACTCTTATAATTGATAAATTTAGAATCAACAAGCTAATAAATAAAGATTATAGTAGGACACACCCATTAAATAAAGTAGATTGACACTGATGTCACATTAATAATACAAGGCATTCATGATAGAATTTAGGGTTTACTTTGCTCACTTTCTTCCCTTTTGAGGTGGTGTTAGAATATACAGTTGGATAAAAAAAAAATTGTTGTATTTGGACGAGAGGAAAAAAATAAACAGAAAAGAAAAATATCGATGCTTTTGTTCTTGTATTGTAAAATAATTTATTCGATCTATATAATATTTAACTATCTAATAACAAAGAGAAATAAAAATTATTAATTGGTTACAAAATTAATATTTTTAATATGATTCAATAAGATAAATTTTAATTAAAATTATTAGCACTCTTAAGTATAAATTAATTTTTTAAATTAATTTAAATACATTTTTTAAACCAAAACAAGTTGCTAGAGAGTGCATTCTACAAACAAAGACTACAATAAATAAAAGATGTATGATGTATAGCATCATTACTTCATAGCGTCAATAAAAATGTGGTTCTGGTTCAACATCAACGGGTTTTAAATGGTTTATCGTTGACTGAATATATATTTGAAAGTTCAAGGGTACTTTTGATCTTTTTTTAATATATTTTTTATTCTTAGAATTGATAAGAAAAGTAAAAAATTGGATGTATATAAAAAAATAAATTTGCTGTTTTTATCAAAATTAAGTCGGTAGTCACCAACTTACATATCTAACCACTTCTTTAAATTTTAGTGTATAATTAATTAATTAATAATTATTCTTCACGTATAAGTTATTTTTTTATACAAGTCTATACAAGTCATTTATATTTACACGCGCACGTTCTTCTTCGTGCCATTACTGCATCTTCTTCTTCTTCTTCTTCATTATTTTTCTCTTTCATTATCGTCGTCACCAACACCATCTCCTCTTCCTCCTTCTTTTTCCATTGTAATTTCTTCTTCTCCTTCCTTTTCCCCCTTCTCCTCCATCATTAGTTATCTTGTTTTGAAGATAATGAATAATTCAAGTTCAGATTGTCAATTGAACTAGAATGAAATTAATTATTGTTTTGAATCCAATCAAGTGGCTGGGGTGTAGTTCCATTCTAGTTAATTTTTTCGTTAGTAGTTTATGATTTTGTAGGTGAATAATGTTTCATCGTTGATGGTTTGAATTGAATGTAATGTAAAAGTTCTGTATTGAAGAAAATATTTTTCTGTATTTACAGCAAATTTGGCTGTAACGCGAAGATATTTGAGTGTATTGTTTAAGAATTTTCGGTGTATGTGGTTGATAAATTCTGCATAATTCAAAACTCTTCTTCTTCCCTCCTCATCTTCTGCTACTTTTTCTTCTTCTTTTTCATCATCATCTTCTTTTTTTTCTTGTTTTATCTTCTTAAGTTTCTTCTTGTTTTACTATTTTAACAAGAATAAAAACAAAAAAATCAAACAAAGAAGAAGAAGAAACACATAATGCTGCAAAATTACTTAGAAGATGATGAACTTACATTCATTCAACTAAAAGAAAGAAAGAAATAAGAAAAAAAAGAAGAAAAAATACAGCATTAGAGGAAATATTTTTCTATATTTGCAGCAAATTTGGGTGTAACACAAAGATATTTGGGTGTAACATGAAGATATTTGAGTGTATTATTTAAGAATTTTCGGTGTATGTGTGCTGATATGTCTGCATAATTCAAAACTCTTCCGCTTCCGCTTCTTCCTCCTCATCTTCTGCTGCTTCTTCTTCTTTTTTTCATCATCATCACCATCTTCTTCTTTTTTTCTTATTCATCTTTTTCTTTTTAATTTATCTTCTCAAGTTTCTTCTTGTTTTACTCTTTTAATAATAATAAAAACAAAAAAACAAACAAAGAAGAAAAAAAATACATAATGCTGCAAAATTACTTGGAAAAGAATGAACTTATATTCATTTAACTAAAAAAAAGAAAGAAATACGGAAAAAAAGAAGAAGAAAAAATGCAGCATTAGAGGAAATATTTTTCTATATTTGCAGCAAATTTGGGTGTAACACGAAGATATTCGAGTGTATTGTTTAAGAATTTTCGGTGTATGTGTGTTGATAAGTTCTGCATAATTCAAAACTCTTCCTCTTTCTCCTCCTCATATTCTGCTTCTTCTTCTTCTTCATCTTCTTATTTCATATTCTCATAATTCTTTTTATGAGAAAAAAAATCAAACAAAAAAGATAAAAATACAGTAATTAAAAAAAACAATAGAAAGAGGAGGAGGAGGAGGAGGAGGAGGAACGCGGGATATAAAGAGAAACAACGTAATTTCACACGCACATTATATAAGTGACTTGTATGACTTGTATGCCAAAAAAATTTGTATATGTAGCAGTACTCATTAATTAGTTAATTATTTAGACTCAAACTTATGCTAATGTGTAATAATATGTATAATTTATATGACAACATATCACAATCGCAGTCATTTTTTAATGATTATGAAGTGTAACTAAACTTACAACTATAAATAGATCAAATTAATTTATGCATAACATTTTACAGACTAATTTTAACATTAACACATAAAATATAATATTTTTCCCTCTCACTTCCTTCTCCTTTCTCTCCCGTTTCTAATCTTTCCATTTTTCCATCAACTAAACAATTAAATGACCTTTATCGCTCTTAAATAGTCTCTTTTGCACCTTAAATTGTGTATAACTATGATTAAATCAGAAACTAATTATTATTAAATTAATTTAGCTAGATTAATTTATCATGAAACTTATCATTTTTCAATCTTAAATAATTTTTTTACTTTTTTTATCATAAATAATTTAGTTAAAAATAAATATATATCTTACTCTCAACATCTAGGACTTGTTTTAATTTTATCCTAAATGTAAAAGTTTGGGGAGTTGTGACCTAAGAGAAAAGAGATGAGAGAGAGAGAAGAGAGAGATAGCTGTTACAGAGAGAATCAGAAAGAAGAAACGAAAGTCACAATTCAATAATAGTAAACCACACTTTACATAGAAGAATAAAAAAGGTTTATATACACATAAAGCTAACGAACTTCTATTTGCTTTTTTATATTTCATAACTAGCTTAGCTGATGAGTCACTACTACTTGTAACTAAACTAATGTTTAACTTACGCAACAATAATACATCCTCTTACATCTCCCCGCAAGCTGGAGAGTGAATGTTCACTAGTCCAAGCTTGGAATATGCATCGCTGAAAGGTCCAGGAGCCAAAGTTTTAGTGAAAATATCAGTGGTTTGATTAGAGGAGGAGATGGGTAGGAGTTTGAGGATGCCAGCCTGAGCTTTTTCCCTTGTGATGTGATAATCGACTTCAATGTGTTTAGTGCGTTCATGGAAGACCGGATTGGCTGCGATGTGGAGGGTGGATTGATTGTCGTAGTACAAGGTAAATGGTTTGGGATGGTCAATTATAAGGTCCTTGAGCAAGTACAAGAGCTACTGTCCTTCAACCGTGCCTAAAGCCATGGCCCGGTATTCGGCTTCTGAAGATGAGCGAGCCATCGTGGCTTGCTTTTTGCTTTTCCATGAAAGAAGAGAGGTACCAAGATAGAAACATTGGCCAAAGACCGAGCGTCGATTGTCTGAGCATGGGGCCCAATCTAAGTCCGTGTAGCCAGAGAGTGAAAGATCAAAATTTGAGCTGAAGAAAAGGCCAGCTGCTGGATATAACTTTAGGTATATGAGAAGGTGCATGCTTGCTTTGAAGTGAGAATCAATGGGGCAATCGAGGTATTGGCTAAGCTTTTCAAGTGCGAAGGAGATGTCAGGTCTGGTATTTATTAGATAGATGAGTCGTCCAATGAGTTGTCGGTACTTGGATGTGTCTTCTAATCTTGTCCCTGAATCTTTGGTGAGCTGAGTATTATAACACATAGGAGTTGAAGCAGGTTTAGATTCTAACATGCCAAAATCCTTGAGGAGGTCGAGTGTGTATTTGCATTGATAAAGAGAGATGCCTTTGCTATTACGACCTACTTCCATTCCAAGAAAAAATTTCAGTTATCCCAAATCCATGATGGTGAATTTTGCATCCAACAGTTCTTTGAGGGCATTGATTTCATTCATATCATCACCAGCCATAACTAAATCATCTACGTACATAAGAATTACTGTGAATTTTCGATTTTGACACTTGGTGAAAAGAGAATGATCACTCTTGAACTGTGTATAGCTTGTTGCGAGAAGCACTGATTTTAGCTTAGAGTTCCATTGTCTGCTAGCTTATTTGAGGCCATAAAGAGACCTCTCAAGTTTGCACACGGTGTTGTTTGGAACCTTTAGGCTTGGTGGTGCCCTCATGTATACATCTTCAGATAAGTCTCCATGTAAGAATGCTGTATTTATGTCTAGCTGTTGTAAATGCCAGCCCTTGACTACTGCAAGTGCCAAGATCAATAAAAAAGTTGTCATCTTTATGATTGGGTTAAAATCAAAATAATCAAAGCTCTCAGTTTGTGAAAACCCTTTTGCAACTAGTTTAGCTTTGTGCCTTTCTACACTACTATCAGCCTTGTGTTTGATTTTAAACACCCACTTAAATCTTATGGCCTTTTTCCCGGCAGGAAGAGTAGTTAACGACCAGGTTCCATTTCTCTCAAGAGCCAGAAGTTCATTATTGATTGCCTTCATCCAACAATCTTCCTTTACAACCTCATCATATGACTTGGGTTCCAAAGTTGCTAATATAGATAATGAAAAGTGCCTATGTGATTATGATAGTGCATCATAAGAGATGTAATTATCTATTGGATACCTGCAAGATGAATTAACAGTGTTGGAGGAGAAGACATGCATACATTGATAATCCTTCAAGTGAGGAGTGGTTTTCTTATTCTTTAAGGTCTAATATTAATGTTGGACGATGCATATAATTGTGTGTGAGATGTATTATTTGTGGTTGACGTGCTATGATTTGGAATATCTTGATTAAGTGTTTGTGTGTGATGTGTATTATTGTGAGGTGCAGTAAGTATTTGTGGTAATGTGTGTTGTGGTGATTGAGAAGTGACGAGAGAATATGAAGTGGTATGAAAGTTCCCAAAGGGATCAAAGTCATTGCAAGAAAAAATTCTTTGTGATGGATTTATCATATTCATAGCAACACTTGGAATATTTGTGGCTGTTTGTGTTAAAGGAAAATAATTTTCATAAAAGAAAACGTTTCTAGAAATGAATAATTCTTTGGATTTTAAATCTATAAGGATGTATCCTTTTGTATGTTTCTTGTATCTTGATGTTCAAGAATTTATGTCGGTCTAGAATTTTTCAATAGAAAAAGAACTTTGTTGCAAGCATAGTCTAGACCAACAATGGATCCTCACATCAAAGTTTAGTTTTGGTTATCACAAGTTCAACCCAATAAAATTAACCGAGGGTGTTACTCCTGGGCCGTTCTCCCTAGAAATTACAATCGAATGCTCAATTATTGGTTATGAGATTCACGGGGGTAGGTTGATGAAAAGGCAAGAACTTAAATGATAATAAAATAATTCAAATAACTAAAGATAACAAATACTAAAGAGGCATTCAAGGCAAGGATTGAGAATCAAGGTTTTCTATCCTAGTCATTAATCATAACACAATAATTACCAAGAGTTAAGCCTATTACGTTATCTTCACATCGGAAGAAGATCAATTAGGCCTAGTGGTGCGCGTGTACGCAAAACTCACACTATTTCGTACAACAGCAACAGTACCAGCAAGTGCACTGGGTTGTCCAAGTAATACCTGAGCGAGTCAGGGTCGATCCCACGAGGATTGTGGCTTGAAGCAAGCTTATGGTTGTCTTGCAGGTCTTAGTCAGGCGGAATCAGAAGGTCTTTGGATTAGAGTAATTTATACCTTAAAAACATCAATAGGAATAAGTCAATAGAAGGAATAGAGTTGAGAGTCGGAGTTGCTTTGTCTTTCTGAAGTAACTCTGGTACTACTGTCTTCTTTGCTTGTGAATGATCTTCTTCTATGGTAGGCTGTAAGTGATCAAAGCCACGCCAATGGTCCTTGATCTCCTCTGCTACAGATTGAACGCCATTGTCCGTGGTCATTCAATCTGACGGAGGGTAAAGCTCTTAGCAAATCATTCTCTTGGCGATTCTACTCAAAACGCCACAGAAAAGGTCGAATCTTCCGGATCAGAGAACGCTGCTTCTTTAGATTCTAGCCTATACCACGAAGATCTTAATCTCTCCAGAGATCGGATGAACTGGTGTCTCGAGAAGTCCCCAACGAAATCGTAGATTAACCGTCTGAGAGATGTATAAACATAGTTGTTGGTTCATGCTTTCCGACCAAGTATTTACACGAATCCAAGTAGACGTGGGTGTTTGTCAGGCACGTTCATCTTAATGTGATGAACAAAGCCAATTTGTCAGATCGTCCTGTTCATCACAATGAAGATCGGAATATACATCTTAGAGATAGATCAAACACAGATCGAAAAAGAAGAAATAGTACTTTTATTAATTCATAGGACTCAGCAGGGCTCCTCCCCTCAACCTAGGAGGTTTAGAAACTCATACTGAAAATAAAAACAAAGATAAAAACATGTATGGTGCTCTCCTGAATCGGAGAGTCTTTGAAAGATCCAAGATGATAATGTCTCAAAGTTACATGAATTAAATCCCTTAAATACTAAACTAATGACTAGTAAGGGTAAAACAATCTATTTAGTGCTAAAATCCACTTCTGAGGCCCACTTGGTGAGTGTTTGGGCAGAGCTTTAATGAGATCCACATGCTATGAGGCTCCTTGGGCATGTAATTCCAGCTAGGGGGGGCTTTGGACTTTGGGCTCTGCTCTTTGGGCGCTGGACGCTTGAAAGGGGGCAGGAAGCTGGCGTTGGACGCCAGTTTTGGGCCTTCTAATCCGAAGCAAAGTATGAACTATTATATATTGCTGGAAAGCTCTAGAAGTCAGATTTCCATAGTCGTTGAGAGCACTCCATTTGAACTTATGTAGCTCCAGAAAAGCTCTTTCGAATGCAGGCAGGTCAGGTCTGGACAGCATCTGCAATGCTTTCTCTATCTCTGAATCAGACTTCTGCTCCAGCTCCTCAATTTCAGCCAGAAAATACCTGAAATTGCCCAAAAACACAAAAACTCATAGTAGAATCAAAAAGTATGATTTTAACACTAAAACCTATAAAAACTTAATGAAAACTAAATAAAAACTACTAAAAACTATATGAAAAAGATGTCAAGAAGCGTATAAAATATCCGCTCATCACCTAGTTAATCCCAATCCATAAGTAGTGGCAATGGAATCTAGATCACCAATATAGGTTGGGTATTAATGACTCAAGATTGCCAAGCTTCTCTTTCCAAGCCAAGAATGCTAAAAATCTACTCTAAAACCTAACCAAGCATTTTATCAAATACTTAGAAGGCATAAAAAGAAAAACATATTAAATTACAATAATAATAAAATCTAAAGCTACCAAATGCAAGAAAATAATAATAACAACTCAATTAAGCAACAATAAATATAAAACCATTGTATTAAGTGAAATTAAAA
Source organism: Arachis ipaensis (assembly GCF_000816755.2). NCBI lineage: Eukaryota > Viridiplantae > Streptophyta > Magnoliopsida > Fabales > Fabaceae > Arachis > Arachis ipaensis. The sequence continues at coordinate 14,988,351 of NC_029788.2, forward strand.
GTAACAAGAGTTCATAAACATAAAAGTGACATAAAAGGGAAATTAACAAGATAAACTAAGGAAATTAAGGCAATAGAACAAGGAAAAGTAAAAGAAACTAGATGAAAATAAGAAATAAAACCTAAATCTAAGAGAGATTAACCTAATTCTACCCTAATTCTAGAGAGAAGAGGGAACTTCTCTCTCTAGAAAATTACCTAAAGCATGATTCCTAAGCTACACTAATTGCTCCCCCATTGTTTCTTCTTGAGTTTGGCCTCAAATATTTCAGAATTGAGTTGTATTTGGGCCTCAATGAGCACAGAAATCGCCCCCAGCGTGTTTCTTTAAGTTGGTCACGTGCTGCTTGTCACGCATATGCGTGGGTCTCGCATACGTGGAACTAGACAGATTACCAAATCCTTATTTCTTCATGCATTCTCCACTTTTACATGCTTTTTCTTCATTCTAATCCAATCTTTGCCTCCTAAGCCTGAAATTACTTCATCAAACATATCAAGGCATCGAATAGAATTAAAGTGAATTAAATTTAGAAAATTAAGGGCCCAAAAAATATGTTTTCACTCTTAAGCACAAATTAGGAGAAATTCACAAAACCATGCTATTTTATTGAATAAATGTGAAATAAGTTGATAAAATCTACTAAATTCAACACAAGATAAACCCTAAAATTGGGGTTTATCAACCTCCCCACACTTAAACCAAGTATATCCTCATGCTAAACTAAGAAAGAGATAAGAAAGGGGTATCAACATTTATTCAATGCAATTAAACTATCTATATGCAACCTATCTACATGCACGCAACTACTTGGTCAAAATAAATCAATCCCAAGAAAACATGTATAAACACAGGGGCTAAAGCAATCACAATCAAATAAAATTGACAATTGAATTGAGTTATTGAAAAGAATTTAACAACTTGCAAGAAGGAGATAATAATCGGTGGAAACATAGAATTGAGTAATCGAACCCTCACCGAATGTGTGTACGCTCTAATCGCTCAGGTGTTTAGGGTCGATCCACTCGATTCTTCTCTAATCATGTTTTTTAAGATTTGTTTTTCATCTAACAATCAACAATTATTCAATACATGCATACAATTATCATGAGGACTTTTCACAAGGTTTTAATAGGGCTAGGGTCAAGGTAAGGATATATATGGCTAAGTGAGCTTGAAATTTGCATCTTTAATTAGCCTAAACTCTCACCAAACACATATAACAATCTATGTAATTTCAACACAATATAATCTCACTTTTTCACCTACTCATGCATTCTTTTCAATCACAACACATATGCATTGTTATTATTACTCTTCTTTAGGGTATTTTGTCCCCTTTTTATTATTTTTCTTTTTTTCTTTTTTTTTTCTTTCTCTTTTTTCTCTTTTTATATTATTTTTTTCATTCTCTTTTTTTTTTCAATAACATAATATATACAAAGAGATTAATGCATATGGTTCAACATTCAATGCATGAGTATGTATCCAACTTCTAAGATTTTTAATGAAAACTCAAAAATACACTTTTATCTCAACCAATATTTCCAAACTTTCCATACTTAAATGATACACACTCTCAGTAGCCTAAGCTAATCAAAGATCCAAATTAAGGACATTTATTATTTTTCACTTAGGGATAGTGATGTGCTAAAATTAAGAACAAAAGGAGATTAAAATATGCTCAAAACCCATTTAGGTAAGTGAGCTCAAATGAAATCAAGGTCTCAATCATATAAATGCATTCATACACAAAATAATGGACATAAAAAATCAAACAAATCAAAGATAGCAATCATAGAGAGAGAATAACACATGAGAAGGAAAATAGTGGTTATATGATGCAATCACACAATTAGGCTAAAAAACTCACAAGTTTATGTGTTCTTAGCTCAAAAACATGTTCCACAATATATAATTCAAGCAAGTTTAATGAAAATTTTTTACTCAAATCAATTGAGATGCCCTATAGATAAATTCTTTGGAAAATTTCCTTATTTTGACTAAGCTTATTATATATATGCAAATCAAGAAAATACAACTAAAAATTCTAAAAGGCATGGTAATAGAAAAAAATAAATAAAATGTGAAAGTGTTTAGATTAGAAATTTTTACTAAAAAATCGGCCAACTGGTCGGACGACCTCCTCATACTTAAAAGTTTGCACCGTCCTCGGTGCATTCAAAGATGAGCAAGTGGGGTACGGCGACTACACGAATTGCCATCTTCAGCTGGTGGATTAATCGGATGCTGTGTGTTCTTTCTTCCGCTTCCCTTTTTTGCTTATGGTTGTTCATCCTGAAAGATAGAAAATAGGATAGTAAGACGAGTAAATGCAAAAGCAAGGAAGCATAGATTGTTGGAATGAGGTGATGATCACTAAAATGAAGTGAGTTAATAAGGTTGTGACATTGATGAAAATAGTGTGTGAATTCTAAATTGCCTACAGTTTAGAACACACACACTAGCATTGAAAGCTATGTCACATTTACACAAAACAAGTATGCACTTCACTCATTCTAGTGTGCTTGAGATACTTTAAAGAAACTTGTAGGTTAAGACAAACAAACAAGTAATAAAGAAGCATGAAAGCACTCAATCAAGAATCAAGTGATTGTGAAATAGATAATGAAATGAAAATTAGTTGATGTGCAAGAAAACTTAATGAACAAAAGAAACTATAGAAATCACACATCAATCAATGACATATTTTGAAATTCGCAATACCTAATTGACATAAAGTGGGAGACACGGGTGCTATGCAACTTAGAAAAAGAGAGATATAAGGTAAAATCAATCACATAGCAAGCATGACCTGTATAACTTGAAAAGCGCAAAAGGATGTCACTAGGTAAGCTTACGATCCAAATTCACAATTCCACAATCTAAATGCATCAATTTGGTGATATAAATGAAAACCACAATAAGCAAGTATCACCTAACAACAAATGCATCAAATAAAAGCAATTGCCTAATGATAGATAATGATGTCAAATTACATGGTGGCCAAAACATGTAATTTAGAAATCCAAAAATATTCTTGAAGGCATTTTTATAAGTACTTGGTATGCACTAGTATCAAACAAGCAAAACTTAATACCAAGCAACAAATTACAACATCAATTACAATCCAACAATGAATATCAACAACAATGATGCTACAATAGCAATATGTCAGTAATCAGCAGCAGTATCTCAGCACAATCATCAAATCAAATCAATAATCCAACACTTATCCACTAAAACAGAAAATAAAACTAACTAACTAACTAACTAAAGAAGATGATGGTGGATGGGGAATGATAGTGGTGGATGGTGGTTGGAAGAGGGAAGAAGAGAAGAGAAGAGAAAAGAAGAAAAAATAGAGAGAAGAGAAGAGAAGACAAGAAGAGGGTGTAAAACAGGGGAGTGACGCGTACGCGTGGGCTACGCATACGCGGGACCGGGGAAAATAGAAGGCGACGCGTATGCGTAGGTCATGTGTACGCGTGCGATGAATTTGTGCTAGATGCATACTTTTCACACGGTCCTGGCACAACTTTCTGTTTAGACTGTGCGATGGCACAGTCCACGCACGATCCTTGACACGGTCAGATTCTGGGGTGTCACGCATACGCGTGAGTCAAGCGTACGCGGAACAAGCACTTTTTTTTGTCAAAATAGGATTTAAACACAAATAAGGATTTCCAACCAACTATTTATATTTTAAAATAAACTAAACTCCAAAATTAACAAACTCTTAAATTTCTAAAAACTATTTAAACATTCAACTATGCAATTCAAACAAAAATACAATTAAAAACTAGTTTTTCAACTATTCTAACATACAACTTAAAACACAAATCTAACCAAGCAAACTAACATCTAGGGGTAATATATACAAGAGTGATATAAAGAAAGAAAATACCTAATAATGGAAAGAGTTTACCATGGTGGGGTGTCTCCCACCTAGCACTTTTATTTAGTGTCCTTAAGTTGGACAATTGATGGGGTTGCCTTTGCTATGGTGGCTTATGCTTGAATTCTTCTTTGAATCCCCACCAATGTTTGCATATCCAATGTCCACTGGGATCCCAAATTATGCGCACAAAGCTTCCAAGCAAATTTAAGCAAGTGACAAGACCCCAAAATTGTTGATTGTTGAAGTGAATTCTGGGATTCTAAACCTTATTTTTGCACCCGTTTTCTTGTTAATTATCGTAGTTCAATCCGGGTGACAAGACTTGTGAATTCTCATTTAAGCACCAAACTCTCCTAGATCCTCTCGATTGAGTACTACACCAAACTTTGAACTTAAACTTTGATGCCTCAACCATAATGAACCTTGAATTGTGTTGCCACTCACTAACCAACTCTTCTTTGTTTTCCACTCTACAAAGAGCTCTAAGTTGACCATCCGTTTCAAGCAAACCATATTTAAGCAGAATAAGAAAGCTTAGAAATATGAATTTTACCTACTTAAATGATGTAATGGATGATGGTGACTTAGAAAGGATGTTTCCAATGATCTTACAAATTCCACTCCCTTGTGCTCTTCTTTGATTACCTCCACCTCTTGACAAGCATCTTCCATTTCCACTTCTTGACAAGGTTCTTCATATTCAATCACTTTCTCACCAACCTCTTCTAACTCCTCTCCATCCTTCACGTCACAAATCGAAGGTTATGTAGAACCTATCTCAACATCAACATCAATTTCGATGGAAGAAGACTCCTCAAACTTAAAAGGATCATGCATTGGTGTGGAATCATCATCAAGAGGAAGATTGGTTGCTTGCTCGACTTCTTCCAATTCTTCATTCACCATATGCTTTAGAGGTTGCGCACCCTCCTCAACATCAAATTCAAGCTTAACGGAAGAAAGTTTTACCACCTTGGAATCCACCTCACACTCAACTTCTCCTAGATCTTCAACCACTTCTTCCACTTCAATGACCTTAACTTCCTCCACTTGTTGCAAGACATACTCCATCTCCTTGTTCTCAAGTTGAGATTCTAAAATCTCCTTCATGCTCCGCTCTTCGGTTGATTCTCTACATTTATCTGTGGAAATGATTTGTTTGTGGTATGAATTCCATGAGTCTAAGTTGGCTTTAATTTTGGTAAGGTTAGCCATGACAGCTTCATGTCTCTTTTGGGCTTCCTCTTACTCCTTTTGAAATATGATTGCTTGAAGCCGATCCATCGCTTCCTTGAGACGATTCTTTGGCTTTTGTTCCACTTGGCTAACATAATTAGGATCATATTGCTCTAGGATCAATGGATATGGATATTCTTCCATGGAGGGTTGTGGTGGAAGGGAGAATTCATCATGTGGTTGAAAGTTTTCATATATGGGAGGTGGTTCATCTTGGTAAGGGTATGGAGGGGTGTATATAGAGGTAGTGGTTCTTAGGAGTATTGATGTTGGAATTGTGGTGGCTCTAAGTATGGTTCATATGGCTCATATGGCTGTTGGTATGGTGGATATGAATTAGAATTATATGGAGGTGTTTCATTGTATAAGGTTTGTATGATTGATAACAATGTTGAGGAGGAGGATCATAGGCATATGGCGGTTGTGGTTGATAACTATAAGGAGGTCCACCATATCCATTGAATTGGTATGCACCATGGGATGGTTCATGCTCATAGTGTGTCAGAGGAGGTTGTTGCTATGAAGGTTGACCATAAGCATGTGACTCCTCCCTAACTTGATATCAATTCTCATAATGTGATCCCTCATTGAAGCTTTTATTTTCTACAACATGGTTGTAACCAAACTCATAGCTAAAAGGGTGAGAATTCATGGTAGCAAGAGAAAATAAAAACAAGCACTGATAAGAAATAATGAAAACAAACTCCTAAACCAAAACTAGCAAACAAGCAAAAATCAAACTATTTACAATATTCACATATGAACAATAACCAATAACAAGCACACATTGCACTTCCCCGGCAACGGTGCCAAAAACTTGATGAAAAAGAATTTATATCGATCTAGAATTTCTCAATAGAAAAAGAACTTCGTTGCAAGCATAGTCTAAACTAACAATGGATCCTCACATTAAAGTTTAGTTTTGGTTGTCACAAATTCAACCCAATAAAAATTAACCGAGAGTATTACTCCAGGGTCGTTCTTCCTAGGAATTACAATCAAATGCTCAATTATTGGTTATGAAATTCACGGGGGTGGGTTGATAAAAAGGTAAGAATTTAAGTGACAATAAAATAAATCAAATAATTAAAGATAACAAATACTAAAGAGGCATTCATGGCAATGATTGAGAATCAAGGTTTTCTATCCTATTCATTAATCATAACACAATAATTACCAAAAGTTAAGCCTATTACGTTATCTTCACATCGGAAGAAGATCAATTAGGCCTAATTAATTCCAACCCATAAGTAGTGTCAATGGAAACAATATTAACTAATAACTCTAAATCACCAATCTAAGTTGGGTATTAATGACTCAAGATTGCCAAGCTTCTCTTTCCAAAATGCTAAAAATCTATTCTAAAACCCAACCAAGCATTTTATCAAATACTTAGAAGGTATAAAAAGAAAAACATATTAAATTGCAATAATAATAAAATCTAAAGCTACCAAATGCAAGAAAATAATAATAACAACTCAATTAAGCAACAATAAATATAAAACCATCAAATTACATTAAATGAAATTAAAAGTAACAAGAGTTCATAAACATAAAAGTGACATAAAAGAAAATTAACAAGATAAACTAAGGAAATTAAGGTAATAGAACAAGGAAAGATACAAGAAACTAGATGAAAATAAGAAATAAAACCTAAATCTAAGAGAGATTAATCTAATTCTACCCTAATTCTAGAGAGAAGAGGGAGATTCTCTCTCTAGAAAATGACCTAAAGCATGATTTCTAAGCTACACTAATTGCTCCCCCCTTGTTTCTTCTTGAGTTTGGCCTCAAATACTTCAGAATTGAGTTGGATTTGAGCCTCAATGAGCTCAGAAATCGCCCCCAGCGTGTTTCTTTAAGTTGGTCACGTGCTGCTTATCACGCGTACGCGTCGCTTGACGAAATCTCTAGTCACGCGTACGCCGAACTGGGAAGATTACCAAATCCTTATTTTTTCATGAATTCTCCACTTTTACATGCTTTTTCTTCATTCCTTCAATCCAATCTTTGCCTCCTAAGTCTGAAATCACTTCATCAAACACATCAAGACATTGAATGGAGTTAAAGTGAATTAAATTTAGCAAATTAAGGGCCTAAAAATATGTTTTGACTCTTAAGCACAGATCAGGAGAAATTCACAAAATCATGCTATTTCATTGAATAAATGTAAGATAAGTTGATAAAATCCACTAAATTCAATACAAGATAAAACTTTTATTGGCAGCATTGAATCAAGATTAGGGTTTATCATATCCTAAGAAGATGCATTTTCTGGCTCGACTGTCCAATTTCTTTTTATTAGCAGCAAGGGTGCTTACATAAGCAAGCCATTCAAAAACTTTAAATGTTTGATATCAGGACCTCACTATATAAAATGCTAAGGTGATATTGGTTTTCTAACTTGGTGCTAGGGATCCTATTCATCAGATGCACTGCATGATTTATTGAAGGTGGCCAAAAAGTCTGTGGAAGATTAGATTGAAAGATTAGACCTCTAGCAATATTTAAGATGTGTTAGTGCTTTCGCTTCACAACTTTATTTTGTTGTGGAGTTTCAACACACGATGTCTGATGAATTATGCCATTGATTTATAAAAGGAGCTAAGGTTGAACTCTGGACCGTTATCTCAAACTATCTTAACTGTTTTGTTGAATTGGTTTTTAATGAAAATGATAAAATTTTTGACCAAGTTGAAAACTTCAAATTTAAGTTTCAAAAAATGAATCCATGTAAACTTGCTTTTATCATCCACAATAATTAAAAAATACCTAAACCCTTGTGTGGATTGAACAAAAATTGGATTTTTTTTATTTAAATAAATTAAATAAATATTTTATTTATTGAAATAAATAATTATAAAAATAATTACGAAAATACTTCCTCTAGTCTTATCTCGTTTACAGTGTAAACGAGATAAGTTTGCACATATCTTGTTTGCACTATAAATGAGATAAGATCAGTGCATGTGACACATGTATATCACGTTTACACTTATCTCGTATACACGGTAAACGAGATAATTATGAATGTATCTCGTTTACCGTGTAAACGAGATATTTTTATTTGGAAATATAAAAATATAATTTTTAAAAATAATAAAAAATATTAATAATTTAAATTGGACCAAACTCTTAAAAATGGAACGTTTCAAATAATAGGAAAGATGGGTGGTTTCAAATAATAAGAAAGATAGGCAGTTTCAAAATAACAGAGGATATAGGCGGTTTTAACTAACTAAGTAATGGATGACTAAGCGTATCACGTAATTTGAAACTTCCAATTTAAATAACACATTATTTTCTTAGAAATCAACCCATTTAAACTAATAATAAAAAAGTTGTGTTAATTTACTTTCTTTTTAAGTATATTTTGTTAAAAAATATAAGTTAAAATTTAGCTCCTAAATTAATTACAAAATATTTGAATATATTTATACATATAATAATTAAATTATCATAATAGAATAAAAGAAATCGTAATAATAAGGGATAAGTATTGTTTTGGTCCCTCACGTTGAGGGTCGGAATCGAACCCGTCTCTGGTGTATATTTTGATTTAAAATCATCCTTAAAGTCGTATTTGAATTTAAAATCGTCCTTTCTAATAAATTTTTTTAATTTATTCCTAAACTATCCCTATAATAAAAAAAAGTTATAAAATTAAAAAAAAAGAAAACGCCTGCCGCCTCACGCCTCGCCGCCTCTGCCTCGCTTCTGCCGCCTCACGCCTCGCCGCCTCTGCCTCGCTTCTGCCGCCTCACGCCTCGCCGCCTCTGCCTCGCTTCTGCCGCCTCACGCCTCGCCGCCTCTGCCTCGCTTCTGCCGCCTCACGCCTCGCCGCCTCTGCCTCGCTTCTGCCGCCTCACGCCTCGCCGCCTCTGCCTCGCTTCTGCCGCCTCACGCCTCGCCGCCTCTGCCTCGCTTCTGCCGCCTCACGCCTCGCCGCCTCTGCCTCGCTTCTGCCGCCTCACGCCTCGCCGCCTCTGCCTCGCTTCTGCCGCCTCACGCCTCGCCGCCTCTGCCTCGCTTCTGCCGCCTCACGCCTCGCCGCCTCTGCCTCGCTTCTGCCGCCTCACGCCTCGCCGCCTCTGCCTCGCTTCTGCCGCCTCACGCCTCGCCGCCTCTGCCTCGCTTCTGCCGCCTCACGCCTCGCCGCCTCTGCCTCGCTTCTGCCGCCTCACGCCTCGCCGCCTCTGCCTCGCTTCTGCCGCCTCACGCCTCGCCGCCTCTGCCTCGCTTCTGCCGCCTCACGCCTCGCCGCCTCTGCCTCGCTTCTGCCGCCTCACGCCTCGCCGCCTCTGCCTCGCTTCTGCCGCCTCACGCCTCGCCGCCTCTGCCTCGCTTCTGCCGCCTCACGCCTCGCCGCCTCTGCCTCGCTTCTGCCGCCTCACGCCTCGCCGCCTCTGCCTCGCTTCTGCCGCCTCACGCCTCGCCGCCTCTGCCTCGCTTCTGCCGCCTCACGCCTCGCCGCCTCTGCCTCCGCCTCCGCCTCACACCTTGCTTCTGCTTTCTTGCTTTCTGTTTCTGTTTGGTGTTGTTTCTGTTTCTGTTTGGTGTTGTTTCCTGCTTTCTTGGTGGTGGTCTTGGTGGTGGTGGTGGTAGTTGGTGGTGGTTGTGGTTGTGGTGTTGGTGTTGGTGTTAGTGGTGGTGCTGGTGGTGGTTGTGGTGGTGGTGTTGGTGTTGGTGGTGGTGCTGGTTGAGGAGGTAATTGTGTTGGTAGTGGTGAGGGTATTTTTGTCCAAAATAATTAAAAGGACGATTTTAATACGAAAAAAACGTTAAGTATGATTCTAAATCGGAAATTACGTTGGGGACGGTTTCGATTCCGACCCTCAACGTGAGGGACCAAAACAATACTTATCCCTAATTTTAAAATATTAAGAACAACTTTAAAATTTAGTTTAAATACTTAAAGAAAAATAATATTTTACTAAAAAAAGATAAAATCGAAAAATAAAAAAATA